>NW_023270415.1:31641353-31770452 GCF_011800145.1 Mirounga leonina | reverse complement strand
AAGAAGAAGAAGAAGAAGAAGAAGAAGAAGAAGAAGAAGAAGAAGAAAGAAGGAAAGAACTAATTTCATGTTGTGTATAAGAGAATCCCTTTAAATATAAGGGTTTGCATAGGTTAAAAGTGAAGAGATGGAGAATGACATACCTTGCTAATACTATTCAAAAGAAAGCACGAATAGGTATATTAATACAGAAAAGCAGATTTTAGAACAAGGAAGATATCAGGGGTAAATAGGGGCAATTCTGCTCTTCAAGAGGACCTAACAATTCTAAATGTGTATGCATGTAACAGTGGAATGTGAAAATGCACGAGGTTAGCATCACCCGAAAACTTAAATAAAATAATTACAAGAAAGGAAGTTACAGACTATACTCTTTCATGAACTTAGATACTAAAATCCATACCAAATAGTACAGCTAAGTAGGTTTCATTCTAAGAAACAATGCTGGTTCAACACTCATAAATCTATCAATATATCTCATCATCTTAGCAGAACAAATAAGAAAAACCATATGATCATATCAATAGTTACAGAAAAAGTAGTTGACAAAATTCATACCCCTAACATGATAAAACCTTGCAAAATTTTAGAATTAGAAGAGAATTCCCTTAATCTTACAAAGAGAATTTATGAAAACCTATGCCTAATATTGTACTTAGTGGTGAAAGACTGAACTCATATTCTCTAAGATCAGGAACACTGAAAGGACATCCTCTCTCACCACTCCTATTAAACATCACACTAGAAATCCTACCTAGTGTGAAAAACAAGAAAAAAAAATAAAAGTTATAAAAATTGTAAAGAAAAAAATAAAACTGGCTTTATTCATGGTAACACAACTATCTATATTGAAATCTCCAAAAAAAAAAAAAAAAATCTAAAACAAAAACAAACTAAGTTTGGGCTGTGCATAGTGAATTCCTTCCAAATAGTGCAGTGTGGACATGGGAAACCTTACAGTGGGGAGTTATGACAAACCCTACCTCAGCCAGGTGATCAAGGTCAACATCAACAGTGGTAAGTTATATTGAGAACATGAATCATATCAAGGCAATGAAATGGCACTTTATCTCTATGATCTTCCTCCCCAAAACATATAACTTCAGTATAATTATGAGAAAAAAAATATTAGACAAACCACAAACCAGGGGCATTCTATAAAATACCTGACCAAGTTCTCTTAAGACTGTTGAAGTTATCTAATATGAGGAAAATCTGAAAAACTGTCAGTCTATAGCAGCCTAAGAAAACAAGACGACTAAATGTAATGTGGTATCCTGAATGAAATCTTGGGATAAACAAATGACATTAAGGTAAAATCTAAGGGAATATGAATAACGTATGTAGTTTACTTAATAAAAATGTATCAATATTAGGTTTATTTCTTGTGACAAATACACCATGCTAATGTAAGATGCTAAATAACTGGCACAATCGAGATCGAGGTATGAGGGAACTCTTCACACTATCTTCCCAACTTTTCTGTAAATCTAAAACTATTCTAAAATTAAAACTATTAAGCAATTTGAAAAAAAAGGATTATGGCTCAACTAAAGTCATAGGAAAATAAATGATCTACATGAATACTTGGGATTTTCTGAGACTTTTATTTAATCATTTATTCTAAAGGCATTTATGAATAAATAGTATGATTTATAAAATGTACAAAATTTCTGGGGTTATAACACTGTAACATTAACAATCACATAATATCTTTCCTAAGGGAAGTAAAATCTAAGGGGGGCACAAAAATGTAAGAATACATTACTGTATTCGTCTATCCTATCTTTGAGGGATAAGAAAGTCTTCCTAGAGTAGAAACATCTGTGCTCGTATTTACAGAGTGTGTGGAGTTAACAGGGTAAATGGGTAAAGTAGTTGTGATCCAAGGAAGCAGTGGGGGGATTGCTCCAGACTAAGGATATGATAGACTTGTCAACATTCTACCTATTCCTCTCTCCCCTTTCACTTCAGTTTCCTGTTGCTGAACCTATAATTCACTCATTTCCTCAGGGTCCTCGTAAGAAATCCACCCACACACACACATCTTCTCTTCTCTCTCTTCTCCTCCTCTTTCTGATCTTCCTCTTCCTTTTCTTCCTCATCTTCTCCTCTTTGTCTCCTTCTCCTTCCTCTTCTGCTTCTTCCGCATCTTCTCTTTCTTCTCCTTCTCTTCCTCTTCTGCTTCTTCCGCATCTTCTCTTTCTTCTCCTTCTCTTCCTCCTCCTCCTCCTCCTTCTGTTCCTTGAAATCCACTGCTCTTAGGACTCACATGAGGAAAATACAGAAGCATGCCACTTATTTTTTTTTTTAATCAACACCTTCAACTGGGTTAGAGTTAGGCAATTTGATTTCCCCAGGTCTTGTACTAACTAAACCAACGTCAGTATTTCCTTCTGCTGAGTATGAGAACTGATACAAAGCACAGCAGACCATAAGAAAACAAATATGAATGGAAGGGCAAAGTGACATTTAAAATAAGACTCATCCTAAAGCAAGCAAACATGGTTATAGAAAGATTTCATTTTTAATTGAGCTATCTATCCTACTGCTGCTACTTGATTAAGCAGTTGCCTAATGAAGTTTCAGTATTGCCTTTTTATAATTGCAGTTATCCTTCCTGCGCCCAAACTACTCCCTTGCTGTAAATTAGACGTTTTTGGAAGACTCTTTCACTCATTCCATTCTTCAGATTCCTTTTTAGCACAATGCTAGTCATCACACTTTTCTTCAAAAACAGTTCTTTAATCAGAGCATAGATACAATTTATCACTTCCTTGTATTAAATAAGCTGATACCATTATGATCATTAAGATTCAAAACAACTTCCAAAATTTCTTAATTTACAGCAGGGTCTAGTTAAAGCTTTGTGAGTATCTGGTGCTTTAGCTAGCATTTTTGTTCTACATGTCCTATGAAGGATTAATTTCCATCTGTGTTGTATGTACTACTACACGGTCTGTCCTTTAACTACAGAAATGTGCAAAAATACCATTATTAATTCCAAGAACTGTTTGAGTCTCTGAGAGAATATACTTTTCATGTTTATTACAGTTTCACTTTCTAGATAATTTAGTATTCAAGCTGTGTAAGTCTAAATAGCTCAGCACAGCTGGTGTGGTGTCTTATTATTTCTCACTTTTTCTCTTATCTGTGCAATTTTAATAATTGGAAGCCTAAAAACAATATGGTAAGTGGATAAAGTTATTCAAGGTATTCACATATTTGGCACATAGTCAGTGAGAAGCTTAAATCGATTTTCTTAAACTGTCAGCCATGATGTATATCCAAATGGAGTGCTGGAGTTTAGTCAGATTCATTGCTTATTGTTTGCCTCTGCAATTATGAAATATGAAAGCTGGTAGAGATTTTATTAGGGTCTTCTTTCCAGTTTGAATGGCTCTGGCAAGTTATGCATATTTTGATATTTAATCTTAAAAATAATATCCCCTTTTTCCTTTAAAGGAGTATGCATTTTAAAAAGAACGGTTTTAGGTGGGGAAAAGTGCAAAAAGTTAAGTCAAATTGCACCTTTCTACCTTAACCTCTGAGCCTGGGGAATATGCTCTTTCATATTTGATTCCCTTAAATTCAATGTCTATGCAGCTTCAGATACCAGACCTGACTGTCAGAACGTAGACTTCCCTTGTATTTGCGGTGTACAGTGACTTGTTCAGATTGATATTTCTATTTTTAACCCAGCTGCTTTTTTGTGTGATAAGGAATTAAAACTTTCATCATGTACATATTTGTCTACAAAAATGTTGAACACATTATGGGAAACGGGAAGATTTTTTTACTGCATTAATTCTTATTCAAAATTAATACTGCATATTTCTATTCACTGCTTTCTAATTTTAAAATAAAGATGCCTCTTAGAAAATAGTTTCCAAGTGCTCAATATCACTCGGCATCAGGGAAATCCAAATCAAAACCTCAATGAGATACCACCTCACACCAGTGAGAATGGCTAAAATTAACAAGTCAGGAAACGACAGATGTTGGCAGGGATGCGGAGAAAGGGGAACCCTCCTACACTGTTGGTGGGAATGCAAGCTGGTGCAGCCACTCTGGAAAACTGTATGGAGGTTCCTCAAAAAGTTGAAAATAGAGCTACCATATGATCCAGCAATTGCACTACTGGGTATTTACCCCAAAGATACAAAAGTAGGGATCCGAAGGGGTACGTGCACCTCGATGTTTATAGCAGCAATGTCCACAATAGCCAAACTGTGGAAAGAGCCAAGATGTCCATTGACAGATGAATGGATAAAGAAGATGTGGTATATATATACAATGGAATATTATGCAGCCATCAAAAGGAATGAGATCTTGCCATTTGCAACGATGTGGATGGAACTGGAGGGTATTATGTTGAGTGAAATAAGTCAAACAGAGAAAGACATGTATCATATGATCTCACTGATATGAGGAATTCTTAATTGTAGGAAACAGACTGAGGGTTGCTGGAGTGGGGGATGGGGTGGGAGGGATGGGGTGACTGGGTGATAGACACTGGGGAGGGTATGTGCTCTGGTAAGCACTGTGAATTGTGCAAGACTGTTGAATCTCAGATCTGTACCTCTGAAACAAATAATGTAATATATGTTAAGAAAAAAAAAAAAGAAGAAGAAGAAGGTAGCGGGAGGGGAAGAATGAAGCAGGGGAAATCGGAGGGGTAGACGAACCATGAGAGATGATGGACTCTGAAAAACAAACAGGGTTCTAG
Source organism: Mirounga leonina (assembly GCF_011800145.1). Taxonomy (NCBI): domain Eukaryota; kingdom Metazoa; phylum Chordata; class Mammalia; order Carnivora; family Phocidae; genus Mirounga; species Mirounga leonina. The sequence goes on along the minus strand of NW_023270415.1, from coordinate 31,765,723 downwards.
AGGGGAGGGGGTGGGAGGATGGGTTAGCCTGGTGGTGGGTATTGAGGAGGGCACATTCTGCATGGAGCACTGGGTGTTATGCACAAACAATGAATCATGGAACACTTCATCTAAAACTAATGATGTAATGTATGGGGATTAACATAAGAATAAAAATAAATAAATAAATAAATAAATAAATAAATAAATAAATAAAAGAAAATAGTTTCCAAAGACGAAGGTGTTTACATTAAATTGCACAAACCTGACATGTTTTTCTTCTAAAATGTATAAGAAAACCAGAACATAGTTATTTTTTGTTGTCTATAGCAGTAGTATATTGTTTAGATAATTTCCATTTGGGGTCATTTTAATTTAAATTTTAAATAAGCAAATTAGGGGTGCCTGGGTGGCTCAGTCGTTAAGCTTCTGCCTTCGGCTCAGGTCATGATCCCAGGGTCCTGGGATCGAGCCCTGTATCGGGCTCCCTACTCAGCGGGAAGCCTGCCTCTCCCTCTCCCACTACCCCTGCTTGTGTTCCCTCTCTCGCTGTACCTCTCTCTGTCAAATAAATAAAATCTTTAAAAAAAATTAAAAAAAAAATAAGCAAATTAGTGTAATTCTGAAGATGTGGTACATCTCCTCATCATATTCTTACCCTCACACAGAAAATGACTCCATCTGGGTCAGTCCATTTGGGTATTAATTCAAACAATTGAAATTTAGAAACTTAGAATGACATTATTTCATGGGCATGCATCCAAATGAAATCTTAGACAAAAGTGATTCTGATTTAACTTTCAATTCTAGATCATACGTGCAAAGCCCACATCCTCACAGGACAATACTCCAGTTTACTCTAACTACTCTTTTAGAGATTTCTTTCTAACTTCTAAATTATTTATATGATTAAGTTCATGAAGTTTTAAAACTGTCTTATAGCTATTCTTTTTGCGGGGTGGAAATGTTTTTTTTAAAAGTGCAGAACTGACTTCTGTGAGCAAAGCTTCTATGAAGTGCTACCTACATAGTCAGATCATCTTTCCTGACCCACACTACAGCTATATTACATCTTACCAGATTTTTTCTTCACCCATTATCTGGAAACACTTTTTTTTTAAGATTTTATTTATTTATTTGTCAGAGAGAGCACCAGTAGGGGGAGCAGAAGGCAGAGGGAGAAGGAGGCTCAGGGAGCCTGATGCCGGAGTCCATCCCAGGACCCCGAGATCATGACCTGAGCTGAAGGCAGACACTTAGCCAACTGAGTCACCCAGGCGTCCCTGGAAATATTTTCAAAGGTATGTGATGCCCACAACCCCTTTACCTCCTCCCTTGACTTAATGAAATAATTCTCTGTTTACTTTCCTAGGATTAAGTAAAATGTGACTTGTTTCTCTACCCTCTAGAACTTGCTGCCGTCGGTTGAGACTATCAACTTCCCCATTTGACATGCATCTATTGGCTGAGAGTTGTTCAGCATTCTCCCCAATTTCTGTTATTTATTCTAGATTATCATGCTTCCACTTGAAGTAACACACACACACACCCCCTTCCCTTTTGAGATTCAATGTTTGCCATAATTTATAAGATTCAAGAGGTAAAAAAGTTAAAAGACAGTGAAAAGATCAGAAACCTCTTTTCCTATAAAAAAAAATCTGTATTTTTTCTCTCATGTGACTCTCTTATCAAGTTACAGTTTTCCAAAGAGAAAACCAGATAATGGTAGAATTTTCTTTTACTCTAAACTCAGCCATAAATATGTTTTGCCTTTAATAATCTATATCAAACTTTTCCGTATATGTAAAACTAATTTTCCACTCCCACCTCCCACTTTTGTTACCCCTTTCAATTTCTCTCTCTCTAAGAGTGAATAAAGTCTAATAGCTATTTACTCTTCATATTAACATACATGGGAGAATCTTAGCTCCCCACTGGAGACCAGGGATAAGCTTCATATCATATTATTTAAAAAACAAGATTCCAATTGACTCCATCCATTTAAAAAAATACCTATGAGTAGGCAAAATTTCCCCAAGTGTGTTTTCTTTTTTTCCTCTTTTTCTTTATCTTTCTACTTTTAATGAACTCCCATTTGGTTCAATAATTAATCAAAAACCATCACTTTGCTTGTTAAGACGATTCTTCTTTTGTTTTCTTTGTAACATATTTTGTATCCTGCTGTTGAAACATATTTACATAAGTTAGACAAGTTTGGGGCCCTTGGGTGGCACAGTCAGTTGAGTGTCATGATCTCAGGAGAGTGAGATCGAGCCCCACACTGGGCTCAATGCTCATCGTGGAATCTCCTTGGGACTCTCTCTCCCTCTGCCCCTCCCCACTTCTCTCTCTCTAAAATAAACAAATGTTTAAAAAAATAAGTTAGACGAGTTTAATGGCAGTGAAGTTATGAAATTTATTTTAGTCGTTCTTCAATATCTAGGAATCACCTTCTTTTCTAAAACTTCATTCATAAAGGCCCATATATCTATTTCTCAGGTATCAATCATCACCCCTTCAAATTTCTGTAATACTGTATAGCCTGACAACTGCATCCTAAAGACTCTAAGTGAAGCTGATAATGCATTTACAGAATATGAACATTCAGGCAAGACCACATCCAGCTACAAAAAAAAAAAAAATGGATAATTTGGTTTTTGATTTTTAAGGTACTAGAGTGACGGTGTTTCCAACTTCCTTTGGAATTTACCCTGTGGTCTAAATATGCTACCTTATTATAAGAACTGGTGAATTATATCTTATAAGGACCCTTTAAATGTACATATATTTAGTTTTCAAGACTAAATAATTTCCACTTTTTAATTTTGCTGACAGGTTTTATTTAACAATAAATGGTATAAACATTTTTTTTTTCTGAATTATCACCAAATTTTGCCCATTTTTCCCCTCTGGGTATTCATTATTTAACAAAAAAAAAATCAAAGGCCTTATATAAATAGGATCCCAACTGATTGTTCACAAGTCCAGGTACTGGTAACCTATCCAGATTTTACATTCTGAATAATAAAATAAGGATCAGCAATATAATCTATATGTAATTTTACATGTATTTGATTGCTTTCATACATTATTTCTTTTAATATCTTTTCAAGAAGAAAATCCAAGTTGATTCTCTATGAAAACAGTGTGCTTGCTCTAAGATTCTAGACATTACATAAATGATAATCAGAACACCTACATAATTAACTCCTATATAAAAAGTTGGAGATGCTTCTACATAAAACAATACCTCTGGTGTCTAATTTTCCAATAATGGTTTTTAAGAGACTGCAAATTCTGTATTGCATCACTAACTACCCTTTTTCTTCCACAACTTTGATCCGTCCAATTCATGGGACTAAATGTAGCTGTTTAATAGCCAGACTAGTTGAAAGCATGTCACCTTACCAAAATCCAGGTTTCTTTCCTGAGGTATTGTACTGAGTTGGACTTTTGAAATCCTAACGAGGATCCCTAAACCTTCTCCAATTCACAGGTTTTTACCCCAAAACTACATAGTGATGAGCTAAAATCTAAGGCCTAAGATACCTCTAAACTATGTTTGTTTATTATACCTTGTATCTGTTTTGGCAATAAGAACTAGGCTCTGTGAGATTTCATAAGAAAGGAAACAGGATACCCACTAACATACTTTAACTTTGGTGGCTTTGGAGGTGTTGGCTGATGGAGAAGCATCCGGATGTGGCAAGACACCTCTGAACCAGCTCTAATCTATGGTCAGACGAATGGACCATAGGAAACTCCATATCAAGTATAGACTGGAAAACTGCTCACCTTAACTTGTCTAACCTCTGCAATTGAACCTGTGCTCCTGCCAGGGTTTTTGTTTGTTTGTTTTTTGGTTTTTGCTTTTTTACCTAAAGTGAACACCATTAGTTCCCTCCAAAGTTAACGATGATCTCATAGTTATTAACCCAAAGGACATGTTCCGATCTTTAATTTACTTATACCAGTTGCTGAGGCTGATATATTTCAAGTGCTATCCTTGTGCCAACCACCTTTTCTTTAGACCTACATGAATCACTTTTCTCTATGTTTTCTCTGATTTCCCAATCATTTCTAAATATCCATCACCAAATTTGCTTACTTGTATTGCTTCCTTAATGATCATTTTTCCTATACTTTTACTCATTTCCACTACATTTTTCTTATCCTCCAAAGCCTCCATAGTTAGGACGAATGAGGCCAGAACTTCACCTAGGAAGGATTATGAAGTAGGAATTTCCCACTGAGAAAAAAATGTCTAAGAACATCAACTTTTCAATAAATTTAAGGTGATATTTGGACTCGATGTTTGTTAACACTAGGATAAAAGATGCTAGATCTAGCAGTGGGAGACAAAATAAATGATTTTCCTCCTGCCAGTCAATGACTGCCATCCAGTCTTGGCCATACTTGAGCTCAAATACACATGCAAATAATTGCAGGCAGGTATTTTTTGTATGTGTTCTCCAAATATCTAAAAAGCACCATTTAGAAGGAAAAAAATTGTCAAATTCTTCATAAGATGCTTCTCACTTATGTATGAACTCCCTCAGCTGTTGACACCATCTACTTAGTTTCTCCAATAAGAGATAGGAACTTTACTCCTGACTATCCCACTTTCTTGCTGCTTACCTTCCCATTAAAAACAAAGCTGTGTTTCTTTAACTATATAGATTTCTCCCAAATACATCTTCTTTTTCCATATTCTCCTTAAAACACCCACTTCAATTATTTTCTAATCTTCTCCACATCCTTCATAGCAAAACACACATTTATAAATGGCCAACAAATACATGAAAAAAATGCTCACCATCACTCGGTATTAGGGAAATACAAATCAAAACCACAAGGAGATACCATCTGTTTTTTGGAATAGTTTGAGAAGAACAGGTACTAACTCTTCTTTAAATGTCTGGTATAATTTGCCTATGAAGCCATCTGGCCCTGGACTTCTATTTGTTGAGAGATTTTTGGTTATTGATTCAATTGCTTTGCTGGATATTAGTCTGTTCAAGTTTTCTATTTCTTCCTGTTTCATTTCTGGTAGTTTATATGCTTCTATGAATTTATCCATTTCTTCCAGGTTGTCCAATTTATTGGTATATATTTTTTCCTAATATTTTCTCATGATTGGGGGCGCCTGGGTGGCTCAGTTGGTTAAGCGACTGCCTTCGGCTCAGGTCATGATCCTGGAGTCCCTGGATCGAGTCCCGCATCAGGCTCCCTGCTCGGCAGGGAGTCTGCTTCTCCCTCAGACCCTCCCCCCTCTCCTGCTCTCTCTCAAATAAATAAATAAATAAAATCTTAAAAAAAAATATTCTCTCATGATTGTATTTCTGTGGTATTGATTGCTATTTCTCCTCTCTCGTTTGTGATTTTATTTATTTGGGTCCTTTCTCTGTTCTTTTTGATAAGTGTGGCAGGTAGAGGTTTATCTATTTTGTTAATTTTTTCAAAGAACCAGCTCCTGGGTTTATTGATTTGTTCTTTTGGGTTTTTTGTTTGTTTCTATATCATTTATTTCTGCTCTAATCTTTATTATTTTCTTCCTAGGCTTTATTTGTTGTTCTTTTTCTAACTCTTATATATGTAAGGTTAGGTTGGTTATTTGAGATTTTTCTTGCTTCCTAAGGTAAGCTTGTATTGCTATATACTTCCCTCTTAGGACCACTTTTGCTGCATCCCAAAGGCTTGGACTGTGTTGTGTTTTTATTTTCGTTTGTTTCCATGTATTTTTTCTTTATTTCTTCTTTGATTTCCTGATTGACCTATTCAGTGCTGGGTAGCACATTGTTAAACCTCCATTTATTTGTGGTCTTTCCAAATTTTTTCTTGTGGTTGACTTCAAATTTCATAGCTTTGTGGTCAGAAAATATGTATGGTATAATCTCGATCTTTTTGTACTTGTTGAGGCCTGATTTGTGACCTAGTATATGATCTATTCTGGAGAATGTCCCATGTGCACTCAAAAAGAATGTGTATTCTGCTGCTTTAGGATGAGATTTTCTGAATATATCTGTTAGGTCCATCTGGTCCAGTGTGTCATTCAAAGCCATCATTCCCTTGTTGATTTTCTGCTAAGATGATCTGTCCATTGTTGTAAGTGGGGTGTTAAAGAACCATACTGTCATTGTGTTATTATCCATGAGTTCCTTTATGTTTGTTATTAATTGTTTTATATATCTGGGTGCTCCCAAGTTGGGGACATAAATATTTACAATTGTTAGATCTTCTTGTTGGGTTGTTTCCTTTATTATGATATAATACCCATCTTCATTTCATGTTAGTCTTTGGTTTAAAATTTAGTTTGTCTGATTTAAGTATGGTTAATTCCAACTTTCTTTAATATCCATTAACATGATAAATGGTTCTGTATCGCCTCACTTTCTTTCTTTTTTTTTTTTAAGATTTATTTATTTATTTGAGACAGAGAGAATGAGATACAGAGCGCATGAGAGGGAGGAGGATCAGAGGGAGAAGCAGACTCCCTGCCCAGCAGGGAGCCCGATGCGGGACTCGATCCCGGGACTCCAGGATCATGACCTGAGCCCAAGGCAGTCGCCCAACCAACTGAGCCACCCAGGCGCCCTCCCCTCACTTTCAATCTGCAGGTGTCTTTAGGTCTAAAATGAGTCTCTTGTAGGCAGCATACAGACCGTTTTTTGTTTTGTTTTGTTTTTTATCCATTCTGACACCCTATGTCTTTTCATTGGGGAGCATTTACTCCATTTACATTCAGAGTAATTATTGATAGATATGTATTTAATGCCATTTAATTACTTGTTTTGTTGTCGTTGTTTATGGAGATTTTCTCTGTTCCTTTCTAGTCTTTGTTGCTTTTGGTCTTTCTTTTCCATTCAAAGAGTCCCCTTTAATATTTCTTGCAGGACTGTTTTAGTCGTCATGAACTTCTTTAGTTTGGGAAACTCTTTATCTCTCCTCTATTCTGAATGATAGCCTTCCTGGATAGAGTATTCTTGTCTACAGATTTTTCCCATTCAGCACATTGAATATATCATGCCACTCCCTTCTGGCTTTTCAAGTTTCTGTGGAGAAATCTGCAGCTAGCTTTATGGGTCTTCCCTTATAAGTTAAGAACTTCTTTTGTCTTGCAGCTTTTAAGACTTTTTTTCTGTATCATTACATTTTGCAAATTTAATTACAATATATCTTGGTGTTGGCCAACTTTTGTTGATTCTGAAATGAGTTCTCTGTGTTTCTGGATCTGGATGTCTGTTTCCTTCCCCAGGCTAGGGAAGTTTTCTGCTATCATTTTTTTTTAAATACATTTTCACCCCCCTTTTCTCTTCTTCTTCTGGGACTCTTATAATATGAATGTTATTATGTTTGATGGAGTCACTGAGGTCCCTGAGTCTACTCTTGTGTTTCATATTTCTTCTTTCTCTCTTTTGTTCAGCTTCATTATTTTCCATAATTCTGTCTTCTGTATCACTTATTCATTCCTTTGCTTTTCCAGCCTTGTGTTCATTGCATTAAGCCCATTTCTAATCTCAGTTATTGCATTTTTCATTTCTGACTGATTCTTTTTTGTATCTTGTATCTCTGTGATAAGGGTCTCCCTGAAGTATTCCATTCTTTTCTCAAGCCTAGTGAGTATCCTTATGATCGTTGCTTTAAATCCATCAGTCATGTTACTTATATTTATTTTGCTTAAATGTCTGGCCATGACCTTATCTTGTTCTTTGGTTTGGGTGAATTCCTCATTTAGCATTTTGTCTAAGTCTCTGCCTTCTGTGTATAAGAAAAGCCTGTTATGTTTCCTACTCCTGAGAGTAATGGCTTTATGAAGAAGAGGTTGAATAGTATCCAGGGCCTGGCACTTCAGGCAGTGTCTCTGGTGTGTGCTGTGTGCACTCTGCTGGGATGTTTTGGCTGCTCTATCCTTCAGGCCAGTCATCTGCAGAAGCTCTCCTTGCCTGTAGTGAGCAGTGTTTGGTCCTTGGCTAAAATGTGCTTTTAACTAGGTGTGCTCTGGTCTGCTTGTTAAATAAGACCTGATAATATATTTTTTTAGGATTTTTAATTATTTATTTAACAGAGATAAAGAGAGAGCACAAGTAGGCAGAGCAGCAGACAGAGGGAAAGGGAGAAGCAGGCTCTCCACCGAGCAGGGAGCCCGATGCGGGGCTCGGTCCCAGGACCCTGGGATCATGACTTGAGCTGAAGACAGCCGCTTAACCGACTGAGCCACCCAGGTGCCACATGACCTGATAATATTTCCACTAGAATTGAAACCTTGCAGAACTCTCTGGTTGGGAGACATGGTGTGGGCAGGGCTTTCTGCTGGTCTTCTGAGGAAGGGGCCCACTGTGCTGGGACTGAGGCAAGCTTGACAGAGAAGGGCAGTCCTGCTAGAGCACAGGGGTGTGGGACTTGGCGTTGGCAGGTTAGGCAACAAGTGTTAGCACTGCTTGCTTTCTGCAGGTCACTCTGTGTTTATGCTAAGGTGTGGGGGAGGGAAATGGCATCAGTGAGCTTCTTTGACTGGGAGAGGAATCTCAAGAGAATGCTGCCTTCAGTGAAGCACTCTAAGAAGAGCAAATAATTGTCCCTCTGTGTGAACCAGGTGTTTTTCCAGGTAGCTGTTTCCACACTGTCTGTCCCCAGGGTTGTTGACCTGCCTTCTCTCCAGGAGTAGGGCAGTCCTCTCGGGGTTCTATCAATCAAGCCCACTGACCTTTAAAACTCAAGTCCCTAAGCCTCACTGGTTGTGAGAACTCACGAAAATCAACTCCTCTCATTTTCTCAGCCAATGGCTTTGGGGAAATGTTCCCCTTATGCCTTCCTCTGTGTGCTCCTCTCTCTCTCTCTCCTTTCTCTGCAACCACAGCTCCCTCTCCTGACAGCACCTGCCATCTGTTTCTCCCCCTAAACCCGGCTTCCACACATACTACCTTCTTCGATGTGCCTTCTTCTCTCTCTTTAGTTGTGGAGTTTGTTCTGTCAGTCTTCAGTTTTACTTCTGGGGTATTTAGATGAGTTGATCATTATCTAGTTGTGTTCAAGGGATGAGAGGAGCCTAGGGTCCTATTACTCCATCACCATCTTAGCTCCCCTGAGACTCATTTCAAATTGAAAGAAACAGATATGCTTGAGGGTTAAAGGATGGAAAAATATATTCCATATAAGTGGAGACCAAAAGAAAGCAGAGGTAGCTATATTTATATCAGACAAGATAGATTTTAAACCAAAATGGTAGCAAGAGACAAAGAAGGTCATCATATAATGATAAAGGGATCATTTCATCAAGAATATATAATAATCATGGGGTGCCTGGGTGGCTCAGTCATTAAGCATCTGCCTTTGGCTCAGGTCATGATCCCAGGGTCCTGGGATTGAGCCCCGCAACAGGCTCCCTGCTTGGCGGGAAGCCTGCTTCCCCCTCTCCCACTCCCCCTGCTTACGTTCCCTCTCTTGCTGTGTCTCTCCCCGTCAAATAAATAAGTAAAAAATATTTTTTAAAAAAGAATATATAATAATCATATTTATACACACCCAACATTGGAGCACATAAATATATTAAGCAAATATTAAGAGATCTCAAGGGAGAAACAGACAATAATAAAATAATAGTAGGGTACTTCAATATACCACTTCCAGCAATTGATTGATCATTCTACCAAAACGGAATCAGAAAAAACTTATTTTATGAGGCTAGCATTAGCCTGATACCAAAGCCAGATAAGGACAACAGAAGAAAGAATAACTATAACCAATATCTCTGAAAAAAATAGATGTAGAAATATTAATAAATTGAATTCAGCAACACATTAAAAGGATCATATACACCATGACCAAGTTAAATTTATCCCTGGAATGCAAAGATGACTCAACATATACAAATCAAAATATGTGAAAGACCGTATTAATAGAATGAAAGATGAAAATCATATGATCATCTCAATAGATGCAGAAAAAAGCTTTTACAAATACAACATCCTTTCATAATAAAAACCTTCAACAAATTGGGTATAGAAGGAATGTACCTCAAAATAATAAAGCCCATAGAAGACAAACCCATAGCTAATACTGCACTCAATGGTAAATGATTGAAAGCTTCCTCCAAGATCAAGAACAAGACAAAGGTGCCCACTCTCACCACTCCTATTCAACATAATGCTGGAGGTGCTGCTAAAGCAATTAGGCAAGACAATAAATAAATAAATAAATAAATAAATAAATAAATAAATAAAGTGACATCCAAATCAGACAGAATGAAGTAAAACTGTCACTATTTGCAGATGACATAAATTTATATATAGAAAATCCTAAAGACTCAACCAGAAATTTGTTGGAACTAATCAACAAATTCAGTACAGTTGCAGGATATAAAATAAACTTACAGAATTCATTTGCATTTCTATACACAGATAATTAAACATCTGAGAAAGAAATAAAGGAAACTATCCCACTAATAGCATCAAAAGAATAAAATCCTTAGTTATAAATTTAACCAAAAAAGTGAAAGAACTATACAATGAAAACTATAAGACTTTGATGAAAGAAATTGAAGAAGACACAAGTGGAAAGATATGCCATGTTCACAGATAAGAATTAATATTTTAAAATGCCCATACTACCCAAAGCTATCTATAAATTCAACACAATCCCTATCAAAATCCCAATGGAATTCTTATAGAAATAGGAAAAACAACCCTAAAATTTTAATGGAACTACAAAAGACCATGAATAGCCAAAGCAGTCATGAGAAAGAAGTACAAAACTGGAGGCATCACACTTCCTGAAGACATAGTAAATAAAACAGTATGGTTATAGCATAAAAAGAGACACGTAGACCAATAAAACTGAATGGAGAGCTCAGAAATAAACCTCAGAATTTAAAATTAATTAATATTTGAAAAGAAGCCAAAAACACTCAATAGGGAAAGGATAGTCTTTCAACAAATGATGCTGAAAAAACTGGACAGCCACACGCAGAAAAATAAAATTAGACACCTATATTGCACCACTCGCAAACATTAACTCAAAATGTATCAAAGACTTAAATATAAGACCTGATACCATAAACTTCTAGAATAACACATAGGGAAGACATTCCATGATATTGGTCTTGGCAATGACTTTTGGCACAAGCAACAAAAGCAACAATCAACAAGTGGAATGGCATCAAAATATAAAGTTTCTGTACAGCAAAAGAAACCATCAAAATGGGAAAGCAATCTGTGGAATGGGAGAAAAGATTTGCAAACCATCCATTAATAAGGGTTTAATATCCAAAATACATAAAGCATTTATACAATTCAATGACAAATACATAAAGCACTCATACAATTCAATTCAGAAACAAAGATCCTATTAAAAATGGGCATAGGAACTGAATAGACATTTTTCTAAGAATACATACAAATGGCCAACAGGTACATGAAAAGGTGTTCAACATCACTAATCATCAGAGAATGCAAATGAAAGCCACAATGAGATATCACCTTATACCAGTTAGAATGGCTATATTCAAGAAGATAAGAGATAGCAAGTTTTGGTCAGGATGTGGAGAAAAGAGAACCCTTGTGCACTTTTGTTGGAATGTACATTGGGTCAGTCCTATGGAAAACAGTATGGGATTCCTCAAGAAAATAAAAATAGAGCTACCATATGATCTAGCCATCCCACTGCTGAGTACATATCCAAAGGAAATGAAAACAGGATATTGAAAAGATGTCTACAGCCCCATGTTAATTACAGCATTATTCACAATACTCAACATATGGAAACAACCCAAGTGTCTGTCAATGGATGAATGAATACAGAAAAGGTGAGATATACATGTGTGTGCATAAATACACGTGTGCAGACACACACCCACATGAATATTATTTCACCATGAGAAAGAAGAAAATCCTTCCATTTACAACAACATGAATGGACTTAAAGGGTGTTATGCTGAGTGAGGTAAGTGAGAGAAAGGTAAATACTGTATGATATCACTTATATGTGGAATCCAAAAAGGATGAACTCATAAAAACAGAGTGAAATAATGGTACCAGAGGCTAAGGGGTGGGAGAAGTGGAGAGATGCTGTTTAAGGGTACAAAGTTGCAACTGAGAGATAAATAAGTTCTGGATAATTAAGTTCTAATACACAGCATAGTGATAATAGCATACTGTATTATAAACTTCAAAGTTGCTAAGAGACTAGATCTTAATCATTCTTACCACAAAAAAAAAAAAAGAAGTGATAATTACGTGACATGGGAGAGTGTTAGCTAGTGCTACAGTAGTGATTATATTGCAATATATAAATGTACCAAATCAACATGTTGTATACTTTAAATTTATACAGTGTTATATGTCAACTCTATCTGTTAAAAACCCACTGAACTATTTTTTAAAAACTAGTTCATTTAATATAGTAGAAAAAAATTCTAAATCTGGAATCATAACTCCTATATCTTTATTCTGGCTCTCCCAATTATAAAATTTAAACAACTTTTATTTAAACTCTCTGCATCTCATTTTCCTCATCTATATATTGCTGATGTTCAAATTAAAACATTACAGAGTTTGCTCAAGAATTTAATAAGATTGTGTTTTTCAATGTTTGGCATATAATTTAATTCACTGTGTAAGTTTCTTTCTAAATTAAGTGCAGAATTATGTGTGAGGACCCAAATAATGGTTTATGAACAAAATTAGGGGGTAATTTGAAACACAGACTTAACGTTTTGCTCTTATGTCCAGTTTTAAGCACTAAATTATACCATCCCTTAAAGGAAAGCAAATAAATGTACTGGCTCAATATTATAGTTCTAAGTATTTATATGTATTTACGTTATTCTCTTTGAGGTTCTCATAAACCGTATTGGACTAACTGTTTTAGTAGCAAGAAACATAAAATCCAAATCAAAATTTCAGAAAATAATTATAGGCTAAAGAACTTAAAAATTTAATGTTAATTATCAGAAGATGCAATTATCAAGAGAAGCTTGACCCAATAGATCAATGTCACCAACATGTCATCTATCCACTCTATTAGCTACTATTTCAGCCTTTCCATCAGATTCTACATATGCTTCTCTGCATTTCCCCAGTGTCTGCAGACTGTTCCTCTGTAGTTATAAAAGTGTTTTGGCAGCCACAACCACCTCCGTTTCGTATCATAGTAAAGAAGAAAACAATGATAGTCATGTATGGTAATTCTATACTAATGTTTGCACTCACTTTTTCCTATTACCCAACATCATGTTACTTGGCCATTCCTATTCACTGTGGACAGGAAAATGTGCCTCTCCTACTGGCTTAAATGAGCGAAGCCTTCCTCCTGGACTTGAGAGTAAAGTTACTTGACCCAAATTACAGGCAGAGAATGCAAAGGGATATATTATGCAAAGAAAAATAAGAGTAAATATCTTTGATTGGGCTCTCCCAAAAGTGGACTTTAAGACAACAATGTGAACACAAGTTGACATTTGGTTGTTAATCTCAGCTAACAGGATGAAGGGATGAATCTATAAAGGGTGAAGCTTCAAAAAGTGTTCCATGTAGGCAACTGGTGATCAGTATTATTGGGATAGTCTGAAAGGCTGTGTAATCCAAACAGTAGATGAGAAGACCTATTGATCCCTGGTTGATAGCTACTTCAAAAGAATGGTAACTCACTACCACTTCCTCCTTGGTTGATGGGAAGGCAGAGTGGGGGTCAGAAGTCAGAGAAAGGCCTATTCCAAGACACAGGTAGTTGCAGTTGGAAGAAATTAGGTCTAGGTACACAGGAATGTTGTGTCAACAGGTATGTTTCTACTATGCCAACTGTGCATATTCAGCCTTTCATATAGGAGTATAGGTATAACTTAAAAAAAAAGACTATGTAGATGCTTGGGAATCCAGAAACAATATCTACCATCCTGGTTCTAAAAATATACTCTCCAATTTGTAAGTATAAGTGATATTCATTTAGCTGCTTTTAAACAATTATTTTGTATAAATGTGCAATGTAATTATTTGGCTACATTCAGCTAAAATAAGTAATCTCCACTCAAAACTTTTAAATAAGATTTTTCTTTTGAAAATATTTTTGTTTCTAAAACATATATTACATCTAAATAAAAATGTATCGACTTATTTAAAATCTAAAATTAAATTAAATGGCTCATACTTAGGTATTATTTTTAACAGTAAAAGAACATTTACTGAGCAATTTTCCTCACAACTGTCGCTGAACAGTCTATTGGTAAATATGGTATTTTACATTTCAGTTTTCTATATAAGCAGGTATTTTAATTTTCTACCTGCCTAAAATAGTTATAGTCAATACAGAAATGATCTTACATATCTGGGATGAACGACTCAGGTGATGAAGGAAAAGACATCGTGTATAATATTGTCTAAGTCATATCAAACAATAGTGGATATTGCTAGTTGCCTACCTAACATTCATTCCCCTCCTTAATAGAACTTCTTTCCTGGTGTCATCCATAGATCTCAGGGGAGTTGTTCAACCCTCAGTTTCAGGAGTCTTCTGTGTATCCAGTGATTAACTAAAGAAGAGCAATGTAATTCAGTGAAGGCCAATGAATTATAAAGGAATCTTTGTTATACCTACTGGAAATTTCATCTTAAGAAAGAGGTGTTGAAGAGCTACACCTGTTTCCTATGGATGAGAAAGAATATGATGGTCTCTGGATGTCATCATTTGCTCTTTATGTGAGAAAGTCGTAAGATGAAGCTGACACTGTACGTGGCAGAATGGAGATAGGGAAATAAAATCAGGGTAATAAATAACACTGTGGAATGAGGGGCGCCTGGGTGGCTCAGTCTGCCTTCTGCTGAGGTCATGATCCCAGCGTCCTGGGATCAAGCCCTGCATCAGGTTCCCTGCTGAGCAAGGAGTTGCTTTACCTTCTGCCTCTGCCCCCCACCCAACTTGTGCTTTCTCTCTTGCTCATTCCCTCTCTCTCTCTCTCAAATAAATACAAATAAATAAAAAAATCTTTAAGAAAAACTGTAGAATTACTGGTTCAATATTTTGAAGCTGAACACTTTATTAAATGAGAAAATCAATTTACTTATTGTTCAAACTAATATCTATATTTTCTTTGAGTGATACATACTGCAAAACTACTATTCTTAGCCAGTCACATGTCTTAGTTTTAGCATGTTTAATCTATAACTTAGAAAATAAAATGTTTTGTGGTTATTTTTAATTTTGTACATCATGACTGTGTATGATTTATACCTCTTGTTTCACAAATACGTCAATCCCTTAGACTAGCAAGCTATTTTTTTTTTAGTTTTTATTTTAATTCCTGTGAGTTAACTACAGTGTAAATATTAGTTTCAGGTGTACAATATAGTGACTCAGCAATTCCAGACATCACCTGGTCTTCGTTAAAACAAGTGTACCCCTTAATTCCCATCACCTCTTTAACACCCCCCCCATAACCATCAGTTTGTTCTCTATGATTAAGAGTCTGTTTCTTGGTTTGTCCCCCCACCTTTTTTCCACTTTGCTTATTTGTTTTGTTTCTTAAATTCCACATGAGTGAAATCAAATGGTATTTGTCTTTCTCTGACTGACTTATTTGGCTTAGCACTATACTGTCTAGCTCCATCCATTTCCTTGCTAATGGCAAGATTGCATTCTTTTTTATGTTAGAATAATATTCCATTATATATATGTATATATACCACTTCTTCTATATCCATTCACCAATCAATGGACACCTGGGCTGCTTCCATATCTTGGCTATTGTAAATAATGCTGCTATAAACATAGGGAAGCATGTATCCCTTTGAATTAGTGTTTTTGTATTCTTTGAATAAATACCCAGTAATGTGATTGATGGATCATAGGGTAGAGCTATAAAAATAGATCTATTTTTAACTTTTTGAGGAACCTCCATACTGTTTTCCACAGTGGCTGCACCAGTTTGCATTCCCACACCGACAGTGCAATAGGTCTCCTTTCTCTCCACATCCTAACACCTGTTATTTCTTCTATTGTTGATTTGAGTGAGCTACTTTTAAGAAACATTTCAATAAAGCAACAAAAAGGTTGTGGATAAGTATAGCTTCCCCAGATTCCTATGGTAGGGATAATATTTCTCACAGAATATAATATTGTTATTTATGCATTTGATATCAGATTCAAATGTGAATAGAATTAAGAGGCAAACAATGTGATCACCATCTAGGAGTCCACTTGAAACTTAGTAATTAATTTTTCTTGAAATACAACAGACTTCAAAAATTAATTCTCCATAATTTATTGCCTTTGTTTTTGTGAGCTTCAGTTGACCAAAATTAAAAACAAACAAACAAACAAACAAAAACAGCCCTGGAATCCAGGGATCACAGAGACATAATCTGAAGGTTCAGCCATATAATGGTACTTTTTTTCTGAGGAGTTCATCTATATTTAATGCAAACATGATAATAACAACAAAAAGGTAGTAAAGTTTTTCATAATTAGAGCTAATTAACTTTGGCCAAACTTTTCTATCATATCACTAGTGATGTCCCTAAGCCTTGATCCAATTATGGCCTGTAGATTGTGAAATCAGTAATGCATATTTAGAGATAGGCCTTGTTCTTCTAAGACTTCGAGAATTTAGGAGAGTAAATAAAAGTATGTAATTAACTCCAAGTGAGGCTTTATATTGGCATATTGGCAATAAAAGGAAATTGAAGGAGTGATAACGTCAACATTTTTATATATATAAAATGTATATAAATATATACATATGTATGTATTTTATATATATTTATATATTCACATGCTAAACATTTAATTTATGTGTATTCATATTTAAGTTTCCATAAACAAGTTAAATCTCACACCCTGTCCCATAACATAAATTGAGATTACACTTACATCATCCTCCATGTTCTAGTCAATCTCAAATCAAAGCAACGACACAATGAAAAACTGATCCACTCACTATACCATTCTCTGCCTCTTACAACTCTGCCTCTGGCATTAGAAGCTAAATGAAACACTGGCAATTTAGCTTTACACTCAAGAGGAATTTTATCAGGTTGAAATTGCCTTAGAGATTTACATTTTATTGAATGGACAAGTGACTTTGATGGTGACAGATGATATGCTAGGTTCTCTACGAATGCTTTGTAATTGCTCCTCCACTACCAATAAATATTGTTTAATATTTTTATCTCTGTAGCAACATACTTTATATAGCATATTTAAAATATAAATACAACAAGTTTAGTATGTGTGTTAACCAATGTTTTCACAGTTGCATTCCACAGATTGGCTATCTAGGTAATATTAAATACTTAAAATAAGGAAAAAGAATAAAGCCATGCCATAATATGAAATTAAGGCAACAAAGGACAATTCAGGAATGAAATGGATAATCTTAGGTACAAAATACAAGACAGGAAAGAGCAAATGGAAAGCGCAATGACTGACATGAGATAGTGCCTAGAGAAAATACACAGCCAACGTGATATCACCTTGTTTCTGGTATTGTTAACAGAAGCTGACAATCATTTCAGTCTTAAAGTGACAATATATTAGGTTGAGAAGAAAAATAAATCTCTATAAAACAGAAGAGTGGAAAACTCAATAGCTTTGCTTCATTTTATATAACAAATTTTTTTCAACAGCAAAAAAAAGTCAATATTGTCTATAGACCTAGCTGTATGTGGAGAAGGGGCATACAAATTCTAGTATAATATTTACTCTTCTATATAGACTAAAAGGGAAGTGGATCATATTTGAATAAGTACAAAGATACTAAGATACAAAGATATTTCTTCTCATGTCTCAATAGCATTTCTGCCTTTCAGTGACACTTGACTTCAAATTTTATTCAGCAAATTATCAACTATTAACTAAATACCTGGCATATGGCAATACAAGAAAAAAATCTCTGCCCGTGGAGCTTATATTCTAACGGAGAACTTAATGTCTGGTGGGAAGGCATTTTCATTTCCTAGAATGAATCACACTTTCCTATGTTGCTGGTTTTTGAAGTAGAGTTTCTCCTGTTTTCATAAAGTTACTCTTGCCCACTCCTACTCATTTCCCAATATCCCAAATATTATTTCTCCTGCAAGTTTTTCTAATCATACAAAACTGAGCTTAGTATACACAATTATATATCCTGAGACTGTCTGAAACTTAGTCAACCAGAAATAATACATTTTACTGAAGTAGAATTGACTTAATTAGACTTATAATTATTGTAGGGTCTCTCCCAGTGCCTAAGAAAGTGCTTGGCACATAAAGGTTGCTGAATAAAATTTGTCTAATTGTGGGGCTGAACAAGCATTGTGTTATTATTAGGTAACTATGTTCTCTTGTTTATTCTAAAGTAGAATAAGTGTAAGGGTTAACTGTTTCTCAACCAGACTATTTAGTTGGAAAATCTGATCAAACCTCTTTCTAACATTAAAGAATGGTCTGTTTCTTTCCATTTTTGTTTTTATTTTGATATTATTGGGTTATATCAAACAAACAAGTGAAATGAGTTAACATATATTTGGTGACTTGTGAAACACACATTGAGAATATGGAGACTTAGACTGATGAAAATATCTTACTACCTTATTTAATATAATTAGTAAAATTGTTCCTGTTATGCTACATGTAATAGTGCATATAGATTCACTTTAAAAATCAATATAATATTCAAACATATAAAGTACGTTTATTACTCACATTGTAAAATAAGGAATTGGATGAGCTGAGGAAGTAAAAATATGATAAAATTTCTAATTTTATAATTTGTACCTGCATGATCATGGCAAATTTCTTCGTTTCTCTGAGCCTCTACTGTATTTTTTAAATTCAATTTTCTTATTGTTATGCCATCAAATGATACTATTTAAAATTTTGTCCAACTTAATTACAGTATAACTGACAAAATTTTATATATTTAAGTTGTACAATGTGATGATTTGATATATGTATACACTGCAAAATGATTACACCAATCAAGTTAATTAACACATTCATCACTTCACATAGTTGCCACTTTGTGTGTGTGTGGAGAGGGGAAACGCTTAAGAGCTACACCGAGTGGATTTCAAGTATGTAATACAGTATTTTTAACTATGCTATGTATTGGATCCTCAGAACTTAACTCATCTATAACCAAAAATTTGTACCCTTTGACTAATGCCTCCCTACTTTCCCCATCTCCCAGACCCTGGCAATAACCATTCTACTCACTGTTTCTTTGAGTTCAACTTTTTTTAGATTGCACACATAAGTTAGATAAGACACTATTTGTCTTTCTCTGTCTAGCTTAATGCCCTCCAGGTTCATTCATGTTGTCACAATTGGTAGGGTTTCCTTCCACTGTATATATACATATGACATTTTCTTTATCTATTCATCCATTGAGAGACACATAGGATGCGTTTAAATCTTGGCTGTTGTGAATAACACTAGAGTGAACATGGGAGTGTAGTTATCTCTTAGATACTTATTTTATTTCCTTTGCATATATGCCCAGAAGTGGGATTGCTGGGTCATAAGTTAGTTCCATTTTTTATTTTTGAGGAACCCCCACACTTTTTTCCATAGTTGCTGCACCAATACCTATTCCCACTGACAGTGCACAGGGTACCCTTTTCTCCACATCCTCACTAACACTTGTCATCTCTGTCTTTGATAATAGCCATCCTAACAGGTATGAGGTGATATCAATTTTTTAAAGATTTATTTATTTTAGAGAGAGAGACAGAGAGAGAATGGGGGAAGTGGCAGAGGGGGAGGGAGAGAGAGAATCTCAAACAGACTCTCCACTGAGTACAAAGCCCAACATGGGACTCAACCTCACGACCCTGAGATCATGATCTGAACTGAAATCAAGAGTTGGACACTTAACCAACTGAGCCATCTAAGTGCCCCTTGTAATGATTTTGATTTGCATTTCCTTGATGATTAGTGATCTTGAGCACCTTTTCATGTGCTTATTGTCTGTTTTTACCTCTTCCTTGGAAAAATGTTTATTCTGGTTCTTTGCCCATTTTTTAATGGGATTACTTGTTTTATTTTGTTTTTTGCTACTGATTTCCTTATGTATTTTGAATATTAACCCCTTATCAGATACATGGTTTGTAGTATTTCACATGTATAAGGAATAGAGCATTTGCAAGAAAATAAAGTTCTAACGCTTTCAAATTTATACTGTATGACAATTCTTGCTTCTTCACCAGTTCTTTCTCTTTTTTTCTTTTTTTTTTTCAAAGATTTTTATTTATTTATTTGACAGAGAGAGAGATAGAGAGAGAGGGAACACAAGCAGGGGGAGTGCGAGAGGGAGAAGCAGGCTTCCTGCCGAGCAGGGAGCCCGATGTGGGACTCAATCCCAGGACCCTGGGATCATGACCTGAGCCGAAGGCAGACGCTTAACGACTGAGCCACCCAGGCGCCCGCCAGTTCTTTCTTCATTGCAATAATTCATGGACAGCTTAACAAATTATTAGTAAAATGAAAAAGAAGCAAATGAGATACTTTGACTTTTCCACTTTTATATACACTAGATTTAAATGAAAAGCTATATTATAAGTTGACCCTAAACAGCAATCTTGAAATAATCTGATTATTATTCTTGTCATAATAATTATAAATGTATCATTACCGGGGCGCCTGCGTGGCTCAGATGGTTAAGCGTCTGCCTTCGGCTCAGGTCATGATCTCTAGGTCCTGGACTCAGGTAATGATCTCCAGGTCCTGGGATAGAGCCCCAGGCTGGGCTCTCGGCTTAGTGGGGAGTCTGCTTCTCCCTCTCCTTCTGCCTCTCCTCCTGCTCATGCTCTCTCTCTCTCTTTATCTCTCTGTCTCAAATGAATAAATAAAATCTTTAAATGAGTGAATGAATGAATAAATAAATGTATCATTACATATGGTGTTTAATTTTTCTTTGGCTAAAAAAATCATGCTATGAAAAAAGTCACTAACAATCTATATGGAAAGGTTCTTCTCTCAGAACTGAATATGCAATGGATTTTTTGTCTTGAAAAATGGTTACTATTAAAAGACAATACTGAACTGAACTCTGTAGAGGTCATTATCCTTATTTATTGAAATAAAATTAAAACACAGTGTTCACTTTCTTTGCTTAATTCAAAACACTTCTATTTCTGCAATAGTTAAGGTCAGTTTACATATAAATAATAGGAAAATACTCATTTACAAATCATAATGTATTCAATATATTAGTATAATAACTTGTGGTAGAAGCTTTTATTCCTATTCCTCAATCTTTAGAATAATTTTAGTCGTTGTGTATTATTGTAAAAGTCACACCTCACTAAACTAATAACCACACTGCAACAAAATGACAGATTTGCTTGAAAATGCCTTTTGACCGGGACGCCTGGGTGGCTCAGTCAGTTAAGCGTCTGCCTTCGGCTCAGGTCATGATCCCAGGGTCCTGGGATCGAGTCCCAAATCGGGCTCCCTGCTCCGCGGGGAGCCTGCTTCTCCCTCTGCCTCTGTCTGTCTCTCTCTCTCTGTCTCTCATGAATAAATAAATAAAATCTTTAAAAAAAGAAAAAAAAATGCCTTTTGACCAAAGTCATGATTATGTACTAACTGAATGGAAGATAGACAGGATAAAAAGCTCTAATTGTTAGACTCCACACAATAACTGGTAATCCACAACACTAAGAAATACATTATAGTCAGCATCTTATCTTTATCTTTTATATATATCTGAGATTAATATGAAATAATATAGTTTAAATTATATTGGTTTTTTTTAATTTTTTTTATTTATTTATTCATGAGAGTCAGAGAGACAGAGAGAGAGAGAGAGGCAGAGGCAGAGGGAGAAGAAGCAGGTTCCCCGCCTAGCAGGGAGCCTGATGCAGGATTCTATCCCAGGACCCTGGGATCATGACCTGAGCCGAAGGCAGATGCTTAACCATTTGAGCCACCCAGGTGCCCTAAATTATATTGGCTTTAAAACAGATAACCAGCTTTGGATACAAAAAAGGATTTAAAATAACTACAGTATTAATGATGAGCATGGTTATTTTTCCACTGAACCTCTAAGAGAAGTAAAATACATCCAACCAGATTTCTTTCTTTCTTTCTCTTCCTTCCCCAGGAGTCTCCCTAATTTTTCACTGGCTCTGGATTAAAGAAGTGGTTTGATGCCCTTTCATTCCTTAACAAACCTGGTGCCTGATAAATGTTCACAGAGAGCCTTACGGTCTGGAGAACTTAGATCTGTATATATTAATCACTATGTGGAAAGTTTATTCCCCTTTTTTTTGTTCTGCTTCCCATTGTCAAAACTCACACTGATATATGGATAGAAGAAAGAATGCAGCAACCTCAGTTCCATGCAATTTATATAACACGAGCTTGAATTTTCGTTCTCAGGTTGTCCTCCTTGTCTTTGTATTTGAAGAGGTTTTAAATCTTCCTCTTTTACGTTTTTGTCATTGTCACCATCTTTTGCAGTTTCTTTGGCAGCTTCCTCACCATTCTGTTCAGGTTGTAAAAAATCTTCCTATTATAAATGGCTTTTAACACATCCCCTCTCTGTTCTTTTCACAGCATCCTAACCTTGCTTTGATCCCTTTTCTTCCCCTTTCTTCTCATTTCTCCTCCTTTTTTTTTTTTTCTTTTGGTTTTCATTCCAAATGTCTCCTTACAGTGACATCACATTACTCAGTAGGCAGTTCATATTGATCTGGCTACTGTTTAGAAAGCAGATTTCATTTTACGCAGAGAAATAGGCATGTCTGAAGAAGGACTCCCTTTGTAGGACAAAATACTGGGTGGCTGCTTCCAGACTCTTCTTCCTTTTTGGAGTGGTGAGGAGAGATCTATCTCTTCAGATCCTGACAGTTATTTCATCCATGGGATTTTTTTTAAGACCCATAAAAATTTATCAAGAGAACTCAAACCTTTCTGCATTTATTTTTCTAGAAATTTTCTTTGGGAAATCTATTTCTTAGTATGTTAGAATTTCTATAAGATGAAAATAAAAAGGAGAGGAGGGGCCATCGCAGGGATTGTTATCAGATCAAATGGGGGTAAAAATGTATTCCTTTGGAAGCATGTCCTCATTCTCTTTAATTGAGCCCCTACTTGTTTCTCAATTGTTTTCTGTTGTAGTCTGATAGCTTTCATCCTGACTGTTTCGTTTCTCCACTATTCTCATTTATAGTGTCAACTTACACTTAGGGCCGTGAGAGTTAACTTGCTCACTGTGACATTGCAATCAATTAATCACCTTTAGCTTTCCTTTCTGCCTTCCTATTGGCTGGTTTGTAATTGAGCCACGGGGCAAAAGCCATTTCCAGCCACAGTCTGTCAGCTTGTTCAGCAGTTCATTTATTAGTTTGATAAGATAACTTTTTCACAGCAACATCTAATCAAAAGCACCAAGCTTAACATACAGTGGAATTATTCAGAAATTCATGTCGAGATTCTACTTGGATCAGATCATAATGGTCAGAGAATTGTTCTCTCAGAATTAATTGGGAGTAGAAATGTAGTATGTAGTCCTCTGACCATTAGGCTCTGGTTCAAGGTGTTGATGAAGACTACAAACTATGAGACAGTTGACAGCTAAGTGCCTAAAATACAGAAATATAATTTTCCCTAGCTTCAAATTTTACAACATAAACCTAAAGTGACTAAGCCATTCACATGTAAATTTTTTATTAAAGAATTTTATCTTTTTCTGTGTTTCGTACTATTTAATAATATAGTTAAAATGTTATCCTGATTTTCCTCTCTTTAAAATAATCTAAATGTCGCATCTGAGAAATATTCCATTTTCTTTAGATTAAAAAGAAATAGTATAAAGCTTCACTACAATATTAATTTGACTTACTGGGGGGATTCCACTTCTGCTAGGGGGTACGGCTTCAATACCACGTTACCACACAGATAGCTTCCACCAGGTAAAATCTACTCTAGAGTACAGCAGAACCAAGCATAACATCATGCATTCTCTGAAACCTAGGTTCCCACCTCTTCTACAGAAATAATTATAGTCCCTTTCTACTTTATATGATACAAATTCTGCTTGTTTTGGCACGTGTATGACTTAATTAGAAATATATACTTTTTGTTATTTTTCACATTACATACCTTTCTCCCTCCCCATTGGAAAATATCATAAAATTTACTTTAATTTTTATGTATAACCAGAGATCCACCCTTATTTGCACCCTTTTCCTATCTGTTGAGGCATTAGTATATAAGAAAAGGAAGCTGCAGTGATGCCCTCTCTAGATCCCCCTTCTTAAAAGTACTTGTTGCTCAAATCCTCCCTTTAAGGAAGTTTATTGTGTCAGCTGCAAGAGATGCCATTGGCAGACAAGCCTGAGCTGGGATCAGCTTCAGGGATGGTTTCAGGGTCAGAGAACTTCCTCACCTGAGGTCATGCCCTTTAGGGGATGACCCCCATCAAATGACTGATGGAGGAGGGTAGAGAAATCCTAGGCCTTTTCAGCTCAATGAAGGACAATTCCAACAGGTTATTTCAGCTGGAGCTTCTGCATGTGCTTGGTTGAGGTTATCATTAAGCCTGAGTCAGAACTCAAGTACTCCTACTGTCAAACCTTGCTTCCTGCCTCTCCTTTCCACAAGTGTTGATGAATCTGAGTCCACCTCAGGCTCCTTCCCGAAGAACACAATTTGTGACATATGGTAAATTTCTTTACATGCCTATCACATTCTCAATCCTTACACTCTATTTTATTATTCAAGATCATATATGACTAAAATGCTATTACTACTATAATCATAATCATATAAAATGAGCATTCTTTAGCTTATTAAATGATCACAAGAGAAGATGCTTAGAATGAAAATAAAAGGTTATGCTACATTACTGAGTACTTACTATATGCCAGTCTCATTCTAAACTCTTTTGGTACCAATTATTTTATGTAATCCTCAAATAGTTAAGGAAAGGGACATTGGGCATTTAAAATAGCTTGAACACGGTTATATGGTGACCAGAAAGTATCAGAACCTAGATTTTGAATCTGCAAATCTGATCTCAGACTTCCTGTTCCTAAATTAACTTTGAGATAGTTTAATCCAGTGGTTATCACATATGAGCATAAGCATGCATCAGAATCATATGGAAAGCTTGTGAGAAAACCGATTGCTGGACCCCACTCCCAGAGATTTTCAATCAGCCAATCTGAGGTATGGCCAGAGAATTGGCATTTCTATCAAATTCTCAGATGATGTTGATACTGCTGTTCCAAAAGAAACACTGGTTTAAATAACACTACAGACACCCTCTCAATTTATCTGGATGTGATATTAGTTGAATCAATTAACGATGAATCTAGACTACTTGTTTATATGGTCACCAGCAAAATGAAGTAAATGGATATGCTACTCTGTTTCTTTAGCCACTTATGATACTCCAACTGATACTGTTTGTATGTAAACAATGGACTTAAACTTGTATTAAAAATTAATGCACTTTGATTTTTGTAACTTAATCTAGCTTTGCAGTAACAACTCAAAAATCTGAAGAAGTCTAAGGGATGGAGGGCTTGTGGGTGGTGGAGTTCTTTTTAATCTTCCTTTTTTTAACTTTACACAATTCTTTATTATTAAAAAAAGATTTTTAAACAAGTATATTAATTTTTTAGTTGAAGAAGAAGACAAAGGAGGTGGAGAAGTAGAAAGAAGAAAACACAGAACAGCTAGGCCATCTTACCCTTGACTGAATATATAATCAGTTCTACTATAACATGATATATACATTTTTTAAAATTGCTTCACTATATAAAATCAGAAAATAAAAACCAGAATGATTATGGAAATATGAAGAAACAATACTCAAAAATTTCCTCGTAACAAATTTTTTAAAAAGATAGAAACTTAATAAAAATGGTGGCACACTTCTCCATATGTTAAATGGCTAAAAAATGCATAAATACTCTAATAAATATGTCACTCTATCTTGAAAAAGACCTTGATGCTTGCTTATAGAAGGCATGTCAGAATCAGGCAGCTTGTGAAGTGTTGGAAGGAGCATTATCTAAAACTGAATGTGAAGTTGTAACACCCTATGTGGATGGGTGTGGCTCATCTTCTTCCTCTCCCCACTGGTGCCAAACATCACAGTTACAGATCGATCTCATTTTTAATCCTAAAACGTGTTTTTTCTTTCTTTGAAATGTAGGTGTTTTGAGGGATGCATTTCTATTTTTTTTTTAAAGATTTTATTTATTTATTTGAGACAGAATGAGAGAGAGAGAGAGCACACGAGAGGGGGGAGGGTCAGAGGGAGAAGCAGGCTCCCCGCCGAGCAGGGAGCCCGATGCGGGACTCGATCCAGGGACTCCAGGATCATGACCTGAGCTGAAGGCAGTCGCTTAACCAACTGAGCCACCCAGGCGCCCCGAGGGATGCATTTCTAATAGATGCCTCTATCATCAAAATTGAAATTGATCTAACGTATAACCTCTACTTCAAATAATTTTTGTACCATGGCTGGAAATTCTTTCCACTCAGATTTCTCATATGCACTAATGGTTTGGCTCAACAGTTGAAGACTTTGGAAATTCCAGCAATGTTTGAAATCACTAAATCAACCACAAAAGCACTAAAATGAGCCACTTCCTCAAGGTTTGGCAATTTAAGGTCTTAATATATAGTGCTTTTTTTTTTTTTTGATTGTGCAATACATTTCCAATTCTTTGGCAGTTTGTTCTTCAATCCATATGCTCAACTATTCTTCCCATTTTTTTCTAGTTCTTAAGTTCAAGTTCTTACAGCTTTGCACTTGAAAGTTTTTCTTTTATTTTTGTGTCATTGTGATGTTCTACCATGTAAATTTTTTCACAGCTGAAGAGATAGCAAATGTTCTGTTGTTTCTTGCAAAACACTTTATGATTTCAAACTTCTCCTCAATACCTAAAGATTTCCTGTTTCATTCACTACCGGCATTTTGATTTAAGAAAAATTATTCATGTTAGGAATGTTGAATGGGATATATAAATATACATACATATAAATATAAAGAGAGAGAGAGAAAGGAGAGAAGATACATATATATATTTATATGTGTGTGCGTGTATGTATGTGTGTGTGTGTATGTATATATATATATACTCCTACAAATGAGAGTATTAGAATAGCAAAATAAAACCTAGTTGAATAATACACAATGCAGTGAATCAAGACCAAGGTAGCTGGTATTTGAATTCTGTGCATATGTGCTGTTTTGTATATTCCAAACAACATAATTCAACTGGATGCAGTTAGCTGTGTTCCCTTCATGTTTCTCAGGAACAAAATTATACATAAGCAAACATGAAATTTCCATTATTTTCAAATTGTTCACTAATGTATCAATTGCATGGAATGGAATTGTTTTTTTTTTTTTTTCCAATGCAAGCATTATAGCAGAATTGACTATATATGCTGATGACTGGGTATGATTATAAAATATAAAATCATGGAAACAATGCCCACTGGAGAATAAATATTGAAGGCTTGGCTTGGATTAGTTGTACAGGGTAGCATTTTATATTACAGTGACATTTATTTTAATGTGTTTTCCATGCTGATGTCTCCTGATTGGATGAAAGAGAATTTATTTTCCAGGTACATACTCAAATGTTAAAGACTTGGATTTTGCCTCCCTTTTGTGATATTTCTTGAACATTTTACACCTATGGTTTTCAGCAAGTGTTAATCAATTGAAGGAATTCTGCTGACATGATTTAACAGATCTATCTATTAACATAATTTCTTATCCTTAATTTTATATTCAGTATTTTCTTCTAAAAATAGTATACTTTGTTCCACCTGCTTCATGATTTTAGAGATTATTAGAGACCAGCATTTCATTACCTCACATTATACATGAGAGAACTGAGAGGTAAAGTGCTCCCTTCATGCACAAGATTGTTCAAGATACAGCAGGACTTGTAATATAGACCTTTCTATTCACATTGCTGTGGTTGTTTATATTAAATATAGTTTTATTCCTTATTACAAGTTTCAGTCTCTGATCATCATATACGCTCTCCAGGATAAAGAACAAGCTTTCTGGAACTCTGGAGCAAAGAAAATCCTTTCTCAAACTCACTGTCAATTTATCTGAGATGGCTTAACATAAAATCAATCCATTCTCAAGAACTTTTGCCTGACCCAGCCATGCTTAGCAGACAAAGAAAGGTATTTTTGCACCCTGAAGTGTAATGTGGAAAAAAAAAAGCCATTTCTGGATTCAAAAACAAAACAAAAAAAACCCAACAGAACTAGAACAGTTGGGCATAACTGAAAACACTTTCCTGTAGATTTTCATATTTCTGCCTTCTGTCCTTTAGACCACATTTCCCAAAGAGATCTCTCTGACCTGTCAAATACGCACATATCCAAGGGTCTTTCACTTATCACAAAAGGCATAAATAGGCTACTCTCTTTGGAGTGAAAAAGACTGGCTCTTCAGTGGAAGTTCTGCCAGTTTGTAATGATGTGGCTAGTTAACCTCTCTGAGGAGTTCATCTGTATATGAGAGATCCACTCTTGGATTATTGCAAAGAGTAAGTAAAATAATGTATTAAGAGTGACCGGCACACAGTATGGCTCTGAAATGTCATAGATATTATCACCACTTCTGAAATGTCATAGATGTTATTACTACTTCTACTGAAAATGTAGCATCCCACCTGCTGGGTAAGTAGATAAGCTCCAGAGCCTGACTCCCTGAGTTTGTATCTAGATTGCCACTTACTAAATTAATATATTTTCTCCAGTTCCTTAAACTTGTTGAACATCACTTTTCTTATCTACAAAATCGGGGTGATAATCCTAATACTTATTCTATCAGGTTGTTGTAAGAATTAAATGCAATAACTTAAAGTACTTAAAACTGTGTTTGTTATTATTATATCCTTCACCCACCCACCATGAAAATTTCTTATGTGATTTTATGTTTTTCTCAATGGCACAAAGAACATAGAGACTTAAGCTTAAGGTTATTTACAATTATGAGAGACAAACTGTAAAGAGAACAGAATACAAAAATCCAAGGTTTTTTACTAGTTTCAATGTTATTTCTTCTATTTTGTACTTTAATCCTGATCTTATTTTATGACAAAGAGTGTGATTTTTAAAGTACAATAAATAAAGCCTAGAGTTTTTCTATGCAAAATCTTGACTATGTAATTTATAAATGCATTACATGCCCCACTGACCAAATATACCTCATACAGACAATTGCATTCAAGCACCTGGAGAATTCTAGAAAAAAAAGGAAATTGAAGCATGAAGAGATACTGAAAGCTGCATAGTGAAACTGTGGGTGCATAAGGCTACACTTTTAGATAGGGAGGCAGCTTTATGTCTGCAGTTAAAACTTAATCTACCATTGTAACTCAAACCCAAGGTCTAATAGGAGAGAGGAGGTACTGTGTAGTGAGGGCGAGACTTTTATTCATACACAAATAGCAGACGGGAAATAAAATGCAATTATATAGAGAATTTCAGGCACAATAAATAAATGCACTCTCTTGTTAAATTTGCCTCGATGTGAAAGTAATATTTTAACATTCTGCTCTCAGCTTTTCAAATTGATTTCTTTTACTTGTCTTACATTTTTTAAACAACTGCATTAAAAAAATAAGTCATTTCAGTTGTTGAGCAGTTAGTACTAATATCCACCTTATTTGAAAGAGTCAAAACAAGATTAATGCAGGTATACTGACATCTTAATAACTCCTCATAAGGTAATAGCTCCTTAGGAAAAGTAAAAACATAAAGGGATGGATAGTACAGAAAAATCTAATATAGCAGGACAGAAATGTAGTAAATGATGCCTTTTGATATTTTGAATTCAGGCATGATAGTATAAAATATTTTTAAATAAAGGTTCTTATAGAAGTCATCAATATAGTTAACTTAATCAGAAGTTAAACATAATTTAGATTAAAAGTATCTACAATAATACTAACACTAGTATGTATTAAAGACAGCATATATCAGGTAATATGCTAAAAAGTTGTATATAATTTTTTCTTTTAATCTCACAATGACTTTGGTGATAGATTTTATTTTTATCCCAATTTAATACTTACAGAAATGCAAATACGACTAAAAGTCAAGAACCCTCACAAAGGTCACAGCAAAGTTAGAGGAAAAGCAGAAACAAAAGATCCTACCTTGTCTGATTTACTCTTAAAGCCGACTGTGGTCTGCGTTTATCCCTCCGAAATTCGTATGTTCAAATTCTAACCCAAAGATGATGGTATTAAGAAATAGGGCCTTTGGGAGGTGCTTAAACCATGAGGTGGGATCCTCATGAATGGGATTAGTGCCTTATAACATAGGCTCCAGGGAGATCCCTAGCCCTTCCCACCACGGAAGACACAGCAAGAAGCTGCCAGCAATGAATGGGGAGAAAGGCCCTCCCCTAAGCATGCTGGCACCATGATTCCAGAATTCCAGCCTCCAGAGCTGTGAAAATTAACTTTCTATTGTTTACCAGCTACCCAGTCTGTGGTATTTTGCTTTAGCAGCCCAAACAGACTAAAACAAACTCTAACGTATATGAATTTTTCTTCTGTAGTGACTTTTAGTTGAATTAGGCCAGAGAACATTTCAAACCCTATACCTATAGAGAAGCTAACTGATTAAACCCATTTTAACATTATTTTCCTTTTCTTTTTCTACAATCTTTAAAATAACCGGATATAAACTTCCATGCCCTCCCACTTGTTATTATTGTCAGCCTCACTGGGTTGATTCACTTGTCAAGTGTCTGCAGTATATGAACCAGTTAAAGCAAGGTTTATGAATTTTCACTGATGCCTCTTCAATAACCAATCCAACCTAGTCTTTACTCAGAAGAATCAACACAAGCCTAGTCATTACTCAAAATTGGACTTGATTTGTGAAATTTCTTTTCTGATCAAAATCATGTATACTTTTTCTTACTTCTAATCCCTACTGACATGCTGTGTGCACTTTATTTCCCTTTTTTCTCAGTTTATAAGTTATCTTCTGATTTCATTTGCTTTTCTATTAAGTCCAAAGCACATGAATGCAATTCCAGTGTTGCTCTGTCTATGCTGCATCCAGACTTAGACTGAGAACTTTGTAGACAGAATGCCTGGGTTTTGAATCTGGCTCTAAAATATAATCTTGGGCAATTAAATAATTTTTGAAATTTAGTCCCTTCATCTTTGAAAATGATAACAGTATATAAGGCTGGTGAAAGCAGTGGAGATAATTCAGGTACAGTATATTGGCTAGCAAATGATCTGTGTTACATCAGTACGTAGAATACCTTTACCAGGTTTAATCTTTACTAAATCTACTAGCTTGGGAAAACTATTCTTTTTGTGTTCTATTATTTCAAGGATGAATCTGTATCCTTACTAACCATATTTTCTTAAATATCTTTGAGAGCTAGATTGAACTATCTCAAAGGAATTTATTGAATACTCAAGAGATGATGTTTTCTGTCTCCTTTCTCAGAAAGCACTCTAGAATTTAATACTTGACATTTTAGTTCTTAAAATTCTTTCCCCCGCCCAAGATCTGCTCATCCTTGGGTCTTCTTCTACTTCATCAATATATTTAGGTCTTTATCACTGTTCCTCCTATTCAGTGAAACTCCAGTGACCTAACTATGCTATTGTTTTACCAGAAGGGTTGGCTTGTCAAGACAGATACATACAAATCATAGATCACACACAATAGCGAACTATAACAATAATGTAAAAATCCAGTGCAGATTCTCCCTCTGCAGAAGTCTCTGTCAGACACAGCTTCCAAACTGGTTTCAGAATAACAGAAGAGTTTTAAACAATGTGTATTAAGTTATCTTAACTCTTTCTAATTCTTTTTTTCTTCTTGCTCATCTGTATGAATTCCACTGTTCTGTCTTCTAGTCACTGCTCTTTTCTT
This sequence comes from Mirounga leonina, assembly GCF_011800145.1. NCBI lineage: Eukaryota > Metazoa > Chordata > Mammalia > Carnivora > Phocidae > Mirounga > Mirounga leonina. Next base: position 31,733,869 of record NW_023270415.1, on the reverse strand, counting down.
CTGCATGATCTAGTCTATTCTTGAACTCCTCTAAACTTTTTGGTTCATTTTTTTGTGTTCTTCAGCTCTGTGATCTCCATTTGGTACTTTTTAAAATATTTTCCATCACCTTGTTGAAATTCTCACCTTGTTCATGCATCTCTCTCCTGACCCAGTGAGCATCTTGATGCCTGCTATTTTAAAGTATCAGATAAATGACTTATCTCCATTTCATTAATATCTGTTTCTGGAGTTTGATCTTGTCCTTTTGATTGCAACATATTCCTTTGTTTCTTCATTTTTCCTGAACTCTGTTTTGGTTTCTTTTTTTAAAAACATTTTATTTATTTATTTATTTGAGAGAGAGAGAGCACGCAAAAGCAGGGGGAGTGGCAGAGGGAGAGGGAAAAGCAGGCAACCCGCCAAGCAGGGAGCCCGATGCAGGGCTCGATCCCAGGACCCTGGGATCATGACCTGAGCTGAAGGCAGCTGCTTAACCAGATGAGCCACCCAGGCGCCCCTCTGTTTTAGTTTCTGTACATCAGATAAAACAGCCACCTCTCCCAGTATTGACAAGGTGATCTTGTGTAGATGAACCTTGTCAATCAGCCCAGTCCAATCTTCTGGTTGCTTCTCAGAACTTTTGTGATTGTCCAAAATGTCTTCCCTGTTCAACTCCCCAATAGATGACAGTGTGCCAAGGCCCATCCGTGTCACAAAGAGAAGGGTCCCATTTTGCACCTAGATGCAGGCTGATGAGAAGCAGGACCCTCAGGCAGCAGTCGTGAAAGTATGCAGTTAAGCCTCTTCCATGGAGAAACTGGGAGAAGAATATACTTGCTTGCTCCTCTATGCTGAGCTTGGGGGTATAGCTGCAAGGGGTACTCCTGTGCCTGTTAAGAACTTCTTCATTTACTATAATCATGTGGGACTCATAAATGTAAATCCTGTTGGCTATCAGAGTGCAGCTTATCTTTTGGGCAGCAGGAATAAAAGCTGGAACACAAAACATGTATATAACCTCCTACTGAAGACCTGGAACAGGCTAGAGGGAGAAGATGGAGGTTGTTTCTGGTAGCTCCCTCGCTCTGTGGGGAGGACTGTAACCATCCACTACACATATGTTATATTAGAAGCCTAATGCTTAAACAGCAGCTTAAGTATGTAGATTGACCTCTTTCAGGAAAAGACTGGGAGATGGGTGGTTTCTGCTTGCTCCCTCTGCACTGAGCCCTGGGGTAATAGCTGGTTAAGAACTCCTTTTTTTTTTTTTCTTTTTTTTTTTTTTTGCTACATTCCTGGGGGACATGTGTATGCAAGTCACATTGGCTGTCCCAGCCAGGTTATTAGGGGGTTTCCATCTCTCAGGTGGCAGCACAAAAGTCAGGGCACAGGGTTTTGTATACGCTCCTTCCACAGAGATACTGGCAAAAAAGGAATGGACCTGACGGAGACCACATGGGTGGTGTCTGGCTGGTTTCCCCAGTAACCAGAGAGAATCACACCAGCCTCTAGATGTGGGCTAAATTAGAAGCATGACCCTCAGGCCACAGCATTCAAAGTATGCAAACGGACTCCTTTTAGGAAAAGATTGGGAAATAATCAACTTTGCCTGTCTCTGTGCCCAACCCTGGTAGAGAGCAGCAACTGGTGTTTGTGTGCCTGATAACTACTACTTTTTTGTTTGCCATAGTCTTGTGGGTCTCATAGATGCAAGCCTCATTGGCTTTCAGAGTAAGGTGTTTTGGGGGCCTGTCCTTCAGGTATGGGAGTCTTAAAAGTTGAGGTGCTAAATGTGGAATCCAAACCTTTCACTCTTCAGGGAGATACTCAGGTTTCCTCCCAACTGTATGGCATTATATCGGGATGGGATTTGGGGGGTATGTCTCTGCTTTTCCTACCTGTTTCCATATGGATATTTTCTATTTCACTTAAAGTGTAGGAATCTTTCAGCTAGTTTCTGGATTTCATGCAGAGATAAATTTGTCTGTCTACAGTTGTACATTCAGTGTGTCTGTGGGAGAATGGGAGTTCGGGAATCTCCTATGTTGCCACCTTGGATGACCCCCAAAAAGCTATATGATTGAGCTTAAGTTTTCTAGTTACATTTGTTTTCTATCTAATCAATCTCTTCTTTGTTCCTATATGCCTTCATTCTTTACTTATTTTGGGTGATCTATTTTTAATAATCTTTTTAATTAAAGTGTCTTTTTAGTTATGTCTGTGTCTATTTAGATTTGCTCCACAAGTTACTATATGATGTTTAAAATCAAATCTACCTTCAAATGATATTATATGGTTTCCTAAATAATGTAAAAGTTTTCTGAACTGTAAGAGATCTCTGTTTTATATGCTATCTGCCAGGTTTTTCTATTGCTGGAAAGCTATCTTTGCTCTCCATTCCAACCCTATATTTTTTGCTCCTTGAGGGATATATACCCATTTTGCAACCTTGCCACCCCTCTTCACAGGCATTTACACAGTATTCAGTGAAAGCCCAGAACGCCTTGGGGAGAATTTCTCTTATCCCTCTGAATTTTCCTTCAATTTTTGACCTCCACTTTCTTGTATTTCATGAGGACACAGTATGCCATGGAGATCTCAGTCCTTCAGCCATATCTTTGGCCTTTGGTGATCCCACTGTCTTATACTGTAGAGAGGCCCTGAATGCTTCAAAGATCTTACTCAGGTCTCAAGCTCTGTCTGCAATCATAGTTGTACTACCCTTGGGCATGCAATCAAAGTTAGTGAGAAAAATTGGACAGGTGACTTCAGACTGATTCTGTCACTTGAATTCTTTGGGATTCCAACCCATTACACAAATCAACACATGGCTATTGATATTCTCCTGGTTTCCTATCAATGTTAGGTTTATCTTTGTAATTCTGTACTGCAGTGGATAAAAGAAGTCTCTGCTAAAAATGGTTTATTAGTACTCAGAATTCAGTTCTCATAGTTTTCTTTGTGCCTCCAGCTCTGTATTTTTTAATGTTAAAATTCTGTGACTTACATGACTTGTTCTCCTTGTTTGAGTAAAAGTAACAGTCTTCTGCTACTTCCCACATTATAACTTGTAATTGTGTTTTATATTTCACTCAATAGTATACTTTTAGGTTCTGTTCATAAATCTACAATTAAGTCTAACTAATTGTTCATGTTTACTGCATAAACCATGTTATAATAATCCTTTTACTTGGGGAAGTGGGTGGAGGAATGGGATAATTGGGTGATGGGCATTAAGGAGGGCACTTGATGTAATGAGCACTAGGTGTTAGAAATAATTGATGTATCACTAAATTTTACCCCTGAAACTAATAATACACTATATGTTAACTAAATAGAATTTAAATAAAAAATTTTTAAAAATAATCCTTTTACCTAATTTTGGCCCCATAAATTGACTCAAAATCTTTGCAAACACCCACATTATGTTGATTCCTCATACATTGCTTGTGAACTTTTGTTAGCTTCATTGGGATGAAAATGTTTTAATTACTTTCCAAGGAAATTATTATAAATAAAACCTGAGTTGACCTTTCTTATACCTCTTCTACTATGCTTTTTGAGGGCTATATTGGGTATATCTTAAGTGTTTCTTCAGATTTTGATTTTACCTGGTCCTGAATTCCAAACTCTTCACTTGGCCTCAGTCACTACCACAGTGGACCTCCTCTAGACAGGCCCACTTGAGATGGTACCAAAACATCTCTTATCTCTCTTGTTCTCTTCTACTTCTTCTTTTTTTTTTTTTTTAAAGATTTTATTCATTTATTTTGACAGAGAGAGAGAGAGACAGCAAGAGAGGGAACACAAGTGGGGGGATGGGAAAGGGAGAAGCAGGCTTCCCGCAGAGCAGGGAGCCCGATGTGGGGCTTGAACCCAGGACCTTGGGATCATGACCTGAGCCGAAGGCAGACGCTTAATGACTGAGCCACCCAGGCGCCCCTCTACTTCTTAATTCCACTGAGAATTCATACTATAGAGCTTTATATCTGCTTTTCTAAGCATCTGCTAAATGTTCTGAGTTAAGCAAACATTATTCAATGCGAGACAGAAAATGTAAGAGTCAAGAAGATAAGCTACATTTTCCTTTGAAGTGTTCCATGGCAGAGACTGTCTATGGCATTTGCCCAGAGACTTATAAAATGGCACCTGCTGAGCCACCTATTAAATTGTTTGTGGTTTATTTATAATGAAGTGGCCAATGTCCTAACGCAGCATCTTGCATTTTTCCTCAAACTCTCATTGCTTCCCTTATCTCTCACTCTCACTATCCAGGATCTTATCGCCAAAATAAGATTCTAGCTGTACTTTTTGCCTCTATTTCTAGGAAGCTGGAAGAACATAGTGGTTAATAGTGGAATCAGATCAATTTGGCTATGCCTCTTCCTAACGGTATAGTTTTTGAAAATCACTTTATGTATGTAAGTATTAGTTTATCATTCTGTAAAATGAAAATAATATCAATAAACACTTTCTTGATCAATATCAATGCATTTGAGAAGCCTAGATAGGAGATAACTGATACAGGCTGACTGGTCAGACTCCAAGTACCACCTGCCTCCATTTCATATCCTTTCTCCTGATTCTGTGGAACTCATAATCATAACAGATGGTGACAGACCCTAGGGAAGACCAATGCTTTAGGGGTGGCTGGGGAGAGGGGAATTGAGAGTAGATTGCAACACTAGTGCTCTGAGACAGCCAGCTGTAAGGAGGGCAAAAGTCACACTGAAGAGAAGGATAATGAAGCAGACACACAGAGAAAAAATGAAGCTACAAGAGATCATGTGATGCAAATAATATCTGACATGACTGTTGATTGTTTATACTTTGTAGTTCATGGTCCCAGCAAGAATCAGCTATTACTGCTCTGATTTTACATGTGTTAACCCAGTTTTCCTCTTTTCCAGAAGCAAATTTTCAACAGCTTTCTATTACTTACAACCAGATTATTGACATAATTTCTAATATTCTTCTAATATTAACATCTTTTCCTATCATATGCCTATTTCCTATCATATGCCTACCACATGCCTATTTCCTATCATATGCCTACCACATATTTGGGACAATGTTTTTATAAAAGATTTTTCTTTTCGTTTTAAGCACAAAGTTACAAACATACAGACATATAGTAATGGATTATTACTAAGGTTTATAAAGACAAGAACTATGTATATTTAGATAGAATTGCCTTATCATCTCTAAACATAACGGCTGACATATATTTGTGCTCAATAAGTCTTGGTTTCATTGAACCAAATGGCATTTACAATATGAATATGGGAAAAACTCAGAGATTTCATTCACTATAGAATTTGCTGAAAATGAATACATCTTGCAAATGCATCAGTAACTGAGATACAGAGGAAAATATATTTATGGGAACCTAATATGTTTACATTTTTGATGATTTTGTTTGAAGCCTGGATATCATCTTTAAAATGTGAACAAATGTCAAAAAAAGTTACGATAATTTTTATATTAACACTAAATAAAAACATCTTTCTCTCTTTCTTTCTCCAAAAGATCAATAATCTGAAAGGTTAACATGTACTTCTTTGCATAATAACAAAAACCAAAAGCACTGGCAAAACTTCAAAATCGATAAAGGTATTGGAAAACTGCTGAAATTCACAGCTACAAGAAATAAAATTGCAGAAATGACATAAAACCCAATTATTGCTATCAGGTTAAACAAGATAACATGGAAGAAAACAAAATTTATTGTGACTTAGTGGCTTAAAAACAGATCATACATTTCTTATAAGAATGCATGTTGTTTCAATTTTTTTTCTTTTTATCTTTGTCAGTGCATATCTACTATAATACAAAGTTCATCAATCCTTTGGTTGAATCATGCATGTCAATTGCTAACTAATTCTTAAACTATTGTAAAGCAAAATGTTATTATTAGCATTTCTATGTATTGCATTTGATATCTGGTATTTAAAAATACATTTATAATATCTCCATAATTACTTAATATTACATAAAGAAACTTCCTGCCGATTTTTTAAAGATTTTATTTATTTGAGACAGAGAGAGAGCAAGCAAAGCGGGGTGGGGGGGGGCTTGTGGGGTGCGGCAGAAGCAGAGGGAGAGCAAGAAGAAGACTCCCTGCTGAGCAGGGAGCCCAATGTGGGGCTTGATCCCAGGATTCTGAGATCATGACCTCAACTAAAGGCTTAACCAACTGAGCCACTTAGGTGCCCCAGAACCTTCCTGCCTGTTAATAAACTAATAAGTTTCTTTCATATGCTTAACACTACTGAATGCTAATCACTGCATATTCCCCAAGAACCTGCCTCTTTGATACGTATTCCTATGTAACTGTGTCAGTGGGGGATGTATGTTTGTGTATACTAAAGAGTATATTTAAGTTGTACACTTTTACTATTATATATAGAACTATTAGTCAGTGAATTCAACCTCATGATCCCATATTAGGTATTTTAAACTATTTCCAGACTAGTTCTCCAAACATCACCAATTCTTTTAAAATTACATTACTGAAAAAAAAAGTAACTGGCCATTTATGAATAGAGAGATAAATCACTATAGAAATTTTATTTTCTTAAGTTATGAAACATTTGTAATTTTTAAATTGCCGTTACTCACAAAGGAGTTAAAAACTTGCTGATTAATATGTAGATAAAAATTTCTGCAAAAAAAAAAAAAAATCCTAGAAAGCAAGAACAAATTATGGAGTCTTTCACATACAAGAATTTGATACTTACATGTTTTCAAAAATTGACTAAATTAATGCATTAAAGAATTAATAAATGTCATAAATGAATGGACATATTAACAGATGGATGATCATAGGAAACACTTGATTGGAATCATCCCAGAAGTTGAAGTTAAACTGGAATTTCATTTATTTTTTTCTAGTTGAGAGATTTGATTTCAGAAAATATAAACATATATATAAAACTGACTATACTGATATGACCAAAAGCATATTTTATATCTATGTATTAAATGCTAGTTATGGATTGAATTCATCACACAGAAAGAAGAAGGGGCAATTTTTGTCAAAAGACTTGCTGACCTGATCTGAAGACTAAACTGAACTTGGAGGAAGTCATATAAAATTGGTTCCAAACAAAATATCCAAACGAAAATGTAAAAGTTGATATTATGGAAACCATTTCCTCTCTGATAGAAATTAGATTTAAAAAGAAGTTTTTTGTTAATCCAAAAAAGGAAACACAATAGGAGCTATTCAATGGTCATCACCAAACATAAAAATGGAAAATAAAATTACCCTGATATTTTAACATGATAAGAATCCTAAAATGTGGCAGTATCTTTTCATGTTCATGTTACTTATGTGGAAAAGCAATTTTGTTCAAAATCACTAACAAGCTATTAGGTAAAATGAATTTTCCTTTTACATTGAGAGAAGATATAATTAACATGTCTGGAATTCTATTATCCTAAGAATGAAATCTCTGCATGACATGTACTTGTGAAGAAAGATGAGACAGAAAGAAGCAATATAGAAGTATGATAATATTATGAATTGGCTGAAAAGAAGAACATTTATAATGCAATCCATATACAGATAAAAGACCTTAAATAGAAAAACAAACTAAAATGTGGATACTGTAAATATACATGTTCTTCTGGAATTCTTACCCTACAAGAGCATTATATCTACTAAATTGCTCATCTCAGAGGTAAATGATCTATTCAATTTAGAGTAATTGGAAATGACAAGAATTCTAGAAAATAATCCTTAGATTTTTGAGATAACTAGAATTAAAGAGAGAGTTCGGTAATATTGAATTCACAATAGACCTAGAGAAAAAGAAAATAATAGTTCACGAAAAGGCTATAGCATATTGACTACTTCTTCAAGATATGCTGAATTCCCAGGAGATTTTGTGATTTATTAAAAGTTTCACATGGCCCTAGGTCATTCTGGGAGGCATAATTTATCAGGTCCTTAAGATAGTCAGGTCATAGTGATGCAGCAATTTTACAATAAAATTTTATAGTAAATTTTCTGGAACCATAGGAAGTCAGATGTTTTATAATAACCTCCTCCCAGAAATGCTTAAATAATAATATCCAAACCTTATATTTTCACAGGAACTTTTGTTCTAGAAATGTCACTTTTAGGGCCCAGAAATGGACCCTCAACTCTATGGTCAACTAGTCTTCGACAAAGCAGGAAAAAATGTCCAATGGAAAAAAGACAGTCTCTTCAACAAATGGTGTTGGGAAAATAGGACAGCCACATGCAGAAGAATGAAACTGGACCCTTTCCTTACACCACACACAAAAATAGACTCAAAATGGATGAAAGACCTCAGTGTGAAACAGGAGTCCATCAAAATCTTAGAGGAGAACACAGGCAGCAACCTCTTCGACCTCAGCCACAGCAACTTCTTCCTAGAAACATTGCCAAAGGCAAGGGAAGCAAGGGCAAAAATGAACCATTGGGACTTCATCAAGATAAAAAGCTTTTGCACAGCAAAGGAAACAGTCAACAAAACCAAAAGACAACCGACAGAATGGGAGAAGATGTTTGCAAATGACATGTCAGATAAAGGGCTAGTATCCAAAATCTATAAAGAACTTATCAAACTCAACAGCCAAAGAACAAAGAATCCAATCAAGAAATGGGCAGAAGACACGAACAGACATTTTTCCAAAGAAGACATCCAAATGGCCAACAGACACATGAAAAAGTGCTCAACATCGCTCGGCATCAGGGAAATCTAAATCAAAACCTCAATGAGATATCACTTCACATCAGTCAGAATGGCTAAAATTAACAAGTCAGGAAAGGACAGAAGTTGGCGAGGATGCGGAGAAAGGGGAATCCTCCTACACTGTAGGTGGGAATGCAAGCTGGTGCAGCCACTCTGGAAAACAGCACAGAGGTTCCTCAAAAATTTGAAAATAGAGCTACCATATGACCTAGCAATTGCACTACTGGGTATTTACCCCAAAGATACAAATGTAGGGATCCGAAGGGGTACGTGCACCCCAATGTTTATAGCAGCAACGTCCACAATAGCCAAACTATGGAAAGAAGCAAGATGTCCCTCGACAGATGAATGGATAAAGAAGATGTGGTATATATATACAATGGATTTTATGCAGCCATCAAAAAAAAACCCTGAACTCTTGTCATTTGCAATGACATGGGTGGAACTAGAGGGTATTATGCTGAGTGAAATAAGTCAATCAGAAAAAGAAATGTATCATACAATCTCACTGATATGAGGCATTCTTAATTTCAGGAAACAAACTGAGGGTTGCTGGAGTGATCGGGGGTGGGAGGGATGGGTGGCTAGGCGATAGACATTGGGAGGGTATGTGCTATGGTGAGTGCTATGAATTGTGTAAGACTGATGAATCACAGATCTGTACCTCTGAAACAAATAATACATTATATGTTAGAAAAAAAAAAAGAAGAAGAAGATAGTAGGAAGGGAAAAATGAAGGGGGGAAATTGGAGGGGGAGATGAACCATGAGAGACTATGGACTCTGAGAAATAAACCGAGGGTTCTAGAGTGGAGGGAGATGGGGGATGGGTTAGCCTAGTGATGGGTGTTAAAGAGGGCGTGTAGTGAATGGAGTACTGGGTGTTATATGCAAACAATGAATCATGGAACACTACACCAAAAACTAATGATGTAATGTATGGTGATTAACATAACATAATAAAATAAAATTTTTTTAAAAAAAGTCAGTTTTGAGAATAAATATTAAAGAAAGTATTTATAAATGTTCGCTCCAACAGGAAACAAAGATTGCTTGAGTTTTAGAATAAAGGGATTTGAATGCTTGCACAGATGATGAACAGGTGAGAAGTAAAGCAAAGGATGTTGGAAACGGGAATAACAGGAAGGTGTGACCAGTGCTAGTTTGGAAGAATAGATGTTAACAGTGCCCTAAGCATAGGATAATCAGGCAGAAGAACATTAATCAGGGAAGAACACTGCTTTTTACCTACCCACTCCCTTCTATCCTCCCCTGCCACTGAAATTCTCACTTGTACCTCTCCTTGGCCAAACAGACAGGAGCCAGCCAGGAGCATGAGAGATGGAGCTGCAAGAGTCAGCTCCTCTGCATTTCCAGAGAGCAGAGTATACGAATAATGTAGATGCATCTGAGCACACAGAGACCCCAAACCCCCCACACTAGCATTGTGAACTTGGACCATTGTAAAGCCACTCTGAGCTTCAGAGACTTTATCTGTCTTATGAGAATAAGAATCATAATTCCTGGGGTACCCGGGTGGCTCAGTAGGTGAAGCATCAGACTCTTGATTTCAGCTCAGGTTATGATCTCTGGGTTGTGGGATCCAGTCCCCACCCCCACCTCTTCCCCTGCCCCATAATGGGCTCTGTGCTCAGCAACAAGTCTGCTTCTTTCCCTCTCTCTCCCTCTGCTCCTCCACCCACTTGCGCTGGTGCTCTCTCTCCCTCAAATAAATAAATAAATCTAAAAATTTTTTTTAAAAATCATAATTCCTATTGCACAGGATCGTTCTGAAGAGCAGCTGACATAATGAATAGGGAATGTTTATCATATGGAATTGTCATATAGTAAGTATTCAATTATCAATAACCACTCTAAATGCCAATGAATACTTATGGACCATATATGGGTATACGGTATATATACATAAAATATTTTGTATATATACAAAATAACTAAGGCAGAGAAAAATAGAAAGGAATTCATGACAGTCTTCTTAAAATAAGTATTTTACCAATATGATAAAAATAGTATCTAGTCTTAATTGGAAGAACAACAGGGCAAGAAACTACTTATTGTATGATCAAACTATGTGAGATAAATTCACAGATCTAGAGAAATTATTATAAGGGACATATCAAAACATTAGTCATAATTTTCTCTGCATGATAAGAGTATGAGTTTATTTTAGGGATTTTATTTTCCACAATGTACTTTTTTTTTAAAGATTTTATTCATTTATTTGACAGAGAGAGAGAGAGAACAAGTAGGCAGAGAGGCAGGCAGAGGGAGAGGGAGAAGCAGACTCCCTGCTGAGGGAGCCCTATGTGGGGCTCGATCCCAGGACCCCGGGATCATGACCTGAACCGAAGGCAGCGGCTTAACCGACTGAGCCACCCAGGCGCTCCCACAATGTACTTTTATATAGAAGACAAAACAATAGAATATAAGTAAACTATGAAGGCTGGAGGCAGGAGGCTGTGGAAAGAGGAAGAAGTTAGCATCTACTTTTATAGCTGCTTCTAACTTTCACTAACTATGAAAACTAGTATTTTTCAGTGAATTACAACTTCTTTTACACATTCTCCTCATCCATAAAATATAGATAATAATTTCTAAATTACAGCATATTTGTGAGGATTACATGAATAACATTACTGACTACTTTAGTGCTTATTATAAGATACTATAAGACTAAAAACAGTACATCAAAAATCCATTTCTTTTCTTTCTTGGATCACACAGCTAGATTGCATTTCTCAATCTCTACCTAAATTAGGTTCAGGTATGTGAATAGTTTGTTTTTGCTGCATAGCAGATAACCCCAAAACTCAATGGCTCAGAATAACAACCATCTACTAAGTTCATTTGGGTTTGCTTTGGGGCTGGGCTTAGCTAGACAATTCTGGTCTCAGGTTAGTGTTATGACATGTCTTCGGTCAGTAGATGACTATGTAGGGAGCCGACCACTTCTTAAAAGCCTTGGCTTACATATCATTTGTGCTTAGATGATATTATCTGGAACTCTCCAATAGAACTTTTTGAGATGACAGAGCAACTCTATAATCCAAATAATCTGTCCAGTACAGTAACCACTAGCCATCTGTAGCTACTGAGCGCTGAAAATGTGGCTTGTTTGACTAAAGAACTGAGATTTTATTTAATTTTCACAGATTTAATTTTAATAAAGTTAAGTTCAATGAATTTAATAAATATTTAGTAAATTTAAATAAATTTAAACGTAGAGCTTGGTGCATATTCAGACCTTATTAAAGACACTGACAGCAAAAAGGATCACAGTTATTTCTTTCCCTATATCTATGGCTCTTTCAGTATGACTCTTCAGCACTTGCTATCAAGCAATTACCACTCACATTAGATTTAGACTGGATTTGTGAACACCCTTTGGTCTAATGTGGCAGAAGTGCTTACCAGTGCCATACCTAGCTTCCTTATTGTGGGATACGCCCACCCATCAAGTGAACAAAAACTGGCTAGTCTGTGCAATGATGAGAGAAAACCTGGGCCAGAGTCACTGTGGTTGTATGTCAGTCCTAAACATGTGAAAAAGCCCAGTCAAAACAGTCATGGGCAGGGCGCCTGGGTGGCTCAGTTGGTTAAGCAACTGCCTTCGGCTCAGGTCATGATCCTGGAATCCCAGGATCAAGTCCTGCATCAGGCTCCCTGCTCAGCAGGGAGTCTGCTTCTCCCTCTGACCCTCCCCCCTCTCATGTGCTCTCTCTCTCTCATTCTCTCTGTCTCAAATAAATAAATAAAATCTTAAAAAAAAAAAAAAAAAGAACTAAACTTTTGGATCACCTGGGTGGCTCAGTTGGTTAAGCGACTGCCTTCGGCTCAGGTCATGATCCTGGAGTCCTGGGATCGAGTCCCACATCGGGCTCCCTGCTCGGCAGGGAGTCTCCTTCTCCCTCTGACCCTCCTCCCTCTCATGCTCTCTGTCTCTCATTCTCTCTCTCTCAAATAAGTAAATAAAATCTTAAAAAAAAAAAAATCGTCATGGGCATCTGCTAATTAAAGAAGGTTGAGTTCTTAGATCTTAATGTATGTAAAGTACTCAGTGCAATATCATCTTGATCTCTGTTTATAGATTATCACTGCTACTACAATTAATACTACCAGTACAATTCTTTCTATTACTACCGCTACTACTATCACAATTAGTCCTTTTTGTATTTTTTTTAAAGATATATTTATTTATTTTAGAGAGGGGAGTGGCTAGGAGCAGAGGGAAAGGGAGAGAGTGAATCCTCAGGCAGATTCTCAGCTGAATGCAGGGCCCACCACAGGGCTCAGTCCCAAGACCCTGGGATCATGACCTGAGCCAAAATCGAGTCGGGGGCTTAACCACTGAGCCATCTAGGCACCCCGGCAATTAGTCTTGATATACCTATTATAAAATCACTCCTGCTATCAATATCATTACTACTGATGATTATAAAGATTATTAAATAAGATATGGATATCCTAAAATATTTGTGACTAAAATAAAGAGTAATATTTCTCTCCTGTTTGCCTAAGTTTCAGCTTAAAATTTTCAATATTTAGCCTACAGATACTTATATTGGAAATCTTTTTTTATTTTTATTTTTCAAGAGAAAGGCAATACAGGTGGTGGTAGCTAAGAAGGCAGGCTCAGGAATCTGATGTATTATTATCTGTAGGATCCTGAAGAATGTATTTATTATCTCTGTGTCAGCTTCCTCATAGGTAAAATGAGATCATAGATGGCAATTTTTTCATAAGATTGTTATGACAATTAATTTTTATTTCTCAATCCATGTAGAGTTCTTAAGAAAGTGACTAGTGGAGGTAATTGATCAGATTATTATCATCATAAACTTTAGGAAATTTACATGAGGTCTCCACTAATATATCCTCTATATTATGGTGTCTATAATAACTTTGATAAAATTTCTCAGTATCCAAAATTTATAAAAAGATCAATATAGCATTATTTTGTAAGCTCTATCAAAAAAGAAATATTTTTCTTATCTATCTTTCATCTATTTTAAGCCACCATAAAATCCAATATTGGCATATCTTGCAGATGATAAAAAATCAAACATGATATAAAGATATGACTTTTCTAATGATGTGAAGTATCTTTTAAAAATAAGTCAATTGTTACTGTGTAGGAAAATTGAAACATTAGAAAATGGGAAGATTTCCCTGTGAAATGTTTATCATTCCTAAAAGAAAGGGGGACATTTTCCTCTGGACATAATAGATTCATTTTTGTGAACACCTGTTGTTTTTACCCTCCCAGCATCCCTTCTCTTAGAGAATTGTTCCTTACCCATCCTTATAATTATGCTGAAATTATCACCGCTGGAAACTACAGAATCCTTTTTCTACCAAAAGCAAAGTAGTGGCCATGTACTCTCCACTGAAATTGTTCTCATGAGCTGAGCCACTTTGGCATGGGAAGTGATTGAAGCCTGCGTCAGCTTCATCAGGGGATTGTTCTAATGCCAGTGCCCTTGAAAAAAATGTGTTCAAGTTACTGCCTCTTAGATCTCCGGAAGATCCCTTGTTCCTGTCCTTCTGAGGGACTTATTTTTCATTTCCCATGGTGACTGGTGAGCTATCCAGGACCATTCTCATAAATTCTGTTTTCCTGCTTCAGTTAATCAGTGTCAGTTACAAAAGATATCCAAAAGATTCACTTACAGAAACTCTGCCCAACCTATGATGATTTCTGCAGATGAATATAAAACTAATTGGGCCAGGAAACAATTTTTAAGAAAATAATCTAATGTATATAAGAGTATATATAAGGTAAAACAAGTTTCCTCTCCTAAAAGAAAACATTTTGCTTCAAAAAATCAAGTTACATTACTGGAACGTAGTGCTGACAATTTCACATTATTAGAGTTAGCTCTATTTTTCTTATTTCTTCTTAATTATTTCTGAAGCTAGTAAGTCTATAAATCAACAATTGAGAAAGAATGAGAGGGAGAAGAGAGTGTAGGCAGGACTAGGAAATAACAGAAATATTTCTCACATTTCCTCACAAAATTATCTATTATATCACCTATGTATTTCGTTATGTTTATTTAATCATTCAGAAATCTTCATAAATTTAGGTTCACCTCAGACTCTACCAATTCTAAAGTATGGTTATAATTAAACTGGATAATTAATGCCTTCACTTCTTATTTCCTATTGACTAATTTGACAAAATGATCATTTGACTTTTGTGTAGATCTCTCTCTCTCTCTCTCTGTGTATATATATATAATAAAGAGAGTGTGTGCACTGTCTAGGGAACATAAATTTTGGTATCATAATCCTCACTGCAATCAAATAATTATAGTTTAAAGTAAAAATTTGTTTATTTCTTAATAATAGTAAAATGACACTAAAAACAACAACGCCATATAAAGTGTGTTCGATTAGATCGACTGAGTCTTTATAGCAATGAATCTCAACATTCTTCTTTCCCAACAAACTTAAATGATAAGATATTTGCCTTGGCAACAACAATGTTACATCACTCAGAGTCTTGATAATAAAATATATAGCACATTCAAATTGGTAATTTCAGGCACTATTTACAAAGCTGTAATCAAAATTCAGGGCAACTAGCAAATGAAAGTATAGGACTTTGGTGCTAGCAATAGATAGAAGCTGTTTTCACTCCAGGTATCAAAAAGCAGGAAGAAAGAACAGTTACCAAAACCCAGCAGGGTTAACATATTGAGTCACCAACTTGATAAGAGCTGTGGTCTTTGGTAAGGGATGCAGACACCCAGTGTGAACCTACAGGGAGGAGACTTGGAAATAGATACCATGACCTCATCCTCTTCTTGCTCACTTGATCAACTGCTGGTGTTTTCCCATTGGCCAAACCAACCAGAAGATAATGGGCAAAGAACTCTATGTAACTTTTAAAAGTCAGACTCCCAAGGTACAAACCAGGGTGAAAAAGGGCAGTAGGTGACTAGAAAGGAAAATATAAAATCTCTATGATAAGCAGCTTACTGATAAGTAAATGTAAAGAAAGATGAGAATGGATAGAGCATATACCCTGGAAAAAATCTTGACAAAGTAGTTTCATGCTTCCCAGGTGATGCTGTATGTTGAACTAGGAATCATTTCTTCCCCTTAATCCCATTAAATTGCTGCCTCCCCCATATTTTAGAAACTATGTACTTTCTTTTCTTTTATTTTTTTTATTTATTTTTATTTTTTATTTTTTATTCTTATGTTAATCCCCATACATTACATCATTAGTTTTAGATGAAGTGTTCCATGATTCATTGTTTGTGCACAACACCCAGTGCTCCATGCAGAATGTGCCCTCCTCAATACCCACCACCAGGCTAACCCATCCTCCCACCCCCCTCCCCTCTAGAACCCTGTTTGTTTTTCAGAGTCCATCGTCTCTCATAGTTCGTCTACCCCTCCGATTTCCCCCGCTTCATTCTTCCCCTCCCGCTACCACCTTCTTCTTCTTCTTCTTCTTCTTCTTCTTCTTCTTCTTCTTCTTCTTCTTCTTCTTCTTCTTCTTCTTCTTCTTCTTCTTCTTCTTCTTCTTCTTTCTTAACATATATTGCATTATTTGTTTCAGAGGTACAGATCTGAGATTTTTAAAAAGATTTTATTTATTTATTTGAGAGAGAGAGTTTGCGAGAGAGAGCACAAGCAGGAAGAGAGGCAGGCAGAGAGAGAGGGAGAAGTAGGCTCCCCATGGAGCAGGGAGCCCGACAACGTGGGGCTTGATCCCAGGACCCTGAGATCATGATCTGAGCCAAAGGCAGATGCTTAACAGACTGAGCCACCCAGGAGCCCCTATATACTTTATTTCAACGGAATTTGTTAACTAACATTCTGTCCTCCTCTTGAATAAAACCTTAATCTTGAAATAACTTTAATTTGCCTAACCATTTTTCAGCATTTTTCTTGGCTTAATAATTTTTTTTATTTATAACCAATATTTCTGCTTCATATAAAAATGTTTAACATTAAGTCTTCAAGTGGTTACTAAGTTTTAAAATTAAAATCAGGATATTGATTTAATAAGATAAATAAAATGAAATACTTTTTAAGTACACTTACTTTTAAAACTGCTTTCTATTTCTTTGAATCAGTGAGAGTTGGTTTAGTAATTGCCTTTTTCACTTCATATTCTAACTTACCAATGACAGGATACACTATCTCTTCAGACAAAAAGACATGTAAATTGCTCCAAAGTGAATCATGCCAAATGTTTTGAGTAGAAACTATAATCCACAATAGGGCATTGATTGTCCTTTTTTTGTTCATTATTTACTTAAAATTTGATTACGCATAGTTAAAAAGTCAAGAGACACATGCATATGTATACATCTTTATGTACATTCTTACAACATAAGGTGAAAGCATTTGATATGACTTTGCCATAAAGAAATAGCTTTAGGGAAACAACAACAAACCTTAGCCGATATGTATAAGTATTTGAAGCAGGTTCTGTATCAAATATAAGCCAAAAGGAAATTATGTAGTCTCCAAATTAGTATGAAATCAAAGACTTTGTCCGGTGAAAACATGAAGTCTTGGTTAAGGGAACAGTAACTATAGATTTGGGGTTCTTTTTTTTTTTTTTTTAAGATTTTATTTATTTGAGAGAGAGAGAATGAGAGAGAGCGAGTACATGAGGGGGGGAGGGTCAGAGGGAGAAGCAGACTCCCTGCCGAGCAGGGAGCCCGATGCGGGACTCAATCCAGGGACTCCAGGACCATGACCTGAGCCGAAGGCAGTCGCTTAACCAACTGAGCCACCCAGGCACCCTAGATTTGGGGTTCTTAATTGCAACTGAAAGGAGATTCTGGCTAATGAAATGGAAAAGCAATTTAGGTATGTCCTAATGGAAGAACCATGGTCAGGTGAAGGACAGTTATAGCCTCAGCCAAAGTGACACCCCAGCATCTTTCCTTGAAATCATCGCTGCTGTCTCTGCTGAGCTCTAAGCAAGTCATTGCTGCCAACACTGCAAGCACAGGTACTGGAAACTGCTTCTGCTGCTTCTCTTGGCTACAATTCACATATTGTTGTATAACTGCTACCACCTGCTCTCAGAGTGGATATTCCTATATTCTTAGCATCACCAGCTACTAATAGGATGTGGCTGTATTTTGTAGACTCAGACCAAGTTATGAGTCTGCACTCTGGGTACAAGAGACCATGGGAAAGTAACTATCTGGCAATTTCATCATCTATATTTAGTAGGTGGATTGCCCTTTGCAACAACTACAGGATATATTCTCCAATATAGGAAGGGTGCATACTGCAAAACCAAAACAGTGAAAAGCCCCATTAGGGCTGTGAGTATAAAGGGCTTTTTATTTGAATAATTGAATAATTGAACAGCTCCTCGAACTTTACATTTCTTCTATTCTAATATGGTATCTAATAACTGCTAGTTAAATACTGATCTTATACTTTTAATATAAAATTCATATACATACATAATATTAATATAAAATCTATGTATGTATTTAAAATACACATTTATATATTTAATTAAAATACTATTTTATGATGTTACAATTTAAGTTAATTAGAATTTTATTTACTATTAGATATCTAGTAATTACCATAAAATCTATTAAATTTTGCCTTTTATTAATAATACTAAAAATAATGAATACTTAATGGGTTGAAAAAGATAGTATAGTTACATATAAGTAATTCGATTTTCCATTTTATTAAAAAGTGGCAACTAACCAATAGCTAGTTGGACTACTAAACCATTGAAGTTATTTAGTTGTTATTTTTTCCTCAAAGAATGGACTTGTGATGATACAATTTGCATGCATTTGATCCAAATAAACTAAAAAGAAAAAAGTTTTCAATCTGTAATTTATATTTATGTAAAATCTTCAGTATAGGAAGGGGAGTGAGGAGGTGGTAGCAAGGTGAGAGGGTATACCACTTTGTATATATCCTCTTGTTTCAAACTTCAGGATTACAATTACATAATACAAAATGTAACAAAGATTATGTAGTGGAAGGGGAGTGGGTTATAGTTACCTTAGTAAGGGAAATACTTTATTTATATTGATGAATACAATGTTAAGAAGCAAATCTATATAATGATATAGAAAATGTCTTTTTAATAAACATGTATGGAGGCAGATTTCCTGCGGGAGTTTGGGAAACTGTCAGATATTATTATCCATACTTAAAGTATAACACCATTTTCCAAAGATAGGGAGAAGAATTATATGAGATGCTTAATTCCAGCAAAGGAAAAGCTTTGGAGTGTTAAAGTAATCTGACAGCAGTAGGGTCAGTAAAACAAAAATAACCCATGTGAAATGACAGCTCAAGAATTTAACTAAGTTAAAAACAAAAGTACTGACTTCATTGCCAAAACTATAAACTTGTCCAAGTACGTGGGTAGTGGGAAAAAAAATTCCAGAATTTCTAATGAGTAAGTTTTAGTCTAAGACATTCTTTTGATACCTTTTATCATTTCTTCACCCAAAACACACTAATCTTTCGTATTCAAAAACACTCATGTGGGTGTTCTTCTACCAATCTATCCAATATTGAAAGTCCTCTGGTGATCAAAAGCATGTTTTTTTTCTTTTATAGTGATTAACAAAAACAACAAAAAATTGAGAAAGTTCATCTTAAATAATATAATCTACAGAGAGATTAAAGTGGCAGTTGCACAGAGTGGGCTTTTGATCCAAGTTCATTCATTCATTAATGCATCCATGTTCATTCATTTATTCAACAAACACTATTGATATAGCAGGAATTGCAAGTGTAAACAACAAATGAGATATTGTATCTGCATTACGGAGTCTACAGCTCATTGGAGAATAATTACATTAGAGGAATAAGTCACTGGGGTGTGTAAAGAAGATCACATACAATGACACTTAGAGGGGGATTCCTAATATCAATCATTAATGAGTTCTTACTTTATATTTTTGCCATATTTGATTATGTACTCTTATTTACATATTTTTAAAAATTTCACTTCAAATCAAATTTTTAAAAGCCTTGCCCATAAATACAATAACCATAACCACAGATTAGACATGTGTAATATTTTTTCTAAAATAAGTAGATATAAATGCATTATCTCTTATTTGTTTTACTCATGTAACATTAATAATCATCTGATGTCCCAGATTTTGGATAACACTAGATTTGAAAGTGAAGAAAATCATTCCGGTGAAAATGATATTCAGGGTTGACACTGTAAATGAGAAAATAGAGATGATTCATCAACAACTTTGGAGAAAGAGCATTTAGGCAAAGAAACCATTGTGAGTTTGAGAGGAAAATAAATGTGGAAGAGGATGTTTCGATGGGAAATTTCAAGGAGATAGATGTGACAAGGACACAAGTGATTGGTAAGAGGCACAGGTAAGTCTAGGGGGGGCAGGAAAGGATCACAACCTAAAAGATTCTTATATCTTTGTACTTTCTAAGACATCAAGAAATATTTTCTCTTATTTTTGTCTTAGAAAAAAGTATTCTAACAGTAGTATATTAGAGGTGAAATATATTAGAAAAAAGGAAATGACTTATATGCTTATTGCATTCCTATGGGTATAAACTGATGCAGGATGTGGATGTGAAGTAGATGACTTCAATAATTATGGTGTTGGAAGCTTCCAGATGTAGAAACTGACTATATGTCATGCTCTCACATTCGCGCATGGAAGGACAGAAGAGAGGGTGGTAATAACTTTTCCTTTAAACATCCCAGGTTTGATATGCCTATAGAACATTTTAAGTGAAAAATTTTAGGATACCCATGTATCTATCTAGAGCCCAGAAGAGAGGTACATGATGGTGGCACAAAACTATGGGTACGATATTAGTGTTCATTTGAAACTAAGAAGATAAATTAAATGACTTCAATGGAGTGAGAAAAGTAAAGAAAAAGATTAAATTCCTCATTCTGCCTCTAGAAAGTTAGAAATGGCTTTCAAAATTATTACCTCCCTTCGCCAATTTTATGCTTATCAAGTATAAAACTTATCTGTGAAATTCACCTGTCCATCACTTCCCCGTGGTCTTTCAACAACAGAAGGCTACTCTGTCTCTCAAGGGAAATCTATCCCATGGGATTCAGACAGGACCAACTGTGGCTATGTCTGCAGGGAGGGTCAGTCAATGACATAGGCCTTAGGAATCATTTTGCTGAATCCCTCTGACGATGACATTTGGTTCAAAGATGAAAAGATGAACCAAATCACCTCAAGCTGAATTACACGAATGTAAAACTATGTCTAATTTTTTCTGGCAATCTTCTTCCCTCTCCATGTTTACAACTGTTGCTATCTTCAACAGAGGAGTAGTTACACATCATTTTAGATGTTGCTAAATATATGTTACGATGAAAAAGAGGGGGCAAACTCTATCTCAGCTAGTATTGGGGTAAACATACAATTTATATATTCTTCAGTGCAGGGCTCATGTAGGATGGCTAATCACTGGACATGGAGACTTACTACTTTGTGCTGAACTGGATGGTAAAGAAAGTTTCACTATTATGAGGTTTTTATTTTGTACATGTGTGAAGTAGTATAGTATTATCAAGGTATAACATGATATGTTCAAAGATTTGTATTTTAAACTTCCGAGAAACTGCTAAACTGGTTTGGGGGTTATATCTCAAATTTCAATAAAACAGTTATAATCAAATGTTAAAAAAAATTGATTTATCAAAAGGAGGTAGAGGAAGAATATAATACAATAGTCACAAATAAAAAGAACAGATAATATAGATAGAAAACGAATTCCAAGATGGCAGGCTTTCAACCATGTTATTCATTACATTATATGTAAATAAATAATATATTGTGATTAAAAACAAAAATTTTCTGGCTGAATAAAAAGCAAGATTCAACTATATGTTATCATAAGTCATAAATAATAATAAGCCAAAACCACTAGAAATTTAGAAGCATTAGATCATATACTTATATTAAAGAAAAGATAATAAATGAAGGAAATTAATAAAGAAACAGCAAAATTCCTGTACAAGATTATTTTCTAAGTTATTATTTATAATTTGAAAAACTGAAAACTAACAAAATATCCCACACCACAGAAATTATAAAATTACACTATTGCATATTATAAACCTTCATGTAGCCATTAACATATGTGTTCAAATAATTTTATATTTTTAAAAGATTTTACTTATTTATTTGACAGAAAGCACAAGCAGGGAGAACAGCAGAGGGAGAGGGAGAAGCAGGCCCCCCACTGAGTATGGAGCCTGAATCGGGGCTCCATCCTAGGACCCTGGGACCATGACCTGAGCCGAAGGCAGATGCTTAACTGACTGAGCCACCCAGGAACCCCTCAAATAATTTTAATATAAGAAATTACTGTATGGGGCGCCTGGGTGGCTCAGTTGGTTAAGCGACTGCCTTCGGCTCAGGTCATGGTCCTGGAGTCCCGGGATCGAGTCCCACATCGGGCTCCCTGCTCAGCAAGGAGTCTGCTTCTCCCTCTGACCCTCCTTTCTCTCATGCTCTCTGTCTCTCATTCTCTCTCTCTCAAATAAATAAAATCTTTAAAAAAAAAGAAATTTAAAAAAGAAATTACTGTAACAGAATATTCAAAGAAAACAGAAGAATATATCATATACCATAATTTTGTTAAAATAGGGAAAACAACTGTAATTATTTAAACTGAATACACAAAACATGTGGGCTTTTCATTTTTTCCATTATGTTTTTCTATGTTCCCTATGATTGTACAAAAAATTAAATGTTTGTAGCTCTTCTTTCCAAACATGGTAAGGAAAAAGGTTTCATGGTAGTGTACATATAAATTCATAAACTAAACAAATGTCAAAAAGATTTATTATTAAATTCTGTTAATATGGTTTGCATGTAGATGGGCTATGGACAGCTACTAGGTTGGGGTAGGATTTATTTCTGTTGGAGATGAGAGAATTGTTTTTAGGTCAATTTACCTATTTAAAAATTGTGTAAGGTAGACACCTGAGAGAGACTAAACTTTTGTTGATATTGTCCCAGAGTATGTGAAACTGGTTTGTATGAAACAATAAGATTCACTCTTGATTCTATTTTCCATTTTAAATTATGCTCACTGATATTGTCTATTACAGTACCCAAACAGGGATATACAGTAAGTCAGTCATGTAAAAAGATTCAAAGTTTATTTATTTTTAAAGATTTTATTTATTTGTCAGAGAGAGAGAGCACAAGCAGGGGGAGCAGCAGGCAGAGGGGGAGGGAGAAGCAGGCTCCCCACTGAGCAAGGAGCCCGATGCGGGGCTGCATCCCAGGACCCTGAGATCATGACCTGAGCCGAAGGCAGAGGCTTAACTGTTGACCTACCCAGGAATGTTGCAACAAAAATTAATTAATGATGTACTGTATGGTGACTAACATAACATGTGATGTACTGTATGGTGACGAACATAACATAATAAAATAAAATTTAAAAAAAAGATTCAAGGTTTAAATGGCATGAACTCTATCCAATTATTCAGTTACCATGTTTAAGTTCCTAAATGAAATGTACTTCCCATCTTAAAGCCTGAAATATTAAAGTGCAAAAGATACCCTTTTCCTAACTTGTGATGTGCTCAGTTTCAGATTTTCAAAGACCTAGTGGAATCTAGGTTTCTTTTTTACAGGCTACAGCCCGGTCCAAGGATAAGTCCAAGTCCTAAGGATGGTATTTTTCCAGGTATTTTTATTGTATTTGCCCTAGGACTCTACGCATGCTGACTCCTGTCCCATTAAAACCACCTCCCTTCCACTATGATATTTTTGTGTATAACAACCACAAGAGATATATTCACTGAATATTTGTTTAAGTCCTATGTTCTTGCAATTACAAAATCAGATCTCCGCAGAAACTTTGCTGTATTTCATGGCTCAATCTCCTACCTAAATCTAAAACTCAAGTTTGTACTACCCTTTATCTAATTTAATGCCTCAACAGAGGCTTAGGTATGTGCAGAGAAATGACTAAACAGGCATTTTTTTTTTCTGTCAGTATATGCAGTTACGTAATTTTCCTTGGAGGAAAATAATTTTTCTCCAAAGAAAAAAAAACACTAAAGATTCAAATATCATTGTCACTTTAACACTTTCCAGTAATTCCAGAAAAATAACTGATAAAGGATTTGCACACTGATTTAGTAATTTTTTTCTTAGTAATTGGAAAATACAGAGAATCAGGAATAATGACAGCTCTGAAACTCAACCCTTGCTTTAGGCAAATTTTGTACATAGAAAGCCAAACAATGGAACAGAAGACATAATTTATGGAAAGTGCTCTAGGCTAGTTGAAAGCATCATCTACAAAAAACAAACATCTACTTCTGTTCTGAGGTAGACTGGCCCCTACCGTGGGAACAGATGGTTTTCCAGCAATGAAAATGCACATTTATTGACTGTTATTTGTATTATACTTGGCTTATACAAATAATGATTACTTATGCATAAGATTTGCAATATACTATAATTAATGATATATGAATACATCTAAAAGAACTTTGATAAAACAATGTTTTAATTACCCCTGATTACAAGTGAGACCAAAGACTTTTAAGTAACATTTTACTTCAAGTGCTTACTAGAGGTAAATATTTTCATGACAAAATTATCATTGTAGTGTGGTTTAAAAAGTTCTGAGTAATTCAGCATTTTAAAAAAAATTTAAATACTCCATGTATATTCAGGAGTCCTCATATAGAGAAGAAAACCATTTGTAAATTAAGGGCCCAAAATATTTTTCTTTTCCACCCTCCAAAATAGCACTATTGTTTTAAAGATTTATTTATTGATTGATTTGAGAGAGAGAAAGAGAGAGCAAACAGGGGGAGAAGAAGAGGGAGAGAGAGAATCTCAAGCAGACTCCCCGCTGAGCATGGAGCCTGATGCAGGGCTCCATCCCAGAGCTTTGAGATCCCAGGGCCCTGAGGTCATGACAGAGCAAAAACCAAGAGCTAGTCGCTCAACCAACTGAGCCACCCAGGCACCGCTAGCACTAGTTTTTTTTTTTTAAGATTTTATTTATTTATTTGAGAGAGAGAGACACAGAGATAGTGACAGAGAGGGAGGAGAGGGAGAAGCAGGCTCCCAGCTGAGCAAGGAGCCTGATGTGGGACTCGATCCCAGGACCCTGGGATCATGACCTAAGCTGAAGGCAGACACTTAATCGACTGAGCTACCCAGGTGCCCCGACCCCTAGCAATGTTTTTAATAGCATTTTAATAAAGAGCATTTATTTTTTCAATGAATTGCAGGCTTAATAGTAGAATAATTTTTTCCTACAAATTTACATTATGTATTTTCCTTCCAGTTTTACCATGTCAAGTTATCCAATTATAACAAATTTAAATAACCAACCAAACATTAAAAACTGGGTTCCACTTCAATCATGTGTAGGTGAAGAGAGGCAACTGAGGTCTCATTAGGCTGAGGGGTCATGATCTGATTTTGTTTTCAAAGGTCACTCTGGGGGCTGTTTTCATAATAAAGTACAGTATGTCAAGACTAGAAGCAGGAGACCAGTTAGAAAATAAGAACATTAAAAAAAATAGTTAAGTTTTTTAGTTCCACAATGAAAATTATTATTTGCTTTTATTTTGTCAAATTTTTTGACCTGAATCTTACAGGGAAGGCAATGACTGCAACTGCATGGTTATCAAGGGTGCAATATCAACACTAAAATGTCAGCCATCCACATTGTACACTAAAAAAACCTTATGTTTCTCATAGAAATTTTGGGAGTTATAGTTGCACATTGAATTATTTAAAATTATATTACTTCAACAAAATATATTGTATTAGGTATTTTTCCTTTTTCTTATAATATGCTTTTCACGTTTATTTTAAGCACCAAGTGGTTCTGATTGGAAGCAATGAAATATATTATTGGTTTTCTCCAGAGTGAACTATGATGAACTCTTGGCTCTCAAAATTCAGTGACAGAAAAGCTTCTGGTTAATTCTTTCTTTATTCCTTGTTGCTAGGCTCCATAAGCCATTCTCTAAGTTGAGTTTAATGAAAACCAACTGCTGCATTATGTTTCATTCACAGAATAACACACTTGAAATCCCTTTGATTCAAGAGAAATAAATAAGAAAAGCTAATAAGAGTAAGAATATAATGCTACTCTGGGAAGGAATAAGCACATGGTTACTATAACTGTTTTCCCACTGTGAGTAACATGGCAATTACTAGGAAATTGCATCTTTTGGCATAACCTTCCTCACACTTCCCCTGAAAATTCAATTATTCATTTCTACACCTGCAGTTCACTGGAGACACAACTCTGATAAACCCAAGGCCATACAGGCTGGCTTATTTATTCCTATTTGTCTTTAATGGTTACAAACATGAGACAGAAAATTAACTTGAAAGTAAAGATAAAATAATGAGCATATGGACATCTCAACTATACCCCAATGAAGTATTATGTGGAAAATCACATTTATGATGTTAGGAATTAATAATAATTTAACATTAATTTATATTTTTAAATTTTACCATGAGAGGCAGTCTTTAATTTTGCAGCTAACTTTCTAATCCACAGATGGGTAATTGAAATAAATGCAACCAATATGTAAAGTCCATTGTGGATACATATGGATGTGAGAGAATTCAACTTGGAAACACCCACCAATAATCACACTATGGAAGAGACAAGTAGTTAAATTTCAAAAAATATTATGTATTAAGCTTACAGATAGGACTAAAAGTAACTTATTCAATTTAACTCAGAGAAGTAAAAGAACCCTTCCCCCCCAATCTCCATAAGAACTAATCATTATTCATTCAAAGCCAATCAGAAGAAAAAATTTTTCAAATGAAGAGTTTTCTAAATATGTTTAATCTGAATAAGCAACGAGGATAACTTTCACTTAGGGGTCTACCTCTATTTGACCTCTAAAAGCAAATTCTAAAGTGGTTATATAAAATTATCAGTGATAAACCAACATACTGAAATGATTTAAAACAGAGTGTAGTCAAGTCACAGCTTCTTTTTGTAAACTTAATGTGGCTTTTAACAGTTTGTGCTACTAAGAGAGTAAATTTTTTCTTAGTGTATCAAGAATGATTACACATACGGAGTAAATGGTGCTTACCTGATTTCTGGGTAGGTAGTGGGGAATTAACTCTGCAATATAGATGGAGAAATTGGAGTTCATAAGGAATCCAAAAAGAAAGTAATGAAAAATAACTTATAATTATACATTATATATTATATTTATAATAATACAAAATAATTATAGGTGAGAAAAGAGAAATAGCAAATTATTAGAGGATGAACATGGTACTTTGAAATAGCTTGGTCTGTGAAAAACCTCTGAAGATAGGGTATTCACAGAGATTTCAACAAGGCAAATATTTAATGAGCAACTACAGCCACGCTATGCAGCACAGATATGAAATTTCTCTTCCACTGCACACAAATATTTAGTAAAAGTTTACTACATGTGATCCATTTCTATTTAAGTCTCCTATGAGGCCTGGCTAGGGTATGATGAATGGACAATTAAACAGCAGTTAAGAGAGACTGGGTCAAAGACTTGTAATAATACTAGATCCAAATAAAGGACAGAAGAAAAAAATTGAGAAAATTAAGACTGTGGAGCCTTTAAAGATCAAAGCTCTTCAGGATTCTTCAGAATAAATAATTTTAAGGTAATAAACATCAACTGATATATGAGTTACAATTTCAAAGTTGAAGGGTGATAATATTGTAAAATTAGCTACATTAAATAAATATTATCTATATGCCAGTCACCAAAATAATAACTACATGGATTATCTTATTTGACCCTCACAAAAATCATATAAAATCAGCAATACTGTGTCTTTTGTTGTTGTTGTTGTTTTCTTTTTTACTTATCAAGAAGTTAAGGGAGAGTAAGTTAAGGATACAGATAAATTAACAGTAAAGAAATGGGATATATATATATTTCAAAAACTAGTAAAAAAATATCCTGGAGTAATTATATTAATATTAGCTAAAGTGGACTTCAGCACAATGAGCATTATCAGGAATAAAGACAGACATTATATAATGACAAGTGATTAATTCTCAAGAACGATAGATTGAGTCTCAATATCTATGCACCTAAAAACAGAGCTTCAAAAGACAGGAAATAAAAATTAATAGAACTAGAAAGAGGACAAGGCAATCCACATATAATTTGAGTCTTCAACACTCTTTTCTCAATAATAAATAAAACAAGTAGTCAGAAAATCGGTAAAGATAGAGATGATCTGAACAACACTACTAAGCTGATGTCATAGAACTCTACAACCAAGAGGAAAAAAATACATATCTTTTTTGAAAATGAACATGATATAGTCACCAATATATCATATTCTGAGCCAAAAGGACAAGTTAACGAATTTAAAAGAACTCCTGCAAAATATGTTCTTGAGTGAACCGCTATAGAATTAAAACCAGAGATCAATATCAGAAAGATATCTTTAAAATCTCAAATATTTAGGAAAAAACACATAATTTAAATGATTCAAAAAGTCTCATGGAAGATTACTATTTGAAGTGTATGAAAACCAAAATACATATAAAAATGAAAGATGCAGCTAAAGTTATGTTTAGAGATAAATTTAGAACATGAAATAAGTTTTAGAAAAATAGAAAGGTCTCAAAAGACAAATCAAAAATTACATTTTAAAAACTTGAAAAATAAGAGGGGCGCCAGGGTGGCTCAGTTGCTTAAGCGTCCAACTCTTGATCTTAGCTCAGGTCTTGATCTCAGAGTCGTGAGTTCAAACCCCACATTGGGCTCCATGCTGAGCATGGAGCCTACTTAAAAATAATTAATTAATTAATTAATTAAAAATAAAAACTAGAAAAATAAGACTAAATCAGTAAACTTAAAAAAGAAAAAGGAAATTATAATGGTAACAGCAAGAAACACAGATGAAAGAAACTGAAGATGACAAACAAATGGAAAGATATACCATGCTCATGGATTGGAAGAATTAGTATTGTTAAAATGTCCATACTACCCAAAGCAATCTACAAATTAAATACAATCTTTATAAAAATGCCAATAGCATTTTTCATAGAACTAGAGCAAATAATCCTAAACTTTATATGGAACCACAAAAGACCCTGAATAGCCAAAGCAATCTTGAGAAGACGACCAAGGCTGGAAGTATCACAATTTCAGATTTCAAGATATACTATAAAGCTGTAGTAATCAAAACAGTATGGTATTGGCAAAAAAACAGACACATGGATCAATGGAACAGAATAAAGAACCCAGAAACAAACCCACGCTTATATGGTCAATTAATCTCTAACAAAGGAGACAAGAACATACAGTGGAGAAAAGATAGTCTTTTCAGTAAATGGTGCTGGGTAATTGGAACAGCTAAATGTAAAAAAAAATGAAACTGGACCACTTTCTTATACCATATCCAAAAATAAACTCAAAATGAATTAAAGACCTAAATGTGAGACTTAAACTGTTAAACTCAGAAGAAAATATAGGTAGTAACCTCTTCGACATTGGCCTTAGCAACACATTTCTAGATACGTCTCTTCAGGCTAGGGAAACAAAAGCAAAAGTAAACTATTGAGACTACACCAAACTAAAAAGTTTTAAAGCTTTTGCACAGTGAAGGAATCCAACAATAAAACAAAAAAGGCAACCTACTGAATGATAAAAGATATTTGCAAATGCTGTATCTAATAAGGAGTTAATATCCAAAATATGTACAGAACTTACACAACTCAACACCAAAAAGCCCAAATAATCCAATTAAAAATGGGCAGAGATCTTGAATAGATATTTCTCCAAAGAAGATATACAGATAGCCAACAAACATATAAAAAACTGCTCAACATCACTGATTATCAAAAAAATGTAAATCAAAACCACAATAAGATATCACTTCACACCAGTCAGAATGGCTAGTATCAAAAAGATAAGAAATAACAAGTGGTGGCCAGGATATGGAGAAAGAAGAACCCTTGTGCAACTTGGGTGAAAAGGTAAAGTAGTGCAGTCATGGTGGAAAACAGTATGGAGATTCCTCAAAAAATTAAAAATATAAATACTATATAATCAAAAAATTCTACTGAGCATTTACCCAAAGAAAATGAAAACACTAATTTGAAAAGCTATGCACCCTTATGTTTATTACACCATTGTTTATAATAGCCAAGATATGGAAGCAACATAAGTGTCCACTGATAGATGAATAGATAAAGAAGATGTGGGGTGTGTGTGTGTGTGTGTGTGTGTGTGTGTATGAATACTACTCAGCCATAAAAAAAAATGAGATCTTACTATTTCCAACAACATGGATGGACCTAGAGGTTATTATGCTACCTGAAATAAGTCAGACGGAGAGAAACAAATACCATATGATTTCACTTACATGTAAAATCTAAAAAAAAAACAAAAACAAAAAAACAAAAGCAGAAACAGACCCATAAAGACAGAGAACAAAGTGGCAGGTACTAGAGGGTAGGGAGGCAGGGAGATGGGCAAATGGGTGAAGGAGAGTGGGAGGCACAGGCTGTCTCTTATGGAATGAATAAGTCAAGGGGATGAAAGCAGTAACCATAAGAGACAAAAAGTAAACTTCATCAAAATTAAAACCTTTCTTAATGCAAAAACAGAAAAACAAAAATACTATTGAAAGGAAGAATATATTTGCCAGTCATATTCTTGAAAAAGAACATATCTAGAATTTTTGGGAACCCTCAAAACTCAACAGGAATGAAACATATAACCCAATAAATATATGGGCAAAAGATTTAAGTAGAAACTTCAGCAAAGAAGATATCTGGATGGCAAATAAGCATATGAAAAGATAATCAGCACCATTAACTTTTAGGGAAATGCAAATTAAAACCACAATACTATATACCATGCACACCTGTTAAATGTTATGCATGCCCCACCCAAAACACCTGAAAATACCAAGTGCTGGAGAGGATACAGAGCAACATTCACACACTGCTATTGGGAATGCAAATTGGTGGAGCCAGTTTGGAAAACAGGTGTTCAGCAGTGTTTTACAAATTAAACATACTTAATAAAACTACCACACTCCTAGATATTTAGTCCAAAGAAATGAAAACTTACATTCACTCAAATCCTATATGTTAATGTTTATGGCATCTTTACTTAAAATCCCCAAACTGGAAACAGCTCAGATGTCCTTCAACTGGTGAATGAATATCCAAACTCTGGTATACACATTCTTTGGAAGACTTGGAATACCACTGAGGAAGAATAAAGAACATGCTATTGATTCATGAAAAAAAAACATGGCTGGATCTCAAATGCATTTTGATAAATGAAAGAAATGATACTCAATTTACTAATATTATTTGATTCCATCTATATGACATCTGGAAAAGGCTAACAATAAAATGAAAACAAATCAGTGGTTAACAGGGTCTGGAAGTAGAGCCAAGGGGGTGACTACAAAGGGACAAAACAAGGAAATATTTGAGTTGATGGGACTATTCTATATCCATGACTGTAATAGTGGATATATGACTCTATGCATTCACCAAAACAAGCAGAGTTGTACACACCAAAGTCTGAATTATACTTTACATAAATAAAAAATAATTCGGTGAAAATAATAATAATGCTGGGCTCCTGGGTGGCTCAGTTGGTTAAGCAACTGCCTTCGGCTTAGGTCATGATCCCGGAGTCCTGGGATCGAGTCCCACATCGGGCTCCCGGCTCAGCAGGGAGCCTGCTTCTCCCTCTGACCCTATCCCCTCTCATGCTGTTTCTCTCTCTCTCTCTCAAATAAATAAATAAATAAAATCTTAAAAAAATAATAATAATAATGCTATATACTAGTAAATCATATATAGTATAGTGTGGATGTGTGTTCACAAACACTATTGAATTCTGCCCTAGACAAGGACACAGACCTTAAAAGAACAATTTAATATTCTCTATATCATATAGTTAATAATTATTAGAGTTGGCATTCAAACCCAGATCTTTCAATTCTAAATCCAGAGTTCTTTTATTTACACCAACTTAAAGTAACTTAAATCATTAAAGAAGCTGTATTTTATAGCATCATTCTTACAAATTCTCTTTAGTACTTTCCGATGACTTAAAGGACATTTGTGTTTGTCATCTTGACAAATGTTTGGTGTTTTCCTACATATTACTCAGAGTAAAAGATGCAGTTTGTGTACTATTGACTCCACAAATGACTTGAAGTTTTAACATCCAATTTGGCATGCACAACACATATTTTTAGGTAAGTATCATTAAGTTATTTATCAGGGTGTAGTGGTCAAAATGGTTTTTACCATATTACTAAAAGCAGGCTTGTAATGTGATGTTACATTTAATCATTTAGAAGGGTAAGCTGATGAAAGCAATTTTTCCTCCCATAAAAATTAATTATTTAATGCAATAGTGCATTAAAAATAGTTTTTTTCATTTTTACTTTGCAATTATTTTCATATCTGCTTAAGATTTTGTCCTATACCTTGTTATTATTAAGTTGTTGCCTATTCTGTTATTTTATCTATTATTTTTCCCATGTTTTCATGGGTGCTACCAATTCACATTTTTTATGGTATCAACAAGTTGTAGTAATTTGGGGGTAATTCAAGTTAAAGAGCTCACTAGAAAGGAAAAAGAGTATTTCTTTTAAATATATTCAGTTGAGATCCAGGTACTTCACAATGCCTCATTCTTAGGATCACTCTGATAACTAATCTCAGTGTTTCTGAAAATATCAGTCATTTATATCCATGATTACTACCACAATAAGCATGCATATGTGTGTCTATAAGAGTTCAAAACAATGGAATGAACTACTTTTTAGTACCAAGCTCGTATCCTGTTAGCTCTTCCCTGTTAACTCGAGGACAGATTAAACAAGTGAATATAGCAGATGGAATGGAATTCTGAAATAATGTTAATGTGCCCATGGGGAGGAAAAAATTCTGGGTATGCAAATAAAAAGAGAAGACTGAGGTGATTTTCCTAGGTATTAAAGGAAAATATAAGCAAATAATTGAGACAAAAGATGCTCTTATTCATCAAGGTTACCATAATTTTTTTTCATTTTTTATTACTAAATGTGTAAATAAAAGGATGATGTGTTCCTAATTTTGACAGGAAATGGAAAAAACTACTCTGGAAATCGCCAAGCTTAGGAGGATGAAATATTGTGGGAATAATCCAGTAAGCAAGAAATATTTCATCAAGATAAATTCTTTCTTTAGTCTATTAAAGAGTTTCTAAAATTCATTTTTTCTCCTTTAATGCAGACATTACTGATAAACTTCCATAACAGTATTTCAAGACATGGTGGTTGACATTTTTTTTAATTAACCTGGACAAATGAAGGTTAAAGGGTGTATTTTTCCTTTACTGGCATATATGGAGGATTTTGCTGTGCAACTCCTATGAATATTAACAATGCCCGATTACCGATCCAGTAGACGATGACGGCTCATTCTCAGCAGTCACAGTCCATCACGTAGAGTCATATTTAGGGACTGTACCATTGCAAGTTATGGTTCTTGGGCACCCTTTAGCTTGCACATTCTTGACACAAAAGACAGTTACAGTGTATTTATAGCCTTTAAGGTCACTGATCATTGATATGATGGACCATTATGTCTCCGGAACGTGTCGGCTGTTGGAACTATTGGTCTATTAACAGAATATCTCCTGCACTAACACACATGCACTATGAGTCCATCTGCCAAATACCCTTATGAAAGAATTGCTAGACTCTGTTCTGCATACCCACACTACAGTAATTTCAATTGACACAGTGATTCTTCTGTGTATCTATCATGCTTATACCTGAAAGTCCTTGTCTCTTTGCCACCTTCCTTATTAATGATCTGCAATATTCAAGTTAATTATATTGTAACAGGCTATTATAGGCACCAATAAATAATGTTTATAAATCTCTCCATTTTAATTTAGATTCCCAAAAGAGTCAGATTATTTCATTTTAAGGGCATTCCATTTTTGTTAGAAAAGTTTGGGCAAAATAAAGGGCGGTTTTAGAAAAGTTTTGTAGTTGTTAAGACTTTTTGGAGAGAGATTATCAGTGATACCCTATTGTTCTAAGCCATTATTTTCCCTTAGTTATTGCTGCACTTAGCTATTTCTTTTTATGTTTGAGATAAATTTGAATTTATAGAAAAGGTGCAAAAATAGTGCAGAGGGTATATATAGGCTTTTCTCCCAGTTTCTGCTTAGACTAGTATCTTATATAACAACAATAAAATATTTATAGAATATAATGAGTTAACACTGACACAACGCTGTTTACTAAACCACAAACTAAACTAAATTTCAGTGATTTTCCCATTCATATATTTTTTTTCTATTCTATGATCCAACCCAAGATTCCACATTTTTCTCAGTTTGTCATATGTCCTAAGTGTTCTCTAATCAGCAACACTTTATAGTCTTTCCTTGTCTTTCTTGCCCTTTACATTCTTGAAGGGTACTGGTCAGTTATTCTTTGTAATTATCTTCCATTTTGGTTTTTCTAGTGTTTTTCTCAAAATTAGATCATGGTAATGGATTTTTTTGGAAAGAATAGTAGAGCAGTCATATGCTCTGTTCAGCATATTGTATCAGACGATGCATGATGCTTATTTATGTTACTGATGACCTTAACCTTAATCAACTGGCTACTAATGGTGTCTGACAGAATTATCCATTTGATCTTACTATTCCTAAAAATGTAATTACTACATATTTTGAAGGAATTATTTTGAGACTATGCAAATATTGTTTCAATTTAGACATTTTAGCATCCATTGGAAGATACTGCCTGCAGCCATTTTGACTGTGGTATGGTAATAGTAATTTTCTATTTCCCTCATTTAATCTACATTTGTTAAATGGAGTTTTTCATAAGGAAGAGTTGCTACTTCTTCCCTACTTAGTTCTTTATCCAGTTATTTATCTCAGTATAGGCTCACAGATGTTTATCTTAAATAGGGGTTTAAAATCCAACACTATACCTATTCATTTTTAAACTTAAGTTATTCCAGATTTGGCCCTTGGGAACTCTAAGGTCAGCTCTAGTGCACTTCTGATATGTCCATATTTTTTCATATACCCATTCCCTTATTTTCTGGCACCACAAATTGCTTGAGTCCATTTTGCATTTTCCTCGCCCAGCCCTATAATCAATCACTTCTCCAGGGAAACTCAACTCCTTTTATTGGAGAATCATATTTAGGAACTATGTTCTTGGTGTTAAGTGTGCATATCACTACTGAGGTGTGACTGCTTTCACCTAGAGAATATGGACATGAACAATGCCTCATGCTAATACACATATCTGTATGTATTTATGAGTCTATTTTTTTGCATTTGTATTTACAAACAGTAAGTCCATACTGACACCACTGACTCCAATCCAGAAACCACAGGTTTCATTCCAGCCATTCTGCTTTTCTTATTTATGATCTATTTCTCCAACAAGTTTCCAAATTTTTAACTGATACCTTTCTTTTTTTTAATTTCTTTAAATTTTATTTTATTATGTTATGTTAATCACCATACATTACATCATTAGTTTTTGATGTAGTGTCCCATGATTCATTGTTTGTGCATAACACCCAGTGCTCCATGCAATATGTGTCCTCTTTAAGCCATCACCAGGCTAACCCATCCCCTCACTCTCCTCCCCTCTAGAACCCTCAGTTTGTTTCTCAGAGTCCATCGTCTCTCATGGTTCATCTCCCCCTCTGATTCCCCCCCTTCATTTTTCCCTTCCTACTATCTTCTTCTTTTTTTTAACATATAATGTATTATCTGTTTCAGAGGTACAGGTCTGTGATTCAGCAGTCCCACACAATTCACAGCACTCACCATAGCACATACCCTCCCCAATGTCTATCACCCAGCCACCCCATCCTTCCCACCCCCACCACTCCAGCAACCCTCAGTTTGTTTCCTGAGATTAAGAATGCCTCATATCAGTGAGATTGTATGATACATGTCTTTCTCTGATTGACTTATTTCGCTCAGCATAATACCTTCCAGTTCCATCCACGTCCTTGCAAATGACAAGATTTCATTCCTTTTGATGGCTGCATAATATTCCATTGTATCTATATACCACATCTTCTTTATCCATTCATCTGTTGATGGACATCTTGGCTCTTTCCATAGTTTGGCTATTGTGGACATTGCTGCTATAAACATCAGGGTGCATGTACCCCTTCGGATCCCTACATTTGTATCTTTGGGGTAAATACCCAGTAGTGCAATAGCTGGGTTGTATGGTAGCTCTATTTTCAACTTTTTGAAGAACCTCCATATTGTTTTCCAGAGTGGCTGTACCAGCTTGCATGGTACCAACAGTGTAGGAGGGTTCCCCTTTCTCTGCATCCTCACCAACATCTGTCTTTTCCTGACTTGTTAATTTTAGCCATTCTGACTGATGTGAGGTGGTATCTCATTGAGGTTTTGATTTGGATTTCCCTGATGCCGAGAGATGTTGAGCACTTTTCCATATGTCTGTTGGCCATTTGGATGTCTTCTTTGGAAAAATGTCTGTTCATGTCTTCTGCCCATTTCTTGATTGGATCATTTGTTCTTTGGGTGTTGAGTTTGATAAGTTCTTTATAGATTTTGGATACTAGCCCTTTATCTGACATGTCATTTGCAAATATCTTGCAAATACATTCTGTCGGTTGTCTGTTGGTTTTGTTGACTGTTTCTTTTGCTGTGCAAAAGCTTTTTCTCTTGATGAAGTCCATAGTTCATTTTTGCCCTTGCTTCCCTTGCCTTTGGTGATGTTTCTAGGAAGAAGTTGCTGCGGCTGAGGTCAAAGAGGTTGCTGCCT
Source organism: Mirounga leonina (assembly GCF_011800145.1). NCBI lineage: Eukaryota > Metazoa > Chordata > Mammalia > Carnivora > Phocidae > Mirounga > Mirounga leonina. The sequence goes on along the minus strand of NW_023270415.1, from coordinate 31,697,317 downwards.
GTGTTCTCCTTTAGGATTTTGATGGACTCCTGTCTCACATTGAGGTCTTTCACCGATTTTGAGTCTATTTTTGTGTGTGGTGTAAGGAAATGGTCCAGTTTCATTCTTCTGCATGTGGCTGTCCAATTTTCCCAACACCATTTGTTGAAGAGACTGTTTTTTTTGCATTGGACATTCTTTCCTGCTTTGTCAAAGATTAATTGACCATAAAGTTGAGGGTCCATTTCTGGGCTCTCTATTCTGTTTCATCGATGTATGTGTCTGTTTTTGTGCCAGTACCATACTGTCTTGATGATGACAGTTTGTAATAGAGCTGGAAGTCCGGAATTGTGATGCCGCCAGCTTTGCTTTTCCTTTTCAACATTCCTCTGGCTATTCGGGGTCTTTTCTGGTTCCATAGAAATTTTAGGATTATTTGCTCCATTTCTTTGAAAAAAGTGGATGGTATTTTGATGGGGATTGCATTGAATGTGTAGATTGCTCTAGGTAGCATTGACATCTTCACATTTGTTCTTCCAATCCATGAGCATGGGACATTTTTCCATTTCTTTGTGTCTTCCTCAATTTCTTTCATGAGTATTTTATAGTTTTCTGAGTACAGATTCTTTGCCTCTTTGGTTAGATTTATTCCTAGGTATCTTATGGTTTTCAGTGCAATATTAAATGGGATCAACTCCTTAATTTCTCTTTCTTCTGTCTTGTTGTGGGTGTATAGGAATGCCACTGACTTCTGTGCATTGATTTTATATCCTGCCACTTGACTGAATTCCTGTATGAGTTCTAGCAGTTTTGGGGTGGAGTCTTTGGGGTTTTCCACATAAAGTATCATATCATCTGCAAAGAGTGAGAGTTTGACTTCTTCTTTGCCAATTCGGATGCCTTTTATTTCTTTTTGTTGTCTGATTGCTGTGGCTAAGACTTCTAGTACTCTGTTGAATAACAGTGGTGATAGTGGAAATCCCTGCTGTGTTCCTGACCTTAGGGGGAAAGTTCTCAGTTTTTCCCCATTGAGAATGATGTTTGCTATGGGATTCTTGTAGATGGCTTTTATGACATTGAGGTATGTACCCTCTATCCCTATACTCTGAAGAGTTTTGATCAAGAAAAGATGCTGTACTTTGTCAAATGCTTTTTCTGCATCTATTGAGGGGATCATATGATTCTTGTTCTTTCTTTTATTAATGTAATGTATCACATTGATTGATTTGCAGATGTCAGACAAATTAGATTTTAAGCCAAAGACTATAATAAGAGATGAGGAAGGACACTATATCATACTTAAAGGGTCTATCCAACAAGAAGATCTAATAATTGTAAATATCTATGCCCCTAACATGGGAGCAGCCACTTATATAAGCCAATTAATAACAAAAGCAAAGAAACACACTGACAACAATACAATAATAGTGGGGGACTTTAACACCCCCCTCACTGAAATGGACAGATCATCTAAGCAAAAGATCAACAAGGAAATAAAGACTTTAAATGAAACACTGGACCAAATGGACTTCACAGATATATTCAGAACATTCCATCCCAAAGCAACAGAATACACATTCTTCTCTAGTGCCCATGGAACAGTCTCCAGAATAGATCACATCCTAGGTCATAAATCAGGTCTCAACCGGTACCAAAAGATGGGGATCATTCCCTGCCTATTTTCAGACCACAATGCTTTGAAACTAGAACTCAATCACAAGAGGAAAGTCGGAAAGAACTCAAATATATGGAGGCTAAAGAGCATCCTACTAAAGAATGAATGGGTCAACCAGGAAATTAAAGAAGAATTAAACAAATTCATGGAAACCAAAGAAAATGAAAACACAACTGTTCAAAATCTTTGGGATGCTGCAAAGGCAGTCCTAAGAAGAAAGTATATAGCAATACAAGCCTTTCTCAAGAAGCAAGAAAGGTCTCAAATACACATCCTAACCCTACACCTAAAGGAGCTGGAGAAAGAACAGCAAATAAAGCCTAAACCCAGCAGGAGAAGAGAAATAATAAAGATCAGAGCAGAAATCAATGAAATAGAAACCAAAAGAAGAGTAGAACAGATCAACGAAACTAGGAGCTGGTTCTTTGAAAGAATTAGTAAGATTGATAAACCCCTGGCCAGACTTATCAAAAAAAAAAAAAAAAAAAAGAGAAAGGACCCAAATAAATAAAATCATGAATGAAAGAGGAGAGAGCACAACCAACAACAAAGAAATACAAATAATTAAAAGAACATATTAAAAGCAACTATATGCCAGCAAATTAGATAATCAGGAAGAAACGGATGCATTCCTAGAGATGTATAAACTACCAAAACTGAACCAGGAAGAAATAGAAAACCTGAACAGACCTATAACCACTAAGGAAATTGAAGCAGTCATCAAAAATCTCCCAACAAACAAGAGCCTAGGGCCAGATGGATTCCCAGGGGAATTCTACCAAACATTTCAAGAAGAATTAATACCTATTCTTCTGAAAATGTACCAAAAAATAGAAATGGAAGGAAAACTTCCAAACTCGTTTTATGAGGTCACCATTACCTTGATCCCAAAACCAGACAAAGATCCCATCAAAAAGGAGAATTACAGATCAATATCCCTGATGAACATGGATGCCAAAATTCTCATCAAAATACAAGCCAATAGGATCCAACAGTACGTTAAAAGGATTATTCACCACGACCAAGTGGGATTTATTCCTGGGCTGCAAGGTTGGTTTAACTGATACCTTTCTAATAAGCAAATTTACCAATTAGATTACAATTTATGTACATCATTCTTTATGTCTTTAGTCTTACAGTTTCAGTCAAGTTCTGAATCATCTTGAATAAATTCCATCACAAAATATGAAGAAGGTAATTTGTGTATTTGCTATTTATTGTTGTGTAACAAATTATCTCAGACATGGTAGCCTAAGAAAACAAACTTAGTTTTTAACCTGACAGATTCTGTGGGTCAGTCACCTGTGCATAGCTCAGTTGGGTGCCACTTACTTGGGGCATCTCATGAGGCTGCAATCAATATATCATTTGACACTGGTTATCTTAAGGCTCTGTGGGGGATAATCCACTTACCAGTTCACCCTCATGACTGTTGGAAGATCTCAAAAATCCACTTATGTGATTTCGCACATGACTACTGGCAGGGTTCATAACATCCACTTCTAAAACTCATTCACATAACTGCTCAAAGGCCTTCAGGTCCAAACTGGATGTTGGCCTGAACTACTCACAACATGGCATCTTGTTTCCACCAGAACAAGAGCTTTTTGAGAAAGAGAATGAGAGCAAAAGAGAGAGATCACAGTTTATTTATTTATTTATTTATTTATTTATTTATTTATTTGAGAGAGAGAGAGTACACGAGCTGGGGGAGAGGCAGATGAAGAGAGAGGGGGAAATAGACACCCCACTGAGCAGGGAGCCAGATGCAGGCCATCCCATGACCCTGAGATCATGACATGAGCTAGAGTCAGAGGCTCAACAAACTGAGCCAGCCAAGCACCCCTGTAATCACTTTAAAGTAGAAATTATAATCAAGTATTATGGGGCTTTAAAAATTTTTTAAAGTATGTATAACAACAATGTGTATGACAACAATTAGCATGAATCATGGAAGTAGAAAAAGGAAATACACTTTTATAGGCTTTTACATTATATTTGAAATGGTATAATTTGAAAATAAACAGTGATAAGTTAAACATATACATACACACACATATGAAACCATAGAGTAATCACAAAAATAGAAAACAAAACAATGCAGTCTGATAAGCCAAGCATAAACAAAACTAAATATTAAAGAAAAAAAAGAAAGCATAAGACAAAAAGTACCAAGTGCAGATAAGACAAATAGAAAGCAACTAGCAAAAATGTGATTTTAAACTTGTTCCTATTGAGAAATGTAAATATTCCAAACCATCCAACTAAAGGATGTTAAATAGAAAGAAATGTTAAATAGAAAGAAAAAGGAAGACTCAACTTTGTGCTGTCTACAGGAAACCAACTGAAATATAAAGAAAGACATTTGTGTGTTAAGTGCAAAGAATGGAAAAGATATATAATGCAAATATTAAGTATACTGAAATTGGAGGGGCTATATTAATCTTAGACAAATTAGATTTATAAACAAGGAATATAGTAGTATTTTTCATAATGATGAAGGGGACAATTTTTATCTTCTTTTTTCATTTTAAAATAGGTAACTTTATTGTCAGGAAAAGATAGGCATAAGGTGGATTCAAACTTGCTTAACTTTATTGAAACTAGCTCAGTCCCAATAGAACAAAGCCAAATGTGTATGCCCCTAATAATAATAATAGAGCTTTGGGTTATCTAAAGAAAAAAAGAGACAGAATTAAAAGAAGAAATAGGCCAATACCATTTATAATTGGAAATTTCAACACTCCACTCTTAACAATTGATTAAAATTACTGAGAAATTCAATAAGGATATATAACTCTTGGAAAAAACTGTTAAGCAACCTGCCCTAATTGATAATTATTGATAACTCCACCTAAAGCACTAGGATACACAGTTAAGTGTGCAAGGAATATTCTACAAGACAGAACATCTTCTGGATCTTAAAATGATTCTTAATAAATGGAAAATAATTGAACTCACACAGAGCACACTCCCTGACAAAATGAAGTTATACTAATGATCAATAACATACAGATATTTGACAAAATGGTCAAATATCTGAAATTTTAAAAGCATGAATATATAATAGATCAAAAATCACAAAAAGTATTTGAAAATACTTTGACTCAATGAAAAGAAAAAATAAAGCATAGGGAGCACGTGGGTGGCTCAGTCAGTCGAGCGATGGACACTTGATTTTGGCTCAGGTCATTATCTCAGGGTCCTGAGATCAAGCCCTACTTCCAGTTCCCCACTCAGTGGGGAGTCTGCCTGAGATTCTTTCTCTTCCTCTCCTTCTGCCCCTCCCCACACGCTCACTCACTCTCTCTCTCTCTTTATCCCCCTAAATAAATAAAGAAATCTTTACAAAATGATAAAGTAAAAATAAAAAATAAAGCTTATCAAAATTTGTGAAATTTGTGCTACAGTGAGAATACACTCTGGGTAAATGGATAACTTCCTTTAGCACATCTCTATTTCTATCTTACCTAAAAAAACTAATTGGTGTTTTCTGCAAGCTGCCAGGATATACCCTCAGTCAGATCTATCTGTACATTAGGTATATTTTCTATTTTTCACGTTATCACAGGTGAAAATGTTGAATATTCTGCCACTATTTAGCACTGTTTCTTTTCCTTCAGCTTCCAAATTTCTTTAAGGTTTCACCAGGAGATACCTTGAAAACAGTCAGGTTTCTTCTAAAATTCTCTTCTAAGACCTTTCAGCTTCTTACTCACTGCTTAGACTCAAACCAGTATCACATATTCTCAGGTTTTTGTTGTGTCAGTGGCCCACTTCCAGTAACAAATTATGTTCAGTATATCTTTTGCTGCATATTAGACTATCCCAAACTTAGTGGTTTTAAAACAACCATTTTATTTTAACTCAGGGATTCTGTGAATCAAGGATATGAACAGGGTTCAGGTAAGTGCTTATTTTTTTCTTCATGGAGTTGACTCTTACTTGGGTGCTGGATGCGTTGGTCTGAAGGGTTTAAGATGTCATCACTCACATGTTTAATGTTTGAAAAGGATAACTGAAAAGCTGGAATCAGCTGGGAATATCAATTGAAACTCCAATATGAGGCTGCTACAACTTATGGCTTTTAGGATAATTGGAAGTTTTTGAATGGTGACTAGATTTCACTACAGTGAGAAGTTAAAGAGTACTATATGACAAGTTCCTGTCCTTTTTCTCACCTTTAAAGTTGCCTAGCGTCGGGGTGCCTGGGTGGCTCAGTTGGTTAAGCATCTGCCTTTGGCTCAGGTCATGATCCTGGGGTCCTGGGATTGAGCCTCTCATTGGGCTTCTGGCTCAGCGGGGAGCCTGCTTCTCCCTCTCCCTCTGCCTCTCCCCCTGCTCATGCTCTCTCTGTCTGTATCTCTGTCAAATGAATAAATAAAAAAAAAATCTTAAAAAAAAATTAATAAAGTCACCTAACGTCATGAATACAGCATTCTATTGGTTGCAAATGAGTCAAACACATAACCCAGAATCCTAGGTTGGGAATCAGATGTCAACACTGAATGGGAAAATTATTGAAAACATGCAAGCACTATTTTAAAAATGACCACACCAGGGGCGCCTGGGTGACAAAGTAGGTTAAGCATCTGACTCTTGGTTTTGGCACAGGTCATGATCACAGGGTCGTGTGATCGAGCCCTGACACCGACAGACTCTACGCTCAGTGTGGAGTCTGCTTGAGATTCTTTCTCCCTCTGCCTCTGCCCCTCCCACTTGTGCTTTCTATCTCTCTCAAATAAATAAGCAAATCTTTTTTAAAAAACATCTTCACTAGGCAGATTTAGTAATCAATCTGTTCAAATTTTCAAAACCCATGATATCTCTATCTTACATATTTTATAATAAAATAAGAAAAAAGGAAAGTACCTCCCTTTCATTTTTAGCACCCACTAAAACCTTGGTTTCAAAATCACATATTGAGAGTATATGAAATGAAATATGTTAAAGGCCCAATTCATATATGAAAAATAAAGTAAAAAGGTGTGTATATTTAGCTTAAATATGAGTTAATAATACTAGCAATCCATTATATAATTATAATAAATTTATATAATTATAAATTAGAGAAAAGTCAAGAAGAATTTATTACAGAAATGCAAGGATAGATGTATTAAGGAAACTATCAATATAATTTATATTAATGGACTAAAAGCAAAAAGAAAATGTCCTCTCAATAGAGTAAAAATTAATATTTCATAAAATATAATAGCTTTTAGACTAAAACAACAATTTGGATTATAAGGGAAATTCATACTCAAATTTGCTTTTACACCGTTCTAGAAAGCCTACTGTTAATCCAGAACACCTCTTAGTTTCATTCCAGAAATGAAACTATTCAGTAAATTGCATATGTACACATTGCCAAGATATCCAACCAAGTTTTTCCTTTCCAGGTTTCTAGTATAATGTTGCAAGTAACACCTCTTTTTCTTTTACTAATTAATTTTCTCTCCTTGATTTACATACCTCAGTTAATATCCATATGCTTTTAAGCACACCTAAACCAATCCACACTACTGAGTTTCTTTAATCCTATTATTGGTTCACTTTAATGATACTCTGCTGCTTTTTTCATATTTGATATTTACTGGACTTCCCTGTTTATGTTTGCATTAATTATGCATTAATTGCCTTAAGTGTTCAATTACTGGAAGGATTCACAGGCCTCAAACAGTTTTTATTCACACAAGAGCTAAATTAGAAGCAAAGGAAATAAAACAGCAACAGCTGTTTTAAAGGACATGCATTGAAAGTGGTCTAGAGATGTCCACTGTTGACTTCTTTCTCCTCCCACTACCGGTTACACAGGAATATTTTATTTCTAGGTCTTGAAGCTCTGCATTATCAGCAAACCCAGTCTCTTATAGTAAATTGGTCACACAGTTACCTCAGTGCCAGCCTTAACAATAGTTCTACCAAAACCAGGCACCAATCCTGTTGTTATTACCAAACAATGCTGCCACATGAATATATTCTGCCTCCAAAACAACTCACAAATTCATGATTACAGAACATCATTTACCTCCAGTTGGTATATCTTATAGCCTGGGGCAAGGGTCACCATCAGGCTTCAGGTAGATCTGGAGATCAGCATGCGATCAATCCAGACCAGTTGAAATTAACCCATGCTATTCAACATCTCTTAATAACTGATATGCCCCAGGTAAAATTCAATATCTATCGACTTATGTGTCTACGCAGCAAGTAAGTCTGTGAAGTTTTACACAGTTTATAATAAAGTGGTCATCTGGGGAAAATGTCAAATAACTATGTCTCCAGTTTCTCAGTGCGATACGTAGAAAATTGGACTACTTTAGGAAGACACTGATATTTGTACGACTTCACCAAAACATAATTTTACAAATATTTGATAATATTTTTCCTTTCATACGGTATATCCTACAGATTTTTTTTAAAAGATTTTATTTATTTATTTGAGAGAGAGAATGAGATAGAGAGAGCATGAGAGGGGGGAGGGGCAGAGGGAGAAGCAGACTCCCCACTGAGCAGGGAACCCGATGCCGGACTCGATCCCAGGACTCCAGGATCATGACCTGAGCCGAAGGCAGTCGCTTAACCAACTGAGCCACCCAGGAGCCCATATCCTACAGATTTAAGCAAATGTTCATTATGCTGCAGAGTCTCTACTTACATGAATAAGCTTTGGAGGGAATGATGGACCTTAAGACAAAAAGTAGGGAGAAAGAAAAAGGAAAGAACCATTCAATGGCAAAGAGCAAACCTGCAGATATGTATAGTCAACTTTGCTTACAAAAGGCCATGGGGAATTTCAGTGAGGCTCAGTGAGACTTAAATTCAGCATAATTCCTATTTGTTGATTTTATTTATATTAGCAACACATTAAGAAAATATTATATACCTATACTGTCCATCATTACTACAAATTTAAATCTAAAGCATGAGAAGGTAATTTCCAGTTTGCAGGACAGCACTGAACCTAGTTTTACCTATTGTTCAACCAGCTCAGTGGACACCTGAGAGTCCTAATCCCTTTTATGCCTCCAGCTGGGGGGAAGGAGCATTCCATATTAATAGTGAAAAAAGAGCCACAACTCAGGAATTATTTTACCTTGACAATGTGGGTATTCCTTTGCTTTGACTATTTCCTTTTGTTGTTTATAAATTTTTATTTATTTTGTTGACTATACTGCTCTTATACTTTTTTTTTCTTTTGCAGTGTAAGACAAACAATGTGTATCCTGGAAAATGTGGAAAGTTCTCTATTCTGAAAGCTAAAGGTACAGAAGTAAGAATACTTAATTCTCTGTTAGCAAAAACATAATTTTCTTCTTGAAGTTGAGTTTTTTCCTTTCAATGCTAAAGTTACTCTTGATAGAAATAAAGACCCCTCACCATTCATTGTTCAAAGTATGAGATCATGTGCTTTAAATAAAAATATAAAAGAAATCATTTGGCTATATAGTGATAAACAGATTTTTAAGATGTTCTTGTTTGAGGGCAACAGAAGAAGGTAGGATAAACCTTTATTTTAGACAGAAGCAGAAGAGTTATTGTCAATAGCCTTTTATAAAAGTAGAGTTCTCATCCCTCTGATTGTTCCTATGTAAGATGGAATTTAAGGGCAGTGGTCAATACCCACTTTCAAAACTACAAGAAATACAGATGAGAATGGGAGATGTAAAGGTCACTAGCCTCTTCTACAAGATAAGAAAAGCCTCTGGGCATTCACAATTCACTTTAATTCTTTTCTATGTCCTGATTTAAGAAACTAATCAATGGCTCAATCAACAATATTAAAGATCTACTATGTGTCTAGCATTATTTTTAGCAACTATGGTCACATCCATCTTAAAGTATGACTACATCAGCAACCAAAGCATTTTCAGTTGCATAGCAATAAAATATTTGTCAATAATAACTAGATAAAGAGCATTATTGAGTGAAATTCAAATTAAGCCTTTATATGTAGAGTGTCATATTATAGTAAATATGAAGTGAGCTGAAGGGCAAAAACATGTATTTAGGATGTGCCATCTCATGGCACTATATTTCCCCAAATCATCCAAAAATGTAATCATTCTCTAATCATACAAAGTCTCAAATTGTCTTTTAAAAGACTCTGATACATTAATATCTTATATCATGAGCATTCTTAACTGAAAAAAAGTTATTTATAAAATAAAGCATGAGAATTTTAATCATGATGTAAATTCTCTATAGGCTTCAACTAACAGTAAAAACAACATTTAAATACTCACACACCAAAACCACTTTTCCCTTAAGCTTCACTTAGCACTGTCCAACATATTAAACAAATGGCAAATATTTTAAAAAGCATTTCCAGAGTTTCAACTGGTAATCCACACACCTTCTCCAATGTTCCGTGTCACCTTTGTAATTTTAAAAAGAGGTCCATTATGTATCTAAGCAAGTTGGACAATACTGTGTACTTACGTCATATTCATTTGGCTATTTTTTGGCCCATAGAGTTAAGACTTCTCTCACTGTTCCTACAGCTCTGTGGTTTTTCTGTTGGGCACTGAGTTAGCAATTTTTGGTGCAGGGTGCAATCTATCAGCTGCTTTACTATATCACATTACAATTTAGGTTCTATTTTGTCAGTTTTGCAGCAGTATTTTGAATTCTGCTGGGGGATGTGATATCTCAAGACAATTCTGTACTTTTCCAAGCTATCTTGCCACTTTAAAAGTGTTGTCAGAAGACGTATTATTTGGAGAAGTCAGTCTGAATTATGCTGCTGTAAATCTGTACTGCATAGCTAACACAAATTGATTTACCAGGAAACTCGCTGCATTTCTAAGACATACAGCCAGTAGAGCAGCTTAGAGAAATCATTGTTCAAAATTACATATCCAGATACAGAATGAGAATCCTTCAAAACAAAGCTCTAAAGACATTTCAATACATTCAAGATATATACATATATTTATTACTAATTTAGAAGGAAAGGAAATGTTCTCTGTAAAAGTAAGGTGCCATTATTAAAGTTCATAAACTACTTAAAATAATTGCTATGACAATGAGAGAAAACTAGTGTTTTAGGGAATACATGGCTCTTTGGAAAAAGTTCAGATGGGGCCAAGGGTATTTCCAGTCAAAAAATGATAGTAGAGTTGACAAGCAAAGAAATTTCTAGTATATATTGTTATATCTTTTCTAATCTGTACAGTCTCAACCCTGAAGACACCTGTGTAAAACACAGATGAAATCTCTTTAAAACACATTAACATCATATTTATGAATCTTTGGGCATTCACACTCATGGATTTGACTTCTAGCTAGAGCTTCCTGTTCTCTGGTTGCCTGCCCACTTACTTAATCCACTAAAAGAAAGGGGTCGGTGTGGATACATAAAATTCAAGGAGGTAAGGCAGCCATGTTACTAGGGGGATGATCATTTATTAGAAGAGTATATAATAATTCTCTGTTGCCCTTTTATATTCACTTCTTTGCTTGCAGGCTCACTTTTTCTTGCTAAAAGATTTGCAACATTTAAAGAAGTTAGGGAAAAAATGGCCAAGAGTTATTTAACTGGATTTTTGTGTTAGCCTTAAGCATTGTCATTCCAGTAAATTTTTAAAGATTAGTTTTCCAATTTGATCCCAAAACCAGCCAAAAACCCCACCAAAAAGGAGAATTACATACCAATATCTCTGATGAGATTCTCCAAGATATTAGCTAATAAGATCCAACAGTACATTAAAAGGATTATTCACCACAACCAAGTGGGATTTATTCCTGGGCTACAAGGATAATTCAACATCCACAAATCAATCAACGTGATACACCACATTAATAAAAGAAAGGACAAAAATCATATGATCCTCTCAATAGTTGCAGAAAAAGCATTTGAGAAAGTACAGCATCCTTTCATGATTAAAACTCTCCACACTGTAGGGAACGAGGGAGCATACTTCAATATCGTAAAAGCTGTATATGAAAAGCCCACAGCAAATATCATTCTCAATGGGGAAAAACTGAGAGCTTTTCCCGTAAGGTTGGGAATACGACAGGGATGTCCACTCTCGCCACTGTTGTTCAACATAGTACTGGAAGGCCTAGCCTCAGCAATCAGACAACAAAAAGAAATAAAAGGCATCCAAATAGGCAAAGAAGAAGTCAAACTCTCACTCTTTGTCGATGACATGACACTCTATGTATGAAACCCAAAAGATTCCACCCCAAAATTGCTAGAATTCATACAGGAATTCAGCAAAGTGGCAGGATATAAAATCAATGCACAGAAATCAGTTGCATTTCTATACAGTAACAGTAGGGAGGCAGAAAAAAGAGAAAGCAGGGAATCCATCCCACTTACCATTGCACCAAAACCCATAAGATACCAAGGAATAAACCTAGCCAAAGAGGTAAAGGATCTGTACTCTGAAAACTATAGAACACTGATGAAAGAAACTGAGGAAGACACAAAGAAATGAAAAAAAAAAAAATTTCATGCTCATGGATTGGAAGAACAAATATTGTGAAAATGTCTATGATTCCCAGAGCAATCTACACATTCAATGCAATCCCTATCAAAATACCATCAACATTTTTCACAGAGCTGGAACAAATAATCCTAAAATTTGTATGGAACAGAAAAGACCCCGAATAGCCAAAGGAAAGTTGAAAAAGAAAACCAAAGCTGGAGGCATCACAGTTCTGGACTTCAAACTCTATTACAAAGCTGTAATCATCAAGACAGTATGGTACTGGCAGAAAAACAGACACCTAGATCAATGGAACAGAATAGAGACCCAGAAATGGACCTTCAACTCTATGGTCAATGAATCTTCGACAAAGCAGGAAAGAATATCCAATGGAAAAAAGACAGTCTCTTCAAGGAATGGTGTTGGGAAAACTGGACACCCACATGCAGAAGAATAAAACTGAACCACTTTCTGACACCACACACACACACACACACAAAAACTCAAAATGGATGAACGACCTAAATATGAGACAGGAATCCATCAAAATCCTAGAAGGGAACATAGGCAACAACCTCTTTGACCTAGGCCACAGCAACTTCTTGCTAGACATGTCTCCAAAGGCAAGGGAAACAAAAGCAAAATGAACTATTGGGACTTCATCAGGATAAAAAGCTTTTGCACAGCAAAGGAAACAGTCAGCCAAACTAAAAGGCAACCTACAGAAAAAGAGAAGATATTTGCAAATGTCTTATCAGATAAAAGGCTAGTATCCAAAATCCACAAAGAACTTATCAAAGTCAACATCCAAAAAACAAATGATCCAGTCAAGAAATGGGCAGAAGACATGAACAGACGTTTCTCCAAAGAAGATATACAAATGACCAATAGACACATGAAAAAATGCTCACTATCACTCAGAATCAGGGTAATACAAATCAAAATGACAATGAGATACCACCTCACACAGGTCAGAATGGCTAAAATTAACAAGTCAGGAAACAACAGATGTTGGTGAGGATGCAGAGAAAGGGGACCCTCTTACACTGTTGGTGGAAAGAAAACTGGAATGCAGCCACTCTGGAAAACAGTGTGGAGGTTCCTCAAAAAGTTAAAAATAGAACTACCTTATGACCCAGCAATTGCACTACTAGTCATTTACCCCAAAGATACAAATGTAGTGATCTGAAGGGGCAACTGCATGCATCCCAATGTTTATAGTAGAAATGTCCACAATAGCCAAACTATGGAAAGAGCCCAGATATCCATTGACAGAGGAATGGATAAAGATGTGATATATATATATATATATATATATATATATATATATATATATGCAATGGAATATTACTCAGCCATCAAAAAATAGGGAAAAAAAAGAAATCTTGCCATTTGCAACAACATGTATGGAACTACAGGGTATTATACTAAGGGAAATAAGTCAATCAGAAAAAGACAATTACCATATGATTTCACTCATATGTGGAATTTAAAAAACAAAACAGAGGAGCATAGAGGAATGGAGGGAAAAATAAAACAAGACAAAATCAGAGAGGGAGACAAACCAAAAGAGACTCAACCATAGGAAACTGAGGGTTGCTGGAGGGGAGGGGGCTGGGGGGATGTGGTAACTGAGTGACGGGCCTTAAGGAGGGCAAGTGATATAATGAGCACTGGGTGTTATATACAACTGATCAATCACTGAACTCTACCTCTGAAACTAATAATATATGTTAATTAATTGAATGTAAATTAAATTAAATTTTAAAAATAAAGATTAGTTATCCAAAATGCTAATAATAATGCTCTAATTTATTGTATTTGCCAATTTCAATGTGTAAATATCCACACGATGCTAGTTTCAAGGTACCAACTCAATATCATGACTGTGATTTTATGGAGCCACTGGAGACAGAACACATATACAATGGTCCTTGAGTTAACCTTTTCCCTAAAGAGGAAATGTAGATTCTCGTAATTCTAGGTGGTTCAGACTAGCTGAGTAGGAGGGTGCTTTTTTTGTAGAGAACAAAAGCTTTACCTAAATAAAAACATGCAAAAACTGGGTTAATATGGATGATCAAGTAGATTCTTAGGTGAGAACAAAGTGAAAGCTATTTCTTCAATTACATGAATATCCAATAGAACAATGACAATTCTTAATTATGTAGGTCTGTTCTGTCTCATTCTTAACATTCGCTGATTTTTCAAATAAAAATTAAATAAGGGAATATTATACTGGTTTTTGAACAAAACACTTTTAACAAGGCTTTTTAACACATAAGAAAGTAGCATCACCAAAGGCAACACTATTCCTGGCATTTTAGTTTCCAATAAAATTATATCTTTATCAATCATTTGTTTCGTCCCATAAGTTCCTCTCTGCAATACACTACACCAAACCCACATCTCATTCCCAACACTACCAAGAATGTGATCTCTTTCTTATTTAATCTCGCATTCTCCATATTCCATGAGAAAGGCAAGGGGAAATAATCATTTTACTTACTCCATTTCCTATTTACAGACTATTGCTTGTTTTTTAAGCTTTATTTTTTTAGGGAAGTATTAGGTTTACATAAAATTTATCAGAGTGTGTGCAGAGTTCCCATATACCCCTTCCAATCCCACCTTCAGTTTCCTTTATTGTTAATATTTTACATTAGCTTGGTATACTTGTTAAAACTGACTATATTATTAACTAAGTACATAGTTTACATTAGGGCTCAGTGTTTATGTGGTACAGTTTAATGAGTTTTGACAAATGCATAATGTCACTGCCCTTAAAATCCTCCAAGCTCCACCTATTCATCCCTCCTACTCTCCTCCAAACCCCTGGCAATCACTGATCGTTTTACTGCCTCCATAGTTTTGCCATTTCCAGAGTGTTATATAGTTGAAATCATACAGTATATAGTTTTTAAGACTGATTGCTTTCATTTAGACATATGCATTTAAGGTTCCTCCATGTCTTTTCATGGCTTAAAGGCTCATTTCATTTTATCACTGAATAATATTGCCTTGTATGGATGTACCATCCATTCATCTATGGAAGCACATCTAGGGTGCTTCCAATTTTTTGGCAAATTGTGCGTAAAGCAGCTGTAAAAATTCATGTGTAGGCTTTTGTTTGGAAATAAGTTTTCAGCTCATTTTGGAAAATGCCAAAGAGTATGATTACTGGATCATATAGTAAGCCTATCTTTAACTTATTAGGAACTGTCAAAACTGTCTTTTAAAATAGCTGTACCATTTTGCATTCCCAACATCAGTGAATAAGAGTTTCTGTTGTTCCACATATACAACAACATTCAATGTTATCAGTGGTTTGGATTTTGGCCATTCTAATAGGCATGTTTTAATTTGCAATTCCTTACAACATATGATGTTGAATATTTTTCCATATGCTTATTTTCCATATGTGTATCTTCTTTGGTGAGGTGTCTGTTCAGACCTTTGGCCAATTGTTTAATTTGTTGTTTGTTTTCTTACTGTTGAGTTTTAAAAGGACTGTATATTTTGAATACCAGTGCTTTATCAGGTATGTGTTTTGTAATTATTTTCTCACATTCTGTGGCTTGTCTTTTCATTCTCTTAACACTATTTTTCACAGAGTAGAAGTTTAGTTTTTGTGTTTTTTTTTATTTTAATGAAGTCCAATTTACTTTTATCTCTCATGGATCATGATTGTTAAGACTACTGCTTTTATATTCCCATTTAACATATACTCATTATGCTACACACAGTCCTTTTTATGTCTTTTTACATTTTGAAATGATTTCAGATTTTCAAAAAGGTCACAAATATACAAAAGATTTCTAAATAATAATAATAATACAAAGGATTTCTGTATGTCTTTCTTTCTTTTTTTTTTTAAAGATTTTTATTTATTTATTTGACAGAGAGAGAGATAGTAAGAGCAGGAACACAAGCAGGGGGAGTGGGAGAGGGAGAAGCAGGCTTCCTGCCGAGCAGGGAGCCCGATGTGGGACTCGATCCCAGGACCCCGGGATCATGACCTGAGCTGAAGGCAGACGCTTAACGACTGAGCCACCCAGGCGCCCATTCTGTATGTCTTTCACCCAGCTTCCCTTAATAACATCTTCCATAACCATGATATATTTATTTATTTTTTAAATGTTTTAAATTTTTAAATATTTTTTAAAGATTTTATTTATTTATTTGACAGAGAGAGAGACAGCAGGAGAGGGAACACAAGCAGGGGAGAGGGAAAAGCAGGCTTCCGCTGAGCAGGGAGCCCGATGTGGGACTTGATCCCAGGACCCGGGATCATGACCTGAACCAAAGGAGACGCTTAATGACTGAGCCACCCAGGCGCCCCCATGATACATTTATTGAGATCAAGAGTTAGTCAACACCAGAGGTGCCTGGGTGGCTCAGTCAGTTAAGCATCTGCCTTCAGCTCAGGTCATGATCTCAGGGTCCTGGAACTGAGCCCGGTCTTGGCTCCATGCTCAGCAGGGAGTCTGCTTGTCCCTCTCCCTCTTCCTCTTCCTCTGACCCTCCCCCTCTCCTCCATCCCTCTCTTGCTCTCTCTCAAAAAAAAAAAAAAAATACTTAAAAAAAAAGAGTAACACTGGTATATTACTAACAGCTAACCTACAGATGATTCAGATTTCACCAGTTTTTCCACTAATGCCCTTTTGCATTCGAGAATCTAATCCAGGATACTATGTTGCATTTAGATATCATGGCTCCTTAGTTTCCTCATATCTATGACAGTTTCTTAGACCTTCCTTGTTTTTCATACTATTGATACTTTTGAAGAATGCTGGTCAGGTATTTTGTAGAATGTCTTTTAACTTGGTTTGTCTGCTGTTTTCTCAAAACTGGGATTGTAAATTTGGGGAAGAATATAAGAGAGGTAAACTGCCCTCCTCATTATACCATAACTGGGGTAAATGATATCAAAAGAAGTTATTACTGGTCATTTTAACTACGATCATTTGATTGTAGATGTGTCTGTCAGGTTTTTCCATTGTAAATTACTGTTTTTTCCTTTTCATACTTTATTTGCAGAAGTAACTAATACTTACAGGGGCAGAGTATCAAAAAGTCTGTGGACATATGTTACAATCCCACAGTAAATTATAAACACTTCAGAGAAAAGCTATAGAGACTGTGCATGTATCCTGTCTTTCTCTAAAGTTCCACCCATCAGCTTGCTTTAGCATTCATCAGGGGACTTTGCCTGAGGCAATTTTTACTGGGTGTTCTAAGAATAATTTTCTATTTCCCTCATCCTTTCTGTATTTATTATTTGAAATTCTTCTGTAGGGAAGAATTCTCCCAATTATATATTCATTTAATCATTTATTTATATCAGGATGGATTAATAGCTATCTATTTTATTGTTTGGGTAGTAATCCAATATTAAGCTATTTATTTTGTTGCTCAAATCACGCAGTTATTTTGAGTTATTGAAAATACCGTACACCTCAGTGTTTAAGCTTCTCGCATATTTTCCTTCATTCTAAACACTATTGCTTCCTATCCACTCCTCTTCATTCTTCAAGACTCAACTCAAATGTTGCCTTCACTGGTTATCCAATCTAAACAATCCGTTCTGGTTTAAATGTCCCTTGTCTTGACCTTACTAGCATGAACAGGTATTTTTAAGTTATTGATCTATTTTTCTGTTTCTCTAGGGGAATCTGTGTTTTTTATATGTGTGCCCTTGACACCTAGAACAGTGACTACCGTAGCACATGCACTCAATTTGTCTTTTTAGAACTAATGTAATTATTGAGAAATAGTGAAATAGAAGCAATGAATTGGGACTATTCTTTCATGACGCTTAGCTGTGGAAAGCAAGAAAGACTATACTCACAAGGCAGAGATTCAAGTTGAAAGTATAATTCAGTTTTGTAAATGGAAATGAACTGAATATACATAAAGTGAAGGGAAAATCCAGGAAGAAAAGAGGTTGGGATCCTGAAAAGCTTTGTCATGGCTAACACGGCAAGTCCCCATAAGAAGTAAAAGGAGCAAGATCACAAAAAATCAAGAAGTCAAGGTAAAGATGCTAACCTTGATCAGATGAACAGGTAAACGTTACTACATAATTGTTGCAAGTAGAAGATGACAGAGAACTGAGAAAGTTCAGAGCAGTGATGTTTCTGTGAAATAGAAGATAATATGAAATTATGGAAACAAGGTGCGCTTTCGCTTTTGCTAGTTTGCAATACATCAAGGTGGCCAAAGATGGAGCGATAGAGAAAGGAGAGATACTCACCTTTGCTGAACACACTTTCCTGGTATTGCAAAACATACCAGTACCTCTGCTTAGGAATCTTGCTGGAAGAAATTTTACCATCTCCAGTTGCTTTCCACCTGAATTTCCCTCACCCCAGCCAACCCAATCCATTACACACACACACACACACACACACAGAGACACACACACACACACATTAGTCCTCTCCAAAATCCCATGTTGCATTTGGGAAACACTTCATTATAGCACAAAGTATGCTGTAACATAACACCATAGCACCCAGATTATATCTAGTTTCCCAAGTAGATCTCTTAATAGTTTCCCCCATCTGGACATGACCCATATCTTATTCCTCGTTATATCAACAGTGTAAGACAGGACACTGAATATAGTAGATTTTAGAAATACTTTGCTGGGGGCGCCTGGGTGGCTCAGTTGGTTAAGCAGCTGCCTTCAGCTCATGTCATGATCCCAGGATCCTGGGATCGAGCCCCCGCATCGGGCTCTCTGCTCAGCGGGGAGCCTGCTTCTCCCTCTCCCACTCCCCCTGCTTGTGTTCCCTCTCTCGCTGTCTCTCTCTCTGTCAAATAAATAAATAAAATCTTTTTTAAAAAAAGAAGTACTTTGCTGGATAAAAAAATGACACATAAATAATTACTGAGTACACATATACAGCACTTTTTATATAATGGTATGGGCTTTGTTGTATCCCTAGTTCTTAGAACAGTACATGATGAAAGGCAGATGCTAAATATCTATTTGTTAAGTAAATGAGAGAAAATGATCAGAATCTTATGGAGGCCTTGAATTCATTGCTCAGAAGTATAAAGAGCTATTAACTCCCCCTCCCAATGCTTAAAGCTAAACAATAAAATATTTCACTAATGAAGAGAAAACCAATTTCATTTTAATGGGTGAGATTGAGAGACTTGGTAAATTTGAAAAACAGAATTAAATCCATTCCAAAACAATCAAGTAAGTTATTCTTAATGATTGAGAAAAGATTTACACAAGAGGAAAACCAGTCTTAAGAACTAATCAATAGTAAGTGTACGAGCATCAGCTAAGCAAGATAAACCACCAGGATTTTGAATGTTGCCAAAGTTATTTTGTAGTCAAGAGTGAGAAATAATGTCAATCCATGTTTTAACAGCATATCAAATTCAAAAGCAGTTTCCTTCATTGGGGAGTAGGGGGAAAAACAAATGAAAAAAATCTACCATGAGTTAAGCAGGGTTTTATAGAAATCCTGAATAAGAAAGGGCTAAATAAAACATTGAATCTTAGGGAAAAAAAGAAAGAAAGTGCTGCTTTTTCCTTGGTATAATCAATTTTATCTTTCCAGTGAAGAATCAAAGGATTTGAGGAGAGACAGAATATAGATTTGGTGTATGGCCATATGGTGAAATCTCGCTATCACTTAGTCAAGGTAACTCAACTCTTGCACATGAGATTTTCCTATAGAAAATGCTCTATTTTTTTTCTAAAAATATCCTATATATTTTAATACAATTTTTTGAGTTCTAGCCAATAATGTAAAGTATATCTCCTGTTAATTCTGTTTTCATATATCATAATTAAGGTTTATCTTTTTTTTTTTTTTTAAGATTTTATTTATTTATTTGACAGAGAGAGACGTAGTGAGAGAGGGAACACAAGCAGGAGGGAGAAGCAGGCTTCTGGCTGAGCAAGGAGCCCGAGGTGGGGTCAATCCCAGAACTCTGGGATCGTGACCTGAGCTGAAGGCAGACACTTAACAACTGAGCCACTCAGGTGCCCCTAAGGTTTATCTTTTTACCAAGGCTGAAAAATTGTGTTTTCATGATATTACTTTTATTTTGTGTTAGAATAATACCTCTGGTACCTGCTATTTGGTGATATCACTGAACCTCTATTTTTTATTCTAAAAATTAGAAACTGTTTTTGAATTTGAATACATAGAAAGATTAAAATAATTTTGTACCTTAGATCTTTGTTCTTACTTAGCCATCAATAAATATTAATTTTCACTTCCTTTTTTATAAATGAGTATCAACATACTAATAAAGAACAATTATGAGCAAGTTTCTTTTTTGCGGGGGGGGGGGGCAAGTTTCTAACCAAAGAATGCAGTATCTTCTTTCTAGACTGCAACATAAAAAAGTCTGGAATTACACAACCCATGATCTAATAATTCCTATAAAATAGCTCATGCTTTTAAAAATTTTATTATGAAAAATCTCAAACACGTAATAATAGTATATAAAATCCTATAAAAAGCTTCCTGATACAATCTGTCAGCTTCAACTGTAATCAAACTACAGTGATACACTTTTTCATCTATATGCACCCATTCCCTTCATGCTAAAATTATTTTGAAACAAATTCCAAATATTATGAAATCTTACCAAAAATATTTTAGCATTTCAGGGGCACCTGGGTGGCTCAGTCAGTTAAGCATCCAATTCTTGATTTCAGCTCAGGTTATGATCTTAGGCTCGTGAGATAGAACCCTGTGTCAGGCTCTCTCTCTCCCTGTCCCTCTGCCCCTTCCCCAACCCCACTCTCTCTCTTAAAAAAAAAAATAGCATTTCTGTATAAAAAATAAATATTTATGTTAAAAACATTAGTACAATTTCATTATCTTGCTAAAAAGTATTCCTTAGTATCATTTAGTTTTAAATTAGTTTATTTAAATCTGTTTTCAGATGTTCCATGTGTTGTAAATGATACAACTCTTCAGTACCTTTTTCTAATTGTTAGAAAAATTTATTCAGCTCTGAATTATGGGCAATAAAATAAATCCATTTTAATTAGGGAGTTTTGATGAATTTTGACAAATATATTCACTAATATAATCCCAACCTAATCAACATATAGATATATTCCCCAAAATGTCGATGTTCTAAAAATATGTATAAGAACAGGTTAAATGATAGCATTATTTGTGTTACTTTAACCTTACTGATTTTCTATTTATTTGATCCATAAATTACTTGATCTATAAAATTATGGTTTTCAGTATAGTTCATATATTGTGTTTTGTTGATATACATTTTAAGTCTCTTTATTCTATAGATACTACTTCTTAAATATTGAAGAAATTGGGATTTTTGTTCTGTAGAACTTCCTAAGGTCTGGATTATTCTTATGTTAATGTAATAATTTAATTCGTCATGTTTCTTTATGGCTCATATTTCCTGAAAATATCTAGATTTGGGCTCATCTGAAAGTATCTTAGGCAGTGAGCAGAAATGACATTATATAAAACATTTTAACACACATTCAAGAAGGAAAATATGAAAAATATTGATGAGGTTCATATATGACGATATATGGTATTACTTGAAATTTGACTATGACACATTAAAGGTGATAAGGTAAATCTTCAAGTAACCAGTATGAACAATATACATACCTATTAGGTGAAATTCACTTTGTGTGAGACTAATTTAGTATATAGGTGAAATACATTTCCAAACTGAAATTCTCTGGTTTTTAATTGGGATGTTAAGGATGGGGTTATTTATATATCTACCATCTTAATATCTGTTTGAATTTTCTATCTGTTCTTACTTCCCTTTTTAATATTTTCCAACTTATTTTGTATTAACTCAGCATCTTTTATGACTCCATTTTATTTATTTGTGAGTTAGGGAGCCATATTACATGGTATCACCATTTTCATTAAACCTTGTATATATATATACCTTATATGTCATTCAACATTGCATATAGCATATATGTTGGAATAAATCAAACAGAAGATATGTAAGATCCCACCATAAACACTCCATACCATTATTGAGAAGGAAATTAAACAATACCTGAATTAACTAACATATGTTACATATTAGAACACTAGTGTTGTAAAGATGTGAATTACCATTAATATAATCTATATATTAAATAATTCTATAATTATCATCTTCTCTTTGACTTTTTAAAATTGAAATGTGGGGCGCCTGCGTGGCTCAGTTGGTTAAGCGACTGCCTTCGGCTCAGGTCATGATCCTGGAGTCCCTGGATCGAGTCCCGCATCGGGCTCCCTGCTCGGCAGGGAGTCTGCTTCTCCCTCTGACCCTCCCCCCTCTCATGTGCTCTCTCTCAGGCTCTCTCTCTCAAATAAATAAATAAAATCTTTAAAAAAAAATAATAAAATTGAAATGTGGTGCTATTAATAATTATGCTAGGATAATAGAGTACATTTTGAGCATCCCAGGCAAGCCTGGCTAGATGGTTACCTCCTATCTAAATTCAATCAATTTCCATTCAGCATCACAGTATGGTGTTTTGTAGAAAATAACATAATAATCCAAAAATTTCTATGGAAATCTAATAGCCATAATTAGATTTGTGATTTGTTCTTGAAGAACAAAATTAGAGGACCTGCATAGAGGATAAAGATTTATTATAAAATAAACTACAACGATTACAATAATGTAGTCTGAACAGAAATATTAAGGAAGAGGTCAATGGAAGAATAGAGTCTAGAAACATGACCACCTATGTATGTACACCAGGTATATGACAAAGCTGAAAATGCAGCAATGTGGGAAATGTCACTCTTTCAATAAATTGTCATAGGTAACTCTGCATGTATATAAGGCTCGTAATTTTGGCTCCTGTTTCACAACAACTGAATTGTGAAACTAATTTTGAAAGATAAAACAATAAAAAATATAATGGATAACACAGACATGTATCTTCATGACCATGTGACGGGAAGTACTTTTTAAGCAGGAAACATAAAACACTCATTAGAAAATTTACATTACTTTGGGGATACATTAAAATCATAAGTTTGTGTTTATCAAAATCAAAATTTCAGGAAGTAGCAAATTCAACCACAGAGTAGAAAAATATATCTGGTAAATACAGAATAAATCCATAAACAGAATAAATAAATAAATAAATAAATAAATAAATAAATAAATAAATAGTGTTGTCAACTAACAGGTCAACACACACACAAAAAACAGTAAGCATCATAGTTCACAGAAGACCTCAAATGGACCATGCGCATATGAAAAGATACTCAACATAGCTTATCAGTCATCAGGGAAATGCAAATTAGAACCATAATGAGATACCACTCCACATCCACTGGAAGACTAAAATTAAACAAACAAAAAACCAAACAAAACAAAAACCTAGTTTGAAAATAGCCAAATATTTTAAGGGACAGAAGCAAATAAAACTTGCTTTTTGCAGTATAAATTGTTAAAAGCACTTCAGAAAGCTATTGTGCTTATCAACTACACTAGACATGAACATACCTCTGACAGCAATTCCACTTCCGTGGGAACCTCCATATAGATAGATAGATCATAGATAGATAAATAGATAGATAGGTAGATAGATATAGATATAGATATATAGATAGATACCTATAGATATATATACATATTTTCATATAAATTGTTCATATATGTAACAAAATATATGATTATACATATGATTATATGTTGCATACTTATTTTACATATATATGATATATAAAGATAATCACAGGCACATTATTTTCATATCCAAAAGATGAAAATAATCTAAAATTATTCAACCACAAATGGGATAAATTTTTGTATATTCATAAAGTAGAATATTATACAGCAATATTCACCTAACACACTTAATACACACTTCTTTATACATAACTTGAATAAATCCAATAAACATTTCGAAGAGCATATTGTCAGACACGAGAAAGCATATTCTCTACAGTTTCATTTAAAGTATAAAAATAAGCTAATTACTATAGAGCAATGGGAATCAGAGTAATGGATAAATTTAGGATAGTGACAATTAAGAAGAAACAGTGAAGGCTTCTGAATGCTGCTAGTATTTTATTTATATGTTGAGGGCATGGCTTTATAGGAGTATTCACTTCATGACAATTTGCTAAACATCTTTTCTATATTGTACATCAGTCAGTAAAATATAATATTTTATTCAAGTAAAAAGTAAATAAAACACAGCTTATACCCCAAAGCAATTTATACCTTCAAAAGTCTATGTAGAAATAAATAATGGTAATAAACAAAGCTAATATTTAATGTTTAGCAACTTGTGGAGAATTTTTAAGTTTTTATTTAAATTCGATTTAATTAACATTTACTGTATTATTAGTTTGAAGTAGAATTTAGTTATTCATTGGTTGCATACAACACCTAGGACTCATTACTTTAAGTGCCCTCCTTAACGTCCATCACCCAGTTACCCATTCCCCACCCACCTCCCCTCCAGCAACCCTGTTTGTTTCCTACAGTTAAGAGTCTCTTATGGTTTCCCTCCTTCTTTGTTTTTGTCTTATTTTATTTTTCTTTCCTTTCCCTTAAGTTCATATGTTTTGTTTCTTAAATTCCACGTATGAGTGAAATCATATAATTGTCTTTCTCTGATTGACTTATTTTGCTTAGCATAATATGCTCTAGTTCCATCCACATAGTTGTAAATGGCAAGAGTTCATTCTTTTTGATGGCTGGGTAATATTCCATTGAATATATACATCACGTCTTTTTTTTAAGAATTTATTTGAAAGAGAGAGGGAGAGGGAGAGAGACAGAGAGAGCACAAGTAGGGGGAGGGGCAGAGGGCAATGAAGGGGGAGAAGCAGACTCCCTGCTGAGCAGGGAAACCAACTTGGGGATTGATCCTAGTACGGCGGGACCATGACCTAAGTCAAAGGCAGAGGCTTAACCAGCTGAGCTACCCAGGCGCCCGTATACATATCTTCTTTATCCATTCATCTGTCAATGGATATTTGGGCTGTATCCATATTTTGGCTATTGTGGACATATGCCCCTTTGAATCACTATGTTTGTATCCTTTGGATAAATACCTAGTAGTGTAATTGCTGGGTCATAAGGTAGTTCTATTTTTAACTTTTTGAGGAACCTCCACACTGTTTTCCAGAGTGGCTGCATTCCAGTTTTCTTTCCACCAACAGTGTAAGAGGGTCCCCTTTCTCTGCATCCTCACCAACATCTGTTGTTTCCTGACTTGTTAATTTTAGCCATTCTGACCTGTGTGAGGTGGTATCTCATTGTCATTTTGATTTGTATTACCCTGATTCTGAGTGATAGTGAGCATTTTTTCATGTGTCTATTGGTCATTTGTATATCTTCTTTGGAGAAACGTCTGTTCATGTCTTCTGCCCATTTTTTGACTGGATCATTTGTTTTTTGGATGTTGACTTTGTTCTTTGTGGATTTGGATACTAGCCTTTTATCTGATAAGACATTTGCAAATATCTTCTCTTTTTCTGTAGGTTGCCTTTTAGTTTGGTTGACTGTTTCCTTTGCTGTGCAAAACCTTTTTATCCTGATGAAGTCCCAATAGTTCATTTTGCTTTTGTTTCCCTTGCCTTTGGAGACATGTCTAGCAAGAAGTTGCTGTGGCCTAGGTCAAAGAGGTTGTTGCCTATGTTCCCTTCTAGGATTTTGATGGATTCCTGTCTCATATTTAGGTCGTTCATCCATTTTGAGTTTTTGTGTGTGTGTGTGTGTGGTATCAGAAAGTGGTTCAGTTTTATTCTTCTGCATGTGGGTGTCCAGTTTTCCCAACACCATTCCTTGAAGAGACTGTCTTTTTTCCATTGGATATTCTTTCCTGCTTTGTCGAAGATTCATTGACCATAGAGTTGAGGGTCCATTTCTGGGTTCTCTATTCTCTATTCTGTTCCATTGATCTAGGTGTCTGTTTTTCTGCCAGTACCATACTGTCTTGATGATTACAGCTTTGTAATAGAGTTTGAAGTCCAGAATTGTGATGCCTCCAGCCTTGGTTTTCTTTTTCAGGATTATTTGTTCCAGCTCTGTGAAAAATGTTGATGGTATTTTGATAGGGATTGCATTGAATGTGTAGATTGCTCTGGGAATCATAGACATTTTCACAATATTTGTTCTTCCAATCCATGAGCATGAAATTTTTTTTTTTTTCATTTCTTTGTGTCTTCCTCAGTTTCTTTCATCAGTGTTCTATAGTTTTCAGAGTACAGATCCTTTACCTCTTTGGCTAGGTTTATTCCTCGGTATCTTATGGGTTTTGGTGCAATGGTAAGTGGGATGGATTCCCTGCTTTCTCTTTTTTCTGCCTCCCTACTGTTACTGTATAGAAATGCAACTGATTTCTGTGCATTGATTTTATATCCTGCCACTTTGCTGAATTCCTGTATGAATTCTAGCAATTTTGGGGTGGAATCTTTTGGGTTTCATACATAGAGTGTCATGTCATCGACAAAGAGTGAGAGTTTGACTTCTTCTTTGCCTATTTGGATGCCTTTTATTTCTTTTTGTTGTCTGATTGCTGAGGCTAGGCCTTCCAGTACTACGTTGAACAACAGTGGTGAGAGTGGACATCCCTGTCGTATTCCCAACCTTACGGGAAAAGCTCTCAGTTTTTCCCCATTGAGAATGATATTTGCTGTGGGCTTTTCATATATGGCTTTTATGATATTGAGGTATGTCCCCTCGATCCCTACAGTGTGGAGAGTTTTAATCATGAAAGGATGCTGTACTTTCTCAAATGCTTTTTCTGCAACTATTGATAGGATCATATGATTTTTGTCCTTTCTTTTATTAATGTGGTGTATCACGTTGATTGATTTGTGGATGTTGAATTACCCTTGTAGCCCAGGAATAAATCCCACTTGGTTGTGGTGAACAATCCTTTTAATGCACTGTTGGATCTTATTAGCTAAAATCTTGGTGAGAATTTTTGCATCCATGTTTATCAAGGGTTTATCTGTAATTCTCCTTTTTGGTGGGGTCTTTGTCTGGTTTTGGGATCAAGGTAATGTTTGCCTCAGAGAATGAATTTGGCAGTTTTCCTTCCATTTTTATTTTTGAAACAGTTTCAGAAGTATCGGTATTAATTCTTCTTTAAATGTTTGGTAGAATGCCACTGGGAGGCCATCCATCCCTGGACTCTTGTTTGTTGGGAGATTTTTGATTACTGATTCAATTTATTAGCTGGTTATGGGTCTGTTCAGGTTTTCTCTTTCTGTTTCAGTTTTAGCAGTGTATATGTTTCTAGGAATTCATCCATTTCTTCCAGATTGCCTAATTTGTTGGCATATAATTGCTCATAATATTCTCTTAGGATTTTTTGTATTTCTTCAGTGTTGGTTGGGATCTGTCCTCTTTCATTCATGATTTTATTTATTTGGGTCCTTTTTATTTTTTTTTTGATAAGTCTGATTGTGAATTCTTTCAAAGAACCAGCTCCTAGGTTCATTGTTATACTGTTTTGTTTTGTTTTTTTATTTCTGTATCATTGATTTCTGTTCTAATCTTTATTATTTCTCTTCCTCTGCTGGATTTAGGCTTTATTTGCTATTCTTTTCCCAGCTCCTTTAAGTGTTTTTATGTCTTCAGAAAGGCCTGTATTGCTATATACCTCCCTCTTAGGACCACCTTTGCTGCATCCCAATGGTCTGGTTTGCATTTTAATTTGTTTCCATGTTGTTTTTTTTTTTTAATTCTTTAATTTTCTGGTTGACCCATTCATTCTTTAGAAGGATGCTGTTTAACCTCCATATATTTCTATTTCTTCCCAACTTTTTCTTGTGATTGAGTTCAGGTTTTAAAGCATTTTGATCTAAAAATATGCATGGTAAAATCACAATCTTTTTTTTATTTAAAAAAAGATTTTATTTATTTATTTGCCAGAGAGAGAGAGAGGGAGAGTACAAGCAGGGGGAGTGGCAGGCAGAGGGAGAAGCAGGCTCCTTGCTAAGCAAGGAGCCCAATGTGGGACTCCATCCCAGGACCCTGAGATCATGACCTGAGCCGAAATCAGACACTTAACCATCTGAGCCACCCAGGTGTCCCATCATGGTCTTCTTTGTAATGGTTGAGACATGATTTGTGACCCAGTATGTGATCTATTCTGAAGAATGTTCTATGTGCCCTTGAGAAGTATGTGCTTTAGGATGGAATGTTCTGAATATATCTGTGAACTCCATCTGGTCCAGTGTGTCCTTCAACGCCCTTGTTTCCTTGATCTTCTGAGTAGATGATCTGTTCATTACTGTGAGTGGGGTGTTAAATTGTATTATTGTATTATCAATGTGTTTCTTTAATTTTGTTATTATTTGGTTTATATAATTGGCTGCTTTCCAGTTAGGGCATAAATATTACAATTGCTAGATCTTATTGGATAGACCTTTTTATTATGATGTAGTGTCCCTCTTCACCTCTTATTACAGTCTTTGGTTTAAAATCTAGTTTGTTTGACAGAAGGATTGCTACTCCAGATTTCTTTTGATATCCATTAGCTTGATAAATTTTTATCCACGCCCCACTTTCCATCTGGAGGTATCTTTGGATCTAAAATGAGTCTCTTGTAGACAGCATATTGATGGGTCTTGGTTTTTATCGAATTTGATACCATATGCCTTTTGATTGGAGCAGTTAGTCCACTTACATTCAGAGTAATTTTTGAAAGATATGAAGTTAGTGCCACTGTATTACCTGTAAAGTCACTGTTTCTATAGATTGTCTCTGTTCCTTTCTGGTCTTTGTTACTTTGGGGCACTCTCTTTGCTCAAAGGATCCCTTTTAATATTTCTTGCAGGGCTAGTTTAGTGTTCACAAATTCCTTTAGTTTTTGTTTGTCCTAAAAACGCTTTATCTCTCCTTCTATTCTGAATGATGGCTTTGCTGGATAAAGTAGTCTTGGCTGCATATTTTTCCCATTTATCACATTGAATATATCATGCCAGTCTTTTCTGGACTGCCAGAACACTGTGGACAGATCTGCTGCCAGCTTTATGGTTATACCTTTGTAGGTTAAGGACCTCTTGTCCCGAGCTGCTTTTAGGATTTTCTCTTTATCTCTGAAATTTGCAAGCTTCAGTATTATATGTTGAGGTATTGACCTATTTTTTATTGATTTAGAGGGGGGTTCTCTGTGCCTCCTGGACTTGAATGCCTGTTTCCTTCCTCAGATTAGGGAAGTTCTCAACTATAATTTGTTCAAATAACCTTCTGCCACCCTCCCCCCTTCATCTTCTGGGACCCCTATTATCTGGATACTATTTTGCTTTATGGAATCACTGAGTTCTCAAAGTCTCCCTTTGTGATCCAGTAGTTGTTTTTGTCTCTTTTTCTCAGCTTCCTTATTTTCCATTACTTTGTCTTCTCTATTACTAACTCTCTCTTCTGCCTCATTTATCCTCGCTGTTAGAGTCTCCATTTGTGACAGCCTCTCAGTAACAGCATTTTTAATTTTGGCCTGATTAGATTTTAGCTCTTTTATTTCTATAGTAAGGTATTCTCTAGTGTCTTTTATGCTTTTTTCAAGCCCAGATAGTATCTTTTTAATCATTGTTTTAAATTCCAGTTCAGACATCTTATTTATGTATGTATTGATTAAATCCCTGGCAGTGAATACTACCTCTTGTTCTCTCTTTTGGGGTGAATTTTTTCACCTTGTCACTATGTCCAGAAAAGAATAGAAGAAAGAGAGGGAAAAGACAACAATAACAACAACAACAACAGAAAGAGAGACACAACAAACCAGAAGAAAACAAAAATAAAACAAGAGAAAATTAAACAAGAAACAAAACAGAACAAAACAAAAACTAGATCCTGGGTGTATTTTATCTGCTTGTTAAAAGAAACTAGATCTCAAAATCCCAAAAAAGAAAGAAAGAAAAACTTATATATATGCAAAAATAAAATAAAATACAATGAAAAGAAACCAAAAATAAAAATATATATATAATATATATATAAAATAAAAATTTTAAAAATTTAAAAAGAATTAAAAAATAAGAAAAGAGCTGAAAAAAAAAAAAAAACCCTGAAAGATTAAAGAATAAAAAACTCAGAAAACAAAAAACCACAAATGCTATACACTGTTTTTCCCCAGACCTGAAATTTTGTGGTTTTCTTTGATCAGTAAACTTGGTGCTAGCCAGTTGTTCCTGCTGGTCTTCTCGGGGAGGGGCCTGTTGCACTGCTTCTCAGGTGTCCTTACCCTGGTAGAAATGTGCCTCCCTTGCCAGGGGGCTGGGCTCAGTCTAAGGGGCTCCAGATTCCACCCTGTGCTGCTGTTTTGCTCCCTGAAGGCTTTCAGCACCGATGGGGAGGATGAAATTGGTGGTGCCCTGCTCTAGCCCCATAGTTGAAAATTCACACCCCCCAAACTTCAGTGAGCCCTCACAGAAAAGCAGTCAATAACTTTTGTCTTCCTGCTTTCTGACCAAACTCTATGTTCACCCAGCCTGTGACTGAGAATTTTTATCTCAGGCAGATAACTGAGTTTCAAGTCTCCAAATTTTATGGACTCCTGCAGCATGAAGCCATGCTGTTCCTCCCTGGGGAAGGAGGGTGGTCTTGCCAGGCGTCTGCCTTTTGCTTGGCCCCTACCAGGGGAGCAGTCACAAGACTGTGCAGTGGTTTGCAGTTTATGGCAAAACCTTAGACTTGCTGTTTTCAGCCGGCTTCCCCACTCCAATGACTGCGAACTCTGCTGTACTCAGGCATCCCTGTTCTTCTTTTGACCCCCAAGATCCTGAGACCACACCACCTGAGCACCCTGCTTCACCACCTGAACACCTTAAAGACAAGGATGTCCCTCACTGTAGCAGACTTCTAAAAGTTCCATTTTTGTGTTCTGTTGCTTATACTTTGTGGTAGCCTCCTTAAGCCAGCTCCATCCCCACTGTCCTATCCTCCAATATATTGCTCCAGATTCAATCTCTGCACGTCCTACCTTCCAAAAAATGGTTACTTTCTATTTGTAGAATTGCAACATTTCTTTTCTCAGCTCTCCGGATTGATTTCACAGGTGTTCAAAATGATCTGATAACTATCTAGCTGAATTCAAGGGACCAGACAAACTTATGGCTCCTTATTCCTCTGCTATCTTGTGTATGGGGACTTTTCTAAGCACCTTTCATATATGATCTTATTTAATTTTCATCAATGTGTACATTTTATATTGAAAACAATTGGGGCCAGAGTGATTTAGTAACCTGTATAAAGTTTCATACAGTTAATAACTGGTATGCCTATGAACCTGACTCCCATTCTTTGTAAGGTTCTTCCTTTATAATTCATGATCCTCTCAAATATATCCCATACTGTACCCAAAATGAACATTCATATCAGGATATGTTCTATTAAAGAGACTAAGTCATTTTATATCTTCTTCAGAATAAAAAATAGTAAATACATTAAAAGGAGCCCTCTGTACCTCTAATGAACTTTCTTCCACCTCCTAGGCATTATTGGTGAGTAGAATGGGAATGGAAGAAGTAAACTAATATTAGTGTTGTAGGATTATATGAAGAAAGGTTTCTCCCTGCCCTGTTTTTCTTGTGTGTTACATAAATCATCTTCCACATTCAGGATTAGCAAATGTATTCTCTGTTTTTGTTTCTTATTTAAATTTTTTTTTCTGTTTTCATCAATGTCACAATCGTCTCATCCTATCCTTTCCCTCCACAAATGCATTATTTGCTCTCATACTTCATTTCCTTTTAACTGAGAAAATTAAACTATATCACTGTATTAAAATATGTTTTGCATGTATAGATTCATAAATTTTCATCATTAACTGGGAATAGGCTAGTACTCCACATTTTAAATATTTTATAATACTACTGAGTCTGACTTGCTGGTCATAAATCAACAATTGGGTCACACGTAATTTATTAAATGACTCTAGGTTATTATGATGTATTCCTGGGATGACTCTCTGTACTTTTGCAAATCACCCCACTTGAAACAGTAATAATTAAACGTTTGATTTTTTGAAACTTCAGATTCCCCCACTGTTACTGATTTGCATTATGTGTCAAACGACCTCCTGACTCAAAACAGTCAAAGAATATGTTAAATAATGAAAGAGGTGTCACAGTGATTTTTCTTCTTCTTCCCTCTAAGTTGTCATATTCCACTTTTCTTTAATCCTTCTGTGCCCCTTGAAGTACTGAATGCTTCATTCTACTTCAGAAGAAAGCACACTAAAATATACCTCTGCAAAGATTAGTCACAAACCCCCCAAAGACACTATAGGCTAACATGCTATAATTCATTGTCAATTCTTTCCCTTTCTCCTCCCACTCAGAGTCTCTTACTTTTTTTTTTTCCAGACCACAATTGACAAAAGAATTTCACCCATACCAAGATCTATCTGCACACAATGTATAGATTTTATGCTTTCTTGATACTTCCCTAAATGCACAAATTTTCCTATCAGGAGTGTGCAAATGAATGAACATGTATCCTCTGCTTCTTCTATTACTAATTATAGTTTAAGACATTCTTACTTAAAAATTCATTAAAAATGTATCATTCAATGGGATAAAACATTGTATTTTACACATAAGACGTGTTCTGTTAATGAACTTTGGTGCCAGTATAATGAAAACATAGACCTAATTTGATGAATACATCAAATTCATTTTTTTGCCTATGGAAAGCTCCATTTTGATGGAAAGAAGGGGAAAAAATTATAGGAAAACCAAAAATGAGCTTGTCAATTTTAAGATCACATAAAAAATGAGGTCTACAATCTCAATTAATTAGGCAAGTCAGCTGGTACAGATAAAAGGAGCCCACCCAAGAGACCCATCAGTTTGTGCAGTTGAATGGATGTGCAGAGTGATCCAGACTGGCTATTTGCATAGCCAGTTGTGAACCATATTAAATGGTTCCATCCATCCACGGATGTTTTCATGATAAATGAGGACAGATTCCAACAAACTGCAAAAGCTGAATGAAAAAATATAAATTGCAAGTTATATAAAATTAAAGGTGATAAATTTCTAAATAAAAATTCTAAGGGTTTTCATCTAACCCAACGTTGATTAAGGTCTCAAGGGGTTAAGCCAAGCTTCCTTTAATTCTTGTTATTTAAAAATAGTTTGAGGAGAAGGAGCAAGATGGCGGTGGAGTAGGAGACCTAAATTTCGTCCGGTCCCAGGAATTCAGCTAGATAGTTATCAAACCGTTCTGAACACCTATGAACTCAACAGGAGATCAAAGAAAAGAATAGCAGCAACTCTCTGAACAGAAAAGCGACCACTTTCTGGAAGGTAGGACGTGCGGAGAAGTGAATCAGAGGTGATATTTGGGAAGATAGACGGCAGGGGGAGGGAGCCTCCGTCAGCCGATACCAGCAAGTGATAGAGCAGCGGAGCACAAAATCAGAACTTTTAGAAGTCTACTCCACTGAGGGATGTCACTGCAGTGGCTAAGCGGGGGGTGGAACCCTCTCAGGACAGTGTGGTCTCAGGACCCTCGGGGTTACAGAAAGACTGGGGGTGCCTGAGTGTGGCAGAGCTCCCAGGTATCAGAGCAGGGAAGCTGGCTGCAGAGGCGGAGCCGAGGCGCGGGCTCTCGGCTCGGGATTGCCATAAACTGTGATCCGGGGCACAGTCAGGCCACTGCTCCTCCACCAGGGACCCAACAAGTGGCAGACCTGGGGAGACTCGCCTTCATCCGCCAGGAGGAGCAGCATGGGAGTGCACCGCAGGGATCTGCTGGGTTTGGAGACTCCACCCGGGGTCAGGTGCCAGAGATAGAAATGCTTGGTCACAGGCCGGGTGAGCACGGAATGCAGCCAGAGACCGGGGAGACGGGAGTGACTGACTGCTTTTCTCTGGGGGCTCACTGAGGAGTGGGGCTGCGAGTTCTTGGCTCCTCTGGGTGGAGATTGGGAGGCCACCATTTGTACTCTCGTCCTCCAAAGCTGTATGGAAAGCTTGCAGGGAACAAAAACTCCAGAGAGCAAACCCGAGCAGATTACTTAGCCAGGAGGGGGCAAGAGTGGGGCAATTCTGCCTCCTGCAAGACATGTGGGAACCACGGCAACAGGCCCCTCCCCCAGATCAGCGAGAACAGCCAGCCAAGACCAAGTTTGCCGATCAATGAGAACAGCAGAACTCCAGCACTAGGGGAATACAGCACATAGAATTCATGGCTTTTTCTCCCCTGATTCTTTAGTCTTTCAAAGTTAGTTTTTTTAATTTTTTTTCTTTTTCTATTTTTTTTGAATTTTTCTTTTTCCCTTTTACAAACAACATTTTATCAATCCTTTTTTTTTTTAATCTTTTTTATTTTTCACTTTTAGAGTCATATTCTATCCCTTCATTGTACTTAACCTTATTTTGGTATATGTATTAGTTGTTCTCTCTTTAAAATTTTGGGATACAGTTCCTTCTAACAGACCAAAATATACCCTAAATCTCTAGTTTATGGCTTTGTTCTAGTCTCCTGCCTGATCACATTCTCTCCCCCTCTGCTTTTTTTTAATTTCTCTTCTTTCTTTTTTCAACCAACTTCTTATCAATTCCTTTTATAAAACCTTTTATAATTTTCATCTTTACAGTCATATTCTATCCCTTCATCATATTTACCCTTATTTTTATACATATATAAATTTTTCTTTCTTTAAAATTTTGGGAGGCAGTTTCTTCTAACAGAGCAAAATACACCCAAAATCTAGTGTGTGGCACTTATCTATTCACCAGCCTGATCATATTTGATCATATCCTTTTCTTCTTTTTTCTTTCTTTCCCTTTCTTTTCCCCTGGTTTCAGGTCTCTTCTGATTTGTTTAGTGTATATTTTTCTGGAGTCATTGTTACCCTATTAGCATTTTGTTCTCTCATTCATCTAGTCTCTGGACAAAATGATAAGACGGAAAAAATCAACTCAAAAAAAAAGAACAAGAGGCAGTACCGACTGCCAGGGACCTAATCAATAGAGACATTAGTAAGATGTCGGAACTAGAGTTCAGAATGATGATTATAAAGATACAAGCTGGGCTCGAAAAAAGCATGGAAGATACTAGAGAAACCCTTTCTGGAGAAATAAAAGAACTAAAATCTAACCAAGTCAAAATCAAAAAGGCTATTAATGAGGTGCAATAAAAAATGGAGGCTCTAACTGCTAGGATAAATGAGGCAGAAGAGAGAATCAGTGAGATAGAAGACCAAATGATGGAAAATAAAAAAGCTGAGAAAAAGAGAGATAAACAACTACTGGATCATGAGGGCAGAATTCGAGAGATAAGTGATACCATAAGACAAAACAATATTAGAATAATTGGGATCACAGAAGAAGAAGAAAAACAGAGAGGGGCAGCAGGTATATTGGAGCAAATTATAGCAGAGAACTTCCCTAATTTGGGGAAGGAAACAGGCATCAAAATCCAGGAGACACAGAGAACCCCCCTCAAAATCAATAAAAATAGGTCAACACCCCGACATCTAATAGTAAAACTCACAAGTCTCATAGACAAAGAGAAAATCCTGAAAGCAGCTCTGGACAAGAGGTCTGTAACCTACAATGGTAGAAACATTAGATTGGCAAAAGACCTATCCACAGAGACCTGGCAGGCCAGAAAGGACTGGCACGATATATTCAGAGCACTAAACGAGAAAAATCTGCAGCCAAGAATACTATATCCAGCTAGGCTGTCATTTAAAATAGGAGAGATAAAAAGCTTCCAGGACAAACAAAAACTAAAAGAATTTGCAAACACAAAACCAGCCCTACAAGAAATCTTGAAAGGGGTCCTCTAAGCAAAGAGAGAGCCTAAAAGCAACATAGACCAGAAAGGAACACAGACAATGTACAGTAACAGTCACCTTACAGGCAACACAATGGCACTAAATTCATATCTTTCAATAGTTACCCTGAATGTAAATGGGCTAAATGCTCCAGTCAAAAGACATAGTGTATCAGATTGGATAAAAAAATAAGACCCATTGATAATGCTGTCTGCAAGAGACTCATTTTAGATGCAAAGACACCTCCAGATTGACAGTGAGGGGGTGGAAAATCATTTACCATGCTAATGGACATCAAAAGAAAGCTGGGGTTGCAATCGTTATATCAGAAAATGGATCAACCAGGAAATTAAAGAAGAATTAAAAAAAATTCATGGAAACCAATGAAAATGAAAACACAACTGTTCAAAATCTTTGGGATGCTGCAAAGGCGGTCCTAAGAAGAAAATATATAGCAATATAAGCCTTTCTCAAGAAGCAAGAAAGGTCTCAAATACACACCCTAACCCTACACCTACAGGAGCTGGAGAAAGAACAGCCAATAAAGCCTAAACCCAGCAGGAGAAGAGAAATAATAAAGATCAGAGCAGAAATCAATGAAATAGAAATCAAAAGAAGAGTAGAACAGATCAACGAAACTAGGAGCTGGTTCTTTGAAAGAATTAGTAAGATTGATAAACCCCTGGCCAGACTTATCAAAAAGAAAAAAGAAAGGACCCAAATAAATAAAATCATGAATGAAAGAGGAGAGATCACAACCAACACCAAAGAAATACAAAGAATTATAGGCACATAATATGAGCAACTATATGCCAGCAAATTAGATAATTGGGAAGAAATGGGTGCATTCCTAAGATGTATAAACTATCAAAACTGAACCAGGAAGAAACAGAAAACCTGAACAGACTTATAACCACTAAGGAAATTGAAGCAGTCATCAAAAATCTCCCAACAAACAAGAGCCCAGGGCCAGATGTCTTCCCAGGGGAATTCTACCAAACATTTAAAGAAGAACTAATACCTATTCTTCTGAAAATGTACCAAAAAATAGAAATGGAAGGAAAACTTCCAAACTCATTTTATGAGGCCAGCATTACCTGGATCCCAAAACCAGACAAAGACCCCATCAAAAAGGAGAATTACAGACCAATATCCCTGATGAACATGGATGCAAAAATTCTCACCAAAATACTAGCCAATAGGATCCAACAGTACATTAAAAGGATTATTCACCATGACCAAATGGGAGTTATTCCTGGGCTGCAAGTTTGGTTCAACACCTGCAAATCAATCAGTGTCAGAGAATACATTAACAAAAGAAAGAACAAGAACCATATGATCCCCTCAATAGATGCAGAAAAAGCATTTGACAAAGTACAGCATCTTTTCTTGATTAAAACACTTCAGAGTGTAGGGATCGAGGGTACATACCTCAATATCATAAAAGCCATCCATGAAAAACCCATAGCGAATATCATTCTCAATGGGGAAAAACTGAGAGCTTTCCCCCTAAGGTCAGGAACACGGCAGGGATGTCCACTATCACCACTATTATTCAACACAGTACTAGAAGTCCTAGCCACAGCAATCAGAAACAAAAAGAAATAAAAGGCATCCAAATTGGCAAAGAAGAAGTCCAACTCTCACTCTTTGCAGATGATATGATACTTTATGTGGAAAACCCAAAAGACTCCACCCCAAAACTGCTAGAACTCATACAGGAATTCAGTCAAGTGGCAGGATATAATATCAATGCACAGAAATCAGTGGCATTCCTATACACCCACAACAAGACAGAAGAAAGAGAAATTAAGGAGTGGATTCCATTTACAATTGCACCGAAAACCATAAGATACCTAGGAATAAATCTAACCAAAGAGGCAAAGAATCTGTACTCAGAAAACTATAAAATACTCACAAAAGAAATTGAGGAAGACAAAAGAAATGGAAAAATGTTCCATGCTCTTGGATTGGAAGAACAAATGTGAAGATGTCAATGCTACCTAGAGCAATCTACACATTCAATGCAATCCCTTATCAAAATACCATCCACTTTTTTCAAAGAAATGGAACAAATAATCCTAAAATTTCTATGGAACCAGAAAAGATCCCTAATAGCCAGAGGAAAGTTGAAAAAGAAAACCAAAACTGGTGGCATCACAATTCTGGACCTCAAGATCTATTACACAGCTGTTATCATCAAGACAGCATGGTACTGGCACAAAAACAGACACATAGATCAATGGAACAGAATAGAGAGCCCAGAAATGGACCCTCAATTCTGTGGTCAACTAATCTTCGACGAAGCAGGAAAGAATATCCAATGGAAAAAAGACAGTCTCTTTAACAAATGGTGTTGGGAAAATTGGACAGCCACATGCAGAAGAATGAAACTGGACCATTTCCTTACACCACACACAAAAATAGACTCAAAGTGGTTGAAAGACCTAAATGTGAGACAGGAGTCCATCAAAATCCTAAAGGAGAACACAGGCAGCAACCTCTTCGACCTCAGCCACAGCAACTTCTTCCTAGAAACATCGCCAAAGGCAAGGGAAGCAAGGGCAAAAGTGAACTATTGGGACTTCATCAAGTTAAAAAGCTTTTGCACAGCAAAAGAAACAGTCAACAAAACCAAAAGACAACTGACAGAATGGGAGAAGATATTTGCAAATGACATGTCAGATAAAGGGCTAGTATCCAAACTCTATAAAGAACTTATCAAACTCAACACCCAAAGAACAAATGATCCAATCAAGAAATGGACAGAAGACATGAACAGACATTTTTCCAAAGAAGACATACAAATGGCCAACAGACACATGAAAACGTGCTCAACATCGCTCGGCATCAGGGAAATCCAGATCAAAATCTCAATGAGATATCACCTCACATC
This sequence comes from Mirounga leonina, assembly GCF_011800145.1. NCBI lineage: Eukaryota > Metazoa > Chordata > Mammalia > Carnivora > Phocidae > Mirounga > Mirounga leonina. Next base: position 31,658,582 of record NW_023270415.1, on the reverse strand, counting down.
AGTCAGAATGGTAAAATTAACAAGTCAGGAAATGACAGATATTGGCGAGGATGAAGAGAAAGGGGAACCCTCCTACACTGTTGGTGGGAATGCAAGCTGGTGCAGCCACTCTGCAAAACAGTATGGAGGTTCCTCAAAAAGCTGAAAATAGAGCTACCGTATGACCCAGCAATTGCACTACTGGGTATTTATCCCAAAGATACAAATGTAGGGATCCGAAGGGGTATGTGCACCCCAATGTTTATAGAAGCAATGTCCACAATAGCCAAACTATGGAAAGAGCCAAGATGTCCATCAACAGATGAATGGATAAATAAGATGTGGTATAGGGGCGCCTGGGTGGCTCAGTTGGTTAAGCAACTGCCTTTGGCTCAGGTCATGATCCTGGAGTCCCTGGATCGAGTCCCGCATCGGGGCTTCTCCCTCTGAACCTCCCCCCCTCATGTGCTCTCTGTCTCTCTCATTCTCTCTGTCTCAAATAAATAAATAAATAAATAAATAAATAAATAAATCTTTAAAAAAAAAAAAGATGTGGTATATATATATACACAATGGAATATTATGCAGCCATCTAAAAACCCCAAAATCTTGCCATTTGCAATGACATGGATGTAACTGGAGGGTATTATGCTAAGTGAAATAAGTCAATCAGAGAAAGATGTATCATATAATCTCTCTGATTTGAGGAATTCTTAATCTCAGGAAACAAATTGAGGGTTGCTGGAGTGGTGGGGGGTGGGAGGGATGGGGTGACTGGGTGATAGACACTGGGGAGGGTATGTGCTATAGTGAGCGCTGTGAATTGTGGAAGACTGATGATTCACAGACCTGTACCTCTGGAACAAATAATACATTATATGTTTAAAAAAAGAGAGAGAGAGAAGATAGTAGGAAGGGAAAAATGAAGAGGGGAAATCGGAGGGGGAGATGAACCATGAGAGACTATGGACTCTGAGAAACAAACTGAGGGTTCTAGAGGGGAGGGGGTGGGCGGATGGGTTAGCCTGGTGATGGGTATTAAAGATGGCATGTATTGAATGGAGCACTGGGTGTTATACGTAAAAAATGAATCATGGAACACTACATGAAAGAAAGAAAGAAAAAGAAACAAAGAAAGAAAGAAAGGGAGAGAGAGAAAGAAAGAAAGAGAGAGAAAAAGAAAGGAAGAAAGAAAAAGAGAGAAAGAGAGAAAGAAAGAAGAAAGAAAGAAAGAAAGAAAGAAAGAAAGAAAGAAAGAAAGAAAGAAAGAAAGAAAGAAAGAAAGAAAAAGAAAGAAGGAAAGAAACAAACAAAGAAACAAAGAAAGAAGAAAGAAAGAAGGAAATAGTGTTGAAAGACAACTGCCTATAGGTCTCTCATGTTTTTGTCCCGCTCACCTCCCATGCAGGTGTTGTGAGGAAGACATTTGGTCCCTTTTATTTTAGTCAATATTTTCAAAGATATTTTCTAGTGAGCAGCCTTGAAATAGAGAAATAGTGTCTCTTCCAAAAAAGATTTTCTTGCAGTCTTGTAGGGATTACTGTGTCTTTCCAGAGCAAAAGCAGGCATTACTGTCCAGAATCATACAGATAATGCATCCTGTAGAAAAGGCAAATACACTGTCCATTTAAAAAGATTTGGGTTCTCTAAGATAGGAGTTCCTTTCCTGTAATGCAACTTACTATGTGTGCAATATCAACTGGCTTTCTTCACATAACTGTGGAAATTGGGCTTCAGGAAATAGAACAAAAATGCTGATACTCCGGCTACTGCTATTTTTCTGAGTAATAACCCATCCTTTAGCTCTAACTCCAGAGTCTCATGTTTTTTACCAGCATTCATGAAACTTCAACATGTTAGTTGACTCTGGCTAACTCATTCTGGCCCTGGAAACTTATTTGTGTCATGTTTTTGGCTTTAAAGAGTTTTTGTAGTATGACCATTTATTGCAAAAAGTCACACAATAATAAGCTTATAGTCAAGGTGTCTGATGGACTTTTCATTATCCCTACCATCCACAGCCAACTACATTCCAGAGTATTGGGATGGCTTCCCCCCACATACACCAAATTTCTCAAAACGATTTCTGATTTTACCTCCCTCTTTTTCTCCTGGTCCTTAAACTTCAGTATGGTAGGTTAGTCATTGACATTCAGAGTGGATGTTCTCAAAATAGGATCGTCCCTACTGACTAATTCCTGAATAATCATCAAAACAAAAGGGATGGGAGTTTACAAAGATTTATTTTACAAATTTGAGATCGTGCTCTGGCCATAAGAAAGATAAATCTTTCTTATCCCTAATAATAATACCTTAGTTCAACTGGTTGATATACCCTCTGAGTGGCAGCCTAGCCAAAGAGAGACCTAAAGGACTCCAACTTAATTCTTGTTTAGCTACCTGGATTCCCTTGTTGGATTGGCATGGTCCTGGAACATAAAAGATAATAATTGCATATTTGACCACCATGTTATATCCCTCTATACTGGCCCACAATGGTATTTATAAGTTTTATAAAAATTCCCTTGTCCTTCTTCCACCTGACATTTCTAGACAAAATGTGTGAGTATATGTACGAAATGACTGGAAAAATTGCTACTGGAATAGAATACACTGATCTTTGGAGTCAAGGGAGAACACAAATTTCAAAACTTGATAAAGGAACACCTCAGATCCCAGTTACCGGGGAGAGAAGGACATTAATGATACTTATCATTCAGAACTGCAAATTGCCTTAGAGCATTACTCATGAAGGAAAATTACCTGGTGCATCTTTCCCAAATTGTTTCAACTGCTTTAAATTTCATTGACTTTTGCATTAGCCATCCCATGCCAGATTACTCTGGCCATGATTTGACTGCTTATTTCTTTAAACCTTTCTCATAACGTTTGAATCAGCAGCAGATGGTCCTGAAACTTACATGTCCCAAGCAAACACCTCACAACATTCGTAGATTTCTTCCCAAACCTTACTGCTTTTCCGCATGTTTACATGAGGTGAACCAATGCCACTCTGGAAGGTACAGAGAGTTCTCTATAAGAAGCAAAGGATGTGTTTGTTTACCATGTCAGAAGCTTCCTATAGTGTCTCCTTCATAGGAAAAAGTCAATGTTGTCGGCAGAATTCTAAGATGATCTCCAATGACAGATTCTCTTTTACGGTCCCCTTTCCTCTGAATGTAGGTGAACCCCATATATATGATATCACTCCTATGACTATGTTACATTTTAAGGCAAAAGGGAGTTTATGCTGGACAGGCCTGACTTCATCAGATTAGTCCTTCAGAAGCAGAGATCTCACGTAGAGAAGGCTTGCTCTACTATAATTATGTACCTGAATTAACTTAATTATGATTAAAAAGTCAGTCTGCTTTTGTAGCCATTCAAGAAAAATGCCACGATATCCCATTTGTCATTTTTATAAATAGAAATGTCCAGGGTGAAAAAATAATACATTAGGGGACTTCAGCTAAAAGTAAGTTCTCAGGTTTCTTTTCCCCTCTTTTTCTCCATTCTATTCTTATTATCATTTGTTATATTTTTAAATAATCTCACCTTGAAGTCCTCAGGGATATCAATGACAACAAGGCAAACTGTGAGACCTGGATTTTTTTCCCACTTTTGACTTTGCTTAAATGTCAGATTTGAAATCTTAGATTTTACTTTCTCTCAGATCTCAGGTTTTTTTGGAATCATTTGAAATTTTCTACTAGATGACTATTTGAAGTGAACTTTGAAAACTTGATTTTTATTCCAGAAACTTTTTTTCTCGTCATTGGCCTCCTGGAACTTCCACTTACCCACCAAACAGTTAAAAACAAAATATTTCCTAGATAACATGAAGGACTAAACACAAATTGTTTACCACACGTGGCTGTTAAGGTAATGTGTTTAAAGCAGTGTCTGAGAAGAAAGAATACTAAAGCTTTAGCACAGAGAAGTAAACGTTTTCATCCATATACAAATATTAACTTCAATTAAGTAGATGCAGTATTTGAAATGAAAAATTTTAAAGTCAAAAATAGCCCTTTTATGAATAATTTAGTTTTTGAGTACAAACAATTCGTTCACTAATGCATAAAAAGATACAAAGGTTTCTAATAAAGTACAGCATTAACTTTAAGGAACCTCAGTTTTTATGTCATAACTTTTCACAGCAAAGGCTAAGTTTAAAAGTTTGCATTTATTACTCATTAGGAGACCACCTGAAACACATTTTAACTTCTGATAATATATTTAAGTTTTGATAATATTAACTAGATTACTTACACACTAAGTTCTGAATACTTTGGCTGCTTTATTAACTATTGCTGTGTAACAAACTACCTCAACCTTTGTGCCTTCAAGCAACAATAAATTTAAGTAGCCTATGATTCTGTTAATTGGCAATTTAAGGTGGGTTCGGATGGATGGTTCTTCTCGTATTAGATATCCTGGGTGGGTTTACTCACGTGTCTACAGTCACTTGGTGACTCATCTGGGAACCGGCACATTTAGGATGGCCTCATTAACGTGTCTTGTTATTGGCCTGATGTCAGCTGGGCTGATAGGAATAACTGGGGAATGTGTCCCTCATTGTCTAATAGACTAGCCTGGACTTATGTTCATGATAGCTGGGCAGATTTCAAAAGAAAGAAGTACACAAGTCTTCCTTAAGTAAAAGCTCAAAATGAGCACCCAGTTACTTTTACCACACTGTCTTGGCCAAAGCAAGGAGAGGTGAAGAGACAGCACTATGTAATGAGAGGGGTCTCAAAGTCACACCATAGGGGGTAAATAGCCATTTTCCAATCAATCTTTCACACATGCATTATTTTATTTAATTCTCCAATTAACTTTTGAGGTTGGTGTTATTATCTCCTTCTTACAACTGAGAAAACACAGGCCTGAAAGAGTTAGTAACTTGGATAAAGTCACACTGCCAGGGAGTGCACAGCCAGTCTCAGATATAACTATTTTATTCTTGAGTTTCCTGTCTTTGTCATACTGATTATTGTCTAAATAAGCACTCTTTTCCTGGGGTTGTGATTTCTTTCCTTGGTGTTTTTTGCTGTTAACTTTAATCATGGTGATATATCAGAAATCATTCTTAAATGAGCCAGGGAACACTGAATTTCGCTTAATTGTTGATAATGATACATCCTATAAATCTCACTGCTGGATATATGGATATCATTAAAGTCACACAGAAATGTCAGTATAAGAAAATTCACAACTTAGAATGAGAGACTCTGTTTCCTGTAAAAGACTAAACCACAGTGTGAAGGGAAGTGGTGAGAAAGTAGCCGTAAAGCAGATGAGAGGATGTGAATAGTCACCATATACATCTCATGAGGAGTATATTAATTAGCAGCTATTTATTACAGCAAACCAGAAAAAATATAGGCATTAAGATGTAATTAGTGTTAAAAAAGAGCAGATAACAGATTTGGAAAGCTGACGGATTTGATAAATACTGTAATTAAAGTATAACAAAGTAAGTGCAGATGCTGAAGGCTGCACAACTGGAGGGTTCAAAACTCCTTTTTGATTTAATGAAGCAGATCATTTATAAAACCCCCTTCCTATGTAAACTTAGTCCGTGTAGACTGAATGCAAACTCTCACACCACGTTTGAGAAAATGATTGTTTAAAAATATGGTACAGTTTATTCATACTTGAATAGACACACTTGGAACGTTTGCCAACCCTCATGACTTTTCTTCATTGAATGTGCTCTTTAAGTGACCAAATGAAGTCACAAACCAGACAAAAACTGAGTGGATCTGGAGGGAGCATGTGCTGTGCTTATTTCTTTAACCAGTGATCAAAGAAATCCTTTATATTGACAGTGAGAACTCAGAGAAAAAATACTAATTAGTTGATGGCCGAAAATCCTAGGTCGGGACACACAGTTCACTGGTGTGTAAGAAGAGAGGCAGTTTGAGGAGATTATCAGTAGATGGAAATAGGGCTTTAGTTGAGCTAGTTTAGTTTTCTTTGAAATCAGGTCGCTTTACCTAGAACACAACCCACTGAGTATAGTTACAGATATCTAGGTGGAAACGTGACAAAAGGAACCTCCCAATTTCTCGTACACTTCACATGATTTAGGGGCTAGTGAAAAAGTGTTTTTGACTGACACTTTTTTGAGAAACTGAAGATATACTCTGTGTGTGTGTGTGTGTGTGTGTGTCTGAACAATCTGTGCAAAGATTCGGGGGAAAAAATGCCTCAGTACTCTGATGTAATGACCTAACACCAAGCATGAATATTGATTTTTTAATTTTTAAAAATTTTAAAAATATTTTCATTTATTTATTTGAGAGAGAGAGTGCATGGGGGGTAGGGGTTCGGGTTGGGGGGGAGGAGCAGAAGGAGAGGGAGAAATAGACTCCTTGCTGAGCAGGGAGCCTGTCATTGGGCTTGATCCCACAACCCTGAGATCATGATCTGAGCTGGAGGCAGATGTTTAACTGGCTGAGCTACCCAGGTGCCCAAATATTGATTTTTTTAAATAAGATTTATCAAGGTATCACATACCATAAAATCCACTATTTTTAAGTATGCAATTCAATATTTTTAAATAAATTTAAACAGTTATGCAAGCATCACTATAATCTAATTGTAGAAAAACAAATATTGATTATTGAAAGAATAGAAATATCATCAGAGATAACACACCATGCCATTAAAAAATAAAATATCTAAAAAGTATATATATACATATACATATATAGCATAAAAGATATATAGTATAAAAGTTTATATATATATATATATTTCTTTGTTTTTCCCTGAAAAAATATATTTTCAGTTTGTAAATGAAAGAATATAACATTAATCATGGCACATATAAAGGGAATTGAATATTGCTTTACAAACCAAAGTGAGAGTCCAAATATAACATAGAAACAAGACAAAATAAAAGAATAAAAATGTAAGATCGTTGGGCACAGGAATGAACTGAACAAAGCAGATGAGCTTCCTCAGGTGAAGGTAAACTAAATATTTGTAGTCAGCTTGATTGATGATGCTTCTGAACTTTAAGGGGTCCTGTTTTCTGAAAGGATGAAGGTCAAAGAAATGTTATCACATATTACAGCAGCTACTGCCCTTTCTCGGTCATCTCTAACCTTCTTCAACTCTCTTTAGCAAAACTTCCTTAATTGCTAGGCTACCTTGCTCAGAATACTATTTTCTTGAATTCATCCATTCACTCACAAATACTTATTTAATTCCTAATATGTGGAAGGCATCATTTTAAGAACAGGGACTACAATATTACAGAATATCTTTCTTCATGGAGATTACATTTTAATGGGGGAGAGAGGCAATAAACAATTAAAGAATCAAATATAATATCAGCCTGTGACAAATTCATAAAAGAAAAATAAAACAGTAAATAAGGCTGGAAGGAGACTGGGAAAAATATAATATATATATTGCTCCAAGGTGAGGCAAGGTTTTAATCGTAGAACTAGTTCTATCCCACTGAGTATATATCAGTGTCTTTCTGCCCACTCGAATAAGGAAAACTCATTTTCAGATTAATGGCACTAACCACTCAATAGCTTTTAGAAGGTAGGTATTGATAATTAGAGAATTATGATGTATTTAAAACATAAATTTATTTGGCATAACAAGACTAAGTTCAAAAAAAGTATGTCTTTAAAGACATCATAATGATCACAATTGGTAGAAAGGCTATCACAATACTAGTAGTTCTTAAAACTACTTGGACATAATTGCTTGAAAAAAGAATATTTCTAGACTTACTTTCTTCAGCTATAGCAGTAACAGCAGTAATTGAGCTTTTTTATTGTTTGTTTTATTATCATCTGTCAAACTGCTTATTTCATAGTGACTGTGAAATGACTTTTAAGTAAATAAATACAGTAAATGTATATTGTAAGTCCCAGTGTTTCTGTTTATTCCTTGTTTTTGTACTGCTATTTTCATGCCTGAGAAGTGGAATAACTCAATGCTGCTCTAAGTCTACTGCTGAGATTTCCCAATATCCGGTACCAGTCCACTGGACGTAGGAATCAGCTTCGATTACAATAGCCCTCCTCCTCAAGCCTAGAACACTTCTTGAGCACAGCGGGCCTCTGGTAACTGTTAAAGATATCAGTTCTTCAGCCTAGAAGTGATTAAATGATTGAGTCAGCACTGGCAAAATTTCTGACACCACATGATCGAAGGTCTACTGTTAAAAACTACCTGGACTGAAGTTTTGACCACTTTTGGGCTTATGATTCACAAATTTAATATGAATTAAATTGGAATACCTAATACAGGTGCTAAATTCCATCTCAGTTAATCAATTCATCAATTCATTAAAAATACTGTTTCTGGGGGCACCTGGGTGGCTCAGTCGCTAAGTGTCTGCCTTCAGCTCAGGTCATGATCCCAGGGTCCTGGGATCGAGCCCCGCATCGGGCTCCCTGCTCGGCAGGAAGCCTGCTTCTCTCTCTGCCACTCCCCCTGCTTGTGCTCTCTCTCTCTTTCTCTCTCTCTCTCCCCCTGACAAATAAATAAATAAAATCTTTAAATAAAAAAATACTGTTTCTGGAGTGACAACCATGTCTCAGAAACGTGGCAGAGTATATCTTTGGATATTATATTTACATTTAATGAATTCCTTCCCACTATCATTTAATGAATACTTCAATTAATGTAATTATTTTGTGTGCCTCTGCCCATACTCATTTGGAAAGTTTGTCAGGTATGTAGAATTTGATATGCAGATTATGGATGGCTAAAATTGGCACATATAAGTGTTCTATTAAAATCCTTTCTATAGGGGTGCCTGGGTGGCTCAGTCGTTAAGCGTCTGCCTTCTACTCAGGTCATGACCCCAGGCTCCTGGGATGGGCCCTGCATCAGGCTCCCTGCTCAGCGGGAAGCCTGCTTCTCCCTCTCCTGCTCCCCCTGCTTTTGTTCCCTCTCTCGCTGTATCTCTCTCTGTCAAATAAATAAATAAAATCTTTAAAAAAATCCTTCCTATTAAATTATTTCCTTTCTATTAAATTATTTCCTACCATATATTCATTCATTGGAGATCTAGTATTCGGATAATTTTTAAAGTCCTGTCTAAAATATTTATATTATGTCTGCTGAAAGAGAACTGGAGAAAACACGTGAAAATTTTATTTAGATTATAATGTTATATTATATATATAATATATATATTATAATATGTGAGAATTCTAGTCACAATTCTCATATAATAGGTAAACCGTGCAGCCCTGTGATGTTAAATGACTTTGCAAGACTGTACATCTGGTTTTAGTAAACCCAGGAAAAGAATCTGGCTTGCCTTCCTTATTTTCCATCTCTCTTCAGTTTCTTTCCAAGATATTCACAGCAACCTGAAATTATTATGATTATACAAACTCTGCTGCCTTTCTTTTAGAAAGCTTCAGGTTTGACATACTGTATCTTAAGATACATTCTTTTAGGGGCGCCTGGGTAGCTCAGTCGGTTAAGCATCTGCCTCCTGCTCAGGTGATGATCCCAGGACCCTGGGATTGAGGCCCATGTTGGGCTCCCTGCTCAGCAGGAGCCTGCTTCTCCCTCTCCTCCCGGCTTGTGCTCTTTCTTTCTATCTCTGTCACTATCTGTCTGTCTCTCTCTCAAATAAACAAATAAAATCTTTAAAAAAAATTTCATTCTTTTACTCCCAATCAGGAAATTTTTCTGACAATTCTGAGTTAAGATACACCCAGGTACACTGAATAAAATTACTTGGCAGGCCTGGAAAAATGGCATGTTATCTAGTAATTTCTTCAGAGTAAAGTGTTCATCTCTAAAGAATTTCTGAATTTTGTGATGTATGATACACAAGATTATAGATACATCCCAAGTTCAAGTCTGACCCCTAACTTGACATCCCATTTTAACCTTGAACCTTCTGGTTATTGGGTTTTATGTATGTTAACAAGATAATCACTATTGCAAAAGAATCCTTGATGTTAAATACTCTGTCCTCTTGTTATGAATGAATGAAATGTCCCATCAAATCCCATGTGTCTAAATTCAAACAGAATCTTAGATGTTGTCTTTCTACTAAGTTATAGAGAAATTCTGATTTTGGATATATCAAATATTCTCACTATGGTTTTTACGCCTTGCATTTGCAGATCAATTTTTATCCAATACCACTGAAAAGCAAATAACCAACTTTCATTATATACAAGAATTTCACAGCTCCTTTGGCTCAATCCCCTCCAAAGAAAGATATATTGATACTTTAGTCCAGAAAGTCTAATGACAAATCCTAATTGTGTAACTTTTCTTATCATGAAGAGATTTGCCTCTGAGGAAACAGACGGTATGGCTGTGAAAGAACACTAGCAGATCACAAAGAATAAATCAGTCAGCCAGAGTCATAGCCTAGGAATGAATTAGAAGAAAGAAAAACCCCTTTATAAAACTCTAAGCAGGAGGCTACAATTAGAATGCAAGCTTTATGAGCCCAGTGGTATTATTTTGTTCACTTTGTATAACCAGTACCCAGGAAAGTGTTTTGCATGTACAGATGCTCAAAAAACAATGATAAACAATTATTGAAAGGATGAATTAATAAAATGATATGATATGATAGTAAGAAAAAAAAGATTTAAATATTCAAGGATGAGGAGTCATCCCCAAGTATAAGATTTCAAGTTGTTAATGTTTTCATTACTCTATTTTATTAATGTATACTATATATGATTAACCTTGCTTTTCTTTTTTTAAGGAAGACAATTTAATTTTAACAGGAACTGAGGATTCTGCAGTTAATATTTCACCTGAACTTGGGTTCAAATTGCATTTGGGTATATTAATCTCTTCAGTTGTGCAATGCACTACATTCTACCTATAACTAAAGCTGTTTTTTAAAGAACTTTAGTGAAAATGTGCACATGAGGTCACAATCCAAAATAAGATATATAACGGAGGAGACACTCCAATGACTTATTTAAAAGCTAAAAATTTCATTGACTGCTAAAAAAAACTAGTGATGGGAAGTAAGTAAGGCTTTTTTTAAAACGCTGAGCAAGTCAAATACAAGCTAGGCAGACTTTCAGATGAGATGGTGACAGGAGCATACACATTCAAAACATAATTTGTAATGGCCAAATTAATGTATAAAACAAGAAGGAAATGAAACTAGGGAAGAATGACATTTAAATGCCAGATACTTCAAGAAATTTCTGCTAGATACTGTAAGGATGAGATTAATTGATAGAAATCTCGTCTTATTCAATAATTTACAGGTGACAAATACGCTTAATGAGAAACAAAAATGTGAAAAGCATTAACATTATTACTTGTGAGGTACCAGGCACTCTTCTATAAACTTTACATGCATCACTGTGTTTAATTCTCCCAACTCCATTAAGTATCTATTCTTGTAAGCACAAAGAATTTCAGTTACTTACCTAGGAATTCACATTGTTACTAATTTTCAGAATCCAACCTCAAGCAATTAAATTCCAGAGCCAACATTCTTAACTAATCTGTTGTCTTGACTTATAAATTAATGGTTAAATGAATGATAATACATCTATGTGCCTTAATTCTAGTCATTAAAATTCACAGTCATTAAAAGTGTAATTTGGTAAAATGTTTAACGGCATGTATAAATATTTCCAACTCATGGTTGAATTGGAAAAAAATTTTTTTTAAAGATTTACTTATTTAGGGATGCCCAGGTGGCTCACTCGTTAAGCGTCTTCCTTCGGCTCAGGTCATGATCCCAGGGTCCTGGCATCTAGCCCTGTGTCGGGCTCCCTGCTCAGCGGGAAGCCTGCTTCTCCCTCTCCCACTCCCCCTGCTTGTGTTCCCTCTCTCGCTGTCTCTCTCTCTGTCAAATAAATAAAATCTTTAAAAAAAATTATTTATTTATTTGACAGAGAGAGAGAGAGAGAGAGAGCACAAGCAGGGGGAGTGAGAGAAGGAGAAGCAGGATCCTCACTGAGCAGGGAGCCCAACGCGGGGCTCGATCCCCGGACCCTGGGAACATGACCTGAGTCGAAGGCAGACACTTAACAACTGAGCCACCCAGGTGCCCCTGAATTGTTCATTTAAAAACGGTGCTTATGTTATGTGACTTTCTCTTCAATAAAAAAATTCTAATGATAATAAATAAATATAAAATTTAATTCAGATTTGTGCATTCATCATTATCACATTCAAATATAATTTTTATAATAGCAAATTGCAGAAGTGGCATTTGCAATTTATCATGTGAAGTACTTAATAGTTCACCTTTGCTATACATAGAAATCACAATGAATTACAGTGGGTTTTTGGTTGTTTGGGAAAAAAAGCTAACTTATTGAAGCAGTGGGTAATAGTCACAGTCAGTGGCATCATTGGTGGAAGTGACAACTTTGAGGCAGGAAATTAGAGAATGCAAACAGCTTTAACTACCTAAAGTTGCATGGTTGGAATAAGCATATGCCTCCCTGAGCCTGTGTACATGTATAATGAAGAATGGCCAGAGGCCCAACCAGCTTCATATACCTGGCAAATAGGAGAATATGCACATGTGAATAGCAGATACAAAAGAGTCCAATGAAAGTAAAAGATAGAAAAGACTTACAAAAGGCCTGAGCTTTCAACGTGTTCCCTTATGCACAGAGCCATCAGACAGAAGCCTTACTAGATTGAGGTAGTTAATCACAAATCTCTATCTAATATTTATCTGTCCAATAATCTAAAAACATATAAGAATGACACCTATGAAGTCAGGTTTAAAAATAAAAATATTTATTTTTTTAAAAATCAGAGACATCTGCAGTACCCCACTGCAAGCGAGACTGATTTTACAAATTTAGTTTGACAAGTTATCAAAGAAAGAAACAAACAGAAAAAGAAACACAAAACAACAAAAACAAATTTCAGAGGGAAAATAAAATCTGTAATTGGTACAATATGCTATCTTAAATATTCAACTTTGAAAGAAACAGGAAAGAGTAATCCATATTTTAGGAGAAAAATTGTCCATAGAATCAGTTTCCAAATGTTCTCATTTGTTGCTTAATAAAAAATAGACAAACATTTCAAAATAGCCACTATATTAAAAGAAGTAAAAGAAAGCATACTTAAAAAAGTTAAGGGAGACTATGTAAACAATAGGGGTAGAAATTATGAAAAAAGACCCAATTGGAATTTCTCAAGTTGAGAAGTACAATAACAGTAATTAAAATTTAAAAATTTTACTAAGGCAAAGATGGTGGTGTAGTAGGAGGACCCCTGGCTTGCCGTGTCCCTTGAACACAGCTAGATAACTATCCAATCATTCTGAACACTCAAGAAGTCAACCTGAGGACTGATAGAACAAACTGCACAACTAAAGGGAGAGAAGAGTCCACTTCCTTGAAGATGGAAGTGCGGAGACTGGTAATGGGGGAGAAACAGACTGCGGGCGCTGTGGAGGGGAGGGAACCCTGGTTGTGGAGAAAGGCGCGAGAGAGTGAGTAGAGTACGCAGGGATAAGCACAAGGAGGACCGTTCCCCAGAGCCATTGGCTCAGAAAAGGAGAGGGGCTGAATTTCCTGAGTGTTTGCAACCAGTCGGTCTCAAAGACTGGAGTTTCAAAGGTCCCAGCCTTGGCCGTGATAGAGACCTGAGGACGCTGTCCTACTCCTGGAGCAGAGGGACGCAAATGATCCGAGGCAGACGGCATCAACTGAGGATCACTTAAGGGGCACAGGGAAAGACAGTTCGTACTTTTTGGAGCACATCCATGAGAGGTGGCATTGCCTCTCCATGGAAAAAAGAACTAGTGGGTGCCATTTCCCTCTCCCGCCCCTCAGCATAAACCAAATTCAGTAAACAGCGCAGAACCAATACTGGCTGGCTAACATGCTTACACCAAGTCCACCCCGCTGTGCTCCACTGGTATGGCTTTCTCAGGCAAGCTGGCCTAACTACAGTGTAATGGACCCCTCCCCCAGAAGATCAGCATAAACCCCTGCGTGCACCACACCTACTGACCATAAAGTTTGCAAAGCTTCATTTCTAGTGGGAAAAGAATCAGGTCTCTTTTAAGCAAGCAGACAAAAACACACCTAGTTAACCCTCACCACACTGTGGCCAAGGTCCAAACACCCCCACGCATGCAAGGAGAAATTCTGGAGAGAGCTGACCTGAGGAATAGAGCAGCCATAACATAGCCACAGAGTTTATACAGCACGCACCAGACAGAGTTCCTGACGTGCCAGGCCCTGGACATTATATGACCCCTTCTTCATAAACCCATTACTCTAGGAGCAGGTAACAGGCTTTCCTAACGCAGAGAAGAACACAAAGACCTAGAGAAAATGCCAAGAGGGAGAAATTCATCCCAAAAGAAAGAACAAGAAGAGATCATGGCCAAGGATCTGATAGAAGCAGATATGAGTAATAATATACCTGACCCAGAATTTAAAGGAACAATCATGAGGATACTAGTGGGCTTGAGAAAAGCATAGAAGACATCAGGGAGACAATTACCCCTGAGATAAAAGAGCTAAAAACCAAAAAGGCCAAAATGAAAAATGTGATAACCAAGAATTGAAACCAACTGGATGCAATGACCACAAGGATGAAAGAAGCAGAGGAACAAATAAATGATATAGAAGATAGAATTATGGAAAATAATGAAGCTGAACAAAAGAAGGAAAGAAAAATCCTGGATCTTGAAAGTAGATGTAAGGAATTCAGTGACTGCGTCAAGCATAATGACATTTGTATCGTAGGAGTCCCAGAAGAAGAAGAGAGAGAAAAGGGGGCAGAAGATATATTTGAGCAAATTACAGCTGAAAACTTCCCAAATCTGGGGAAGGAGACAGACATGCAGATCCAGGAGGCACAGAGAACACCCATCAAAATCAATAAAAGCAAGCAGCACCAACACATATTGTAGTTAAATTTGCAAAATACAGAGATAAAGAAAAAATTAAAAGCAACAAGAAGTCCCTAACTTATAAGGGAAGACCAAGAAGGCTAGCTTCAGATTTCTCCACAGCAATTTGGCAAGCCAGAAGGGAATGGCACAATATATTCAATGTGCTGAATGGGAAAAAAATCTGCAGCCAAGAATATTCTATCCAGCAAGGCTATCATTCAGAATAAAAGGAAAGATAAAGAGTTACCTAGACAGACAAAAACTAAAAGAGTTCATGACCACTAAACCAGTCCTGCAAGAAATATTAAAAGGGACACTTTTAGTGGGAAAGAAAGACCCAAAGTGACGAGACTAGAAAGGAGCAGAGAAAAACTCCAGAAACAATGACAAAACAAGTAATAAAGTGACACTAAATACAACTATCCATCATTGTAGATTATCTATCTACTAAAAACATTATCTATCAATAACCACTCTGAATATAAATGGAATAAATGCTCCAATCAAAAGATATAAGGTGTCAGAATGGTTAAAAAAAAAAAAAAAGACCTATCTATATGCTGCCTACAAGAGATACAAATGCTTTTTCTGCATCTATTGAGAGGATCATGTGGTTCTTATCCTTTTTTTTTATTAATGTGGTATTCATGTTCATTGATTTGGAAATACTGAACATTAGATCAATGGAAGAAAATAGAAAACCGAGAAATGAGCCCACAACTATATGGCCAACTACAAAACAGACTTTAAGACAAATATTCCAAATGATAAAAAGAAATATTTCATAATGATAAAATAGCCACTATATTAGAAAGGTGTAACAATTATAAATGTATTCACATTTGAGAAGAGAGACTTGAAATTCATCGATCAAAAACTCAGACATAAAAGAAATAGATAATCCAACAATATTAGTTAGAGATGTATTTCTCCACTCACTAATTGATAGAATAATTTAGATGGAAAAACAGGAGAATATAGAAGATTGTAACAACACTATCATTCCGCTTAATCAACTGACATTCATAGAACACTTCAAACAAACTGCATAATACACATTCTTCTTAATTGTATCAGACCATTCTACGGGACCATTCTATAAGACAGAACATACGCTAAACCACAAAATAAATCTCAATAAATTTAAATATGTTGAAATCATACAAAGAATGTCTGCAGACAAAAATGAAATCAACAAAAAAAAGAAAAGAAAGAAAAAATGGAATTAAATCAGGAATCAATAAAAATAAATCAATCAAAAAATCCTCTCCAACATCTGGAAATTATGAAAAACATTTCTAAATATTTCATTGGTCAAAGAAGAAATCACAAAGGAAATTAGAAAATTTTATAGACTGGAGTAGAATTTAAAACAATTGGAATATTACATGCAAATTCTATTGTGGGTGATTAATGCCACTTATTGAAGGCTTTTGTTTTTTAACTTTTTTTAGAAGTAAACTTTTTTTAGAACTGGCTCAAACTCATGACCTTGAGATCAAGAGTTGCATGCTCTACTGACTGAGCCAGCCAAGCGCCTAGAAGGCTTTTCAATTAATTACCAATTTAAGCAAAACATCACATTTCAAAGCCAATTGTTCATAAGCTTTTGATTATTATCACATAGTTCACATATATCTCTTTTAAAAAAGTTTTTTTAATTTTCTGTGTTTTTGAGAGAGAAAAAGTAAGTGCAAGTGGGCATGGGAGGGGCAGAGGGAAAGAGAGAGAGAATCATCAGGGAGTCCAACTTGTGTCCCAGTCTCACAATCTCCTGAGATCATTATCTGACCCGAAATCAAGAGTCAGAGGCTTAAGAGAATAAGCCACCCTGGCACTGCCGCATATATTTCTTTTAATAGATGAACACTGACTATATATCACATATAGTTATAAAAGCCTCATATTTTGATAATCTGATTTTTAAATGTCTTACTGGAGGGGCGCCTGGGTGGCTCAGTTGGTTAAGCGATTGCCTTTGGCTCGGGTCATGATCCTGGAGTCCCTGGATCAAGTTCCGCATCGGGCTCCCTGCTTGGCAGGGAGTCTGCTTCGTCCTCTGACCCTATCCCCTCTCATGTGTTCTCTCTCTCTCATTCTCTCTCTCTCAAATAAATAAATAAAATCTTTAAAAAAAATAAAAAAATAAAATAAAATAAATGTCTTACTGGAAAGAGGTTTTACACTGGATGCTACAGAAAATGCCAATTTGGTAAAACATTTGAAGAGTTAAAAATGTATTTCTTTCCTAGCCTAATGAAATATTACACTTAATTTCTAATGAATACAGCAACACTGAGAATAGATATATTTTCTGCAGTTAAGGTGCTAGAAACAAGGTTATTTTATTTTATTTTATTTTATTTTATTTTATTTTATTTTATTTT
>NW_023270415.1:31271574-31641343 GCF_011800145.1 Mirounga leonina | reverse complement strand
TTATTTTATTTTATTTTATTTTATTTTATTTTATTTTATTTTATTTTAATTCCAGTATAGTTAACATACAGTGTTATATTAGCTTCAGATGTACAATATAGTGATTCAACAATTCTGTACATTACTCATTGCTTGTAAAGATAAGTGTACTCTTAATTCCCTTAACCTATTTCACCCATTTTTTAAAAGAAAAAATGAAACATTCTGCAAGCTGTGAAAAGGCAAAAACCAAAAATGAGCAAAAACTAAATTGTACTACCTATCACAGAATCACACATTTAATATGTGCTCTATGAATATTTCCTAAATGTTAATAACCTTTTACCAAATGTCTTCTTCTCAAGACCAATTTTTGTTGTCCAAATAGAAATATTTGTATGATGAAGTCTGCTTAATTAATGTCTAAATAGGTTAAAACAGGAAGAAGCATTTCTTTCTTCTAAAGACTGAAGAGTCTGTAACTGGCTGGACACAGAAAAATTCAAGAATGATTTTATTATATAATTTCTTATGTGTGACTGTGACTTAAGTGTATATTTCTTATTATGAAAGGGGACAGTATGTACAGAAAATGTGAGATCCTGTACTTGTCAAGAAGGAATTGAGGTTACATAATGTACGATTTCAACTATATGACATTCTAGAAAAGGCAACACTATGGAGATAGTAAAAAGATCAGTGGTTGCCAGTGGTTAGGAGGCAGAAAGGAACAGGGAGAGTAGAGAAAAATTTGAGGGCAGTAAAACTACTCTGTATCATACTATAATGGTGAGTACATATCATTACATATTTGTCCAAACTCATAGGGTATACAACACCAAGAGTGAACCCTAATGTAAATTATGTACTTTGGGCCATGTGTCAGTGTAGGTTCATCAATTGTAACAAATGAACCACTCTGGGGGGAGGAAGTGATGTTGATAATTGAGGAGCCACTTGCATGTGTGGGTGTAGAAGAGATATGGGAACTCTGTATTTTCTGCTCAAAATTACTATGAATCTAAAACTGCTCTAAAAAATAAAGTCTAGTTTAAAAAAAAAACAAAACAAACAAACAAAATAAACGAAGAGAGAGTATAGGTTAAAAGATGCCTGAGTGTGAAGTGAAGGTTACACTACTTCTAATTTACAGGTGTATACAGAGATTGCACACATACCACACAGTATAATTTGATGCTAAGATCCCAGACAAGTGTGCCTCCACATCTGGGTAAATCCAGAAGTCTCCTGGTACAACACACCCAGACAGATAATTTAAAATTTACATTAAAGAGTAAGTTGCTCATAGAGAAGCTTAATTTTTGAGTGAAACTGTTGGTGAACCAGGTTTATATTCAACCAACAAAAAGCAACTAAGTTATTTTAGGACACTGTATGTAAATCATCTTCTAGAACTAAAGAAGGAGGAGGAAGCAAAAGAAGAGAACACATATTAAAGAATAAATTACTGATAGAAAATTCTTTGTGTAGAGTAGGTTTGGTGTGAGTATAAGAAGAAACCAAGTAAGAATTGAATGAATTCTCAATTAAGTTCAATTAAATTGAAATTCAAGCCTAGATACCCATGAAGGAATTTAATGGTATAATGGAGAATCTAGGAAGAGTACCAGCAGATATTTCCTACCTCACATATTTTATTATATTGGTATTATATTGTGATGGTTAATTGTCTCTCTGTGCTAAGAAATGCCTAGATAACAGGTAAAGTATTATTTCTGGGTGTATCTTTGAAGGGGTTTCTGGAAGAGATTAGCATTTGAATTGGTAGACCAGATAAAGAAGATCACCCTCACCAAAGTGGGTGGGCATCATTCAATCTGTTAGGAGCCTGAACAGAACAAAAAGGTGGAAGAAATATGAATTTGCTCTCTTAGCCTGAGCTGGGACATTCATTTTCTCCTATCCTCAGACATCAGTGCTCTTGGTTCTTGGGCCTTAGAGCTCAGACTGAATTACACCACCAAGTTTCCTAGGTGTCCAGTTATACAAGCAGATCATGAGGACTTCTCAACCTCTATAATCATGTGAGCCAATTCCTATAATTAATTAATTTGTATATATCTTATTGGTCTGTTTCTCTGGAGAACGCTGACTAATACATATGCTAGTCACAAAACTAATTCAATTACCATATAAAAAAATAAGCTTTGAGAGTTGGAAAATATATGTTTTGCTCTAAATAATTTTGAGTAAATAAAACAATCCTATCTTTCAAAAGAAAAAAAATCAGTTTTTTTTCTTTGTGGCTGCAAATTGAATACAATTTCAAGTATACTAGGTATTCATGAGGTCTAAAATGTAATTCCCAAAATATAGTTATTTGTCCAATTGACAATTTTATACCTATGGTGGTTTAATTTGAAAGTAAGAAGATAATTCCACTTTTAATTTTCTCATTTTCTACAATATAAAATGTTCCTGACAATAATCTTTCTGCTCTTTGAAAGAAAATTACTATGATAAAGATGCCACTTTGAGTATTATGTAAATTTAAAAAGGGTTTTTATTATGTAAAACATAGATTATTTAAATATTGTAATTATTATAACTTCTAAACTCATGTGGAAACAGATTTGATTATAAAATAAAGAAAAAGGAACATGATTTTAATTTGAATTAATTTAAAACTCTCATTTTCTGTATATATAGTGATTTTAGTTTTAGTTTCTATGCTTCTCTTACCTATAACTGCACAAAATGAATACTTCACATTAAAATTTCTTTTTTAAGCATAGAGAATCACTTTTCCCTTATCGTTATATGACTACCATTTTCTCATCACACACTCCTTCAAAACAGACCTCCTAAGTTCCTCTGAGGGCTGCTTGCTGATTACCATGAATACTTCTCCCTAACAAATAACCACAAATGAAATCAGAGATTAAGTAGCAGCCTGAAAATAGTGCTCCCTGACCATTTCCTTCTGTCCCTCACCACGTTCAGAATCTTTGAAAAGGATAGACTTAATGCACTGTTTATATGTCTGTGTCCCCACAGTGAGGAAACAACTGATTTAAAGTATGATTTTAATGTACTAAACTGTTTTTTCCTGTCTATAGGAAGAATAAATAATCAAATGTGTATCTGTGATTTTTTTTCAACTGCATTTACTGTTTTTTTATATTAAGATGTAGACATGTGAAATCTATTTCAAAATAATAAATCAAGTATATATTACATGTCTATAAAATAACCAAAAAAGTAGAATATATTAAGAATGTGAAAAAATATTGCAGAGTACCTATAATTGCAGATAAAGTAGTAGATTCTTAGTGGGGAGAGAGTCCTACATGTATGAAACAAATAAAGAACTTTATAAATAAATCATGAAGTCAATGAAACTTAGGGCCAAATTCTTTGCAAATTAATATGTTTATCCTTCATATGTATCATATGAAGAGTTGCCTAATGGTTAAATGAAAATATTTGTGTTAACTCTACTGATGATATAGCTAGCCTAAAAACGATTTCCTGTTATGCCACTGCTAATCTGTGGTTCATGATTCTCTATGCTTAAACCCTTCATTCATTTATTCCACAAATACTAATGCCTAGTGTTCTAGACATTCAGTAAAGAGATGAATCAAAACTGACACTGTACTTGGCCTATGGAGCTCTGATTATAATGACAGGGATGAACTTTAATCAAAGAATCATGACACAGGTTTAATTTAAAATGATAAGATTTGGGGCACCTGGATGACTCAGTCAGTAAAGCGTCTGCCTTCTGCTCAGGTCATCGTCCTGGAGTTCCAGGATGGAGAGGGGAGTCTGCTTCTCCCTCTTCCTCTACCCTCCCCTTGCTCCTTCTCTCTCTCTCAAATTAATAAATAAAATCTTTAAAAAAATTAAAAAATTAAATAGTAAGAGTTATGAAAAAATACAGAGGTAAGAAACAAATAGATAATTTATTCTAGTCATGAGATAAGGGTTTAGAGATTGCCCCCTGAAGTACATGATGCTTAATTTAGAAATTATAACTAGAGAATGAAAATTAAGAATGAAATTTAGAGAAATTTAGAGAGTAAAATTGAGGGAGTTCTAGAACTGGAAAGAGTAGGGAGAATGCAAAGATTCTGAGGTCAAGAAAGCACAATGTGAGAAAATTATCAAGGATAAAGTTCAGACTAGAGTAGAGAATGGAAATTTTTTGGATGAACCTGGAGAAACAGACAAGAATCAGGTTTTAAGATCTTATGTTACATGCCATAATACTATTTTTAAATTATTATTTATTTATTTATTTATTTATTTATTTATTTATTTATTTATTTATTTTTATGTTATGTTAGTCACCATGCAATACATCATTGGTTTTTGATGTGGTGATCCACGATCCATTGTTTTCGTATAACACCCAGTGCTCCATGCAGTACATGCCCTCCTTAATACCCATCACCGGGCTAACCAATCCCCCCTCCCCTGTCCCCTCTAAATCCCCGTTTGTTTCTCAGAGTCCATAGTCTCTCATGGTTCATCTCTCCCTCCAATTCCCCCACCCCCATTTTTCCCTTCCTTCTCCTAATGTCCTCCATGCTATTCCTTATGTTCCACAAATAAGTGAAATCATATGATAATTGACTTTCTCTGCTTGGCTTATTTCACTTAGCATAATCTCCTCTAGTCCCATCCATGTTGATGTAAAAGTTGGGTATTCATCCTTTCTGATGGCTGAGTAATATTCCATTGTATATATGGACCACATCTTCTTTATCCATTCATCTGTTGAAGGGCATCTCAGCTCTTTCCACAGTTTGGCTATTGCGGACATTGCTGCTATGAACATTGGGGTGCATATGGCCCTTCTTTTCACTACATCTGTGTCTTTGGGGTAAATACCCAGGAGTGCAATTGCTGAGTCATAGGGTAGTTCTATTTTTAAATTTTTGAGGCACCTCCACACTGTTTTCCAAAGTGGCTATACCAGCTTGCATTCCCACCAACAGTGTAAGAGGGTTCCCCTTTCTCCACAACCTCTCCAACATTTGTTGTTTCTTTCCCTGTCCATTTTTGCCATTCTAACTGGTGTAAGGTGGTATCTCAATGTGGTTTTGATTTGGATTTCCCTGATGGCTAATGATGATGAACACTTCTTCATGTGTCTGTTAGCCATTTTTATGTCTTCTTCAGAGAAGTGTCTGTTCATCTCTTCTGCCCACTTTTTGACTTGATTATTTGTTTTTGGGGTGTTGAGTTTGAGAAGTTCTTTATAGATCTTGGATACCAGCCCTTTATCTGTAGTATCATTTGCAAATATCTTCTCCCATTCTGTGGGTTGCCTCTTTGTTTTGTTGACTGTTTCCTTTGCTGTGCAGAAGCTTTTTATCTTGATGAAGTCCCAAAAATTCATTTTTGCTTTTGTTTCACTAGCTTTTGGAGATGTATCTTGAAAGAAGTTGCTGTGGCCGATGTCAAAGAGGTTACTGCCTATGTTCTCCTCTAGGATTTGGATGGATTCCTGTCTCACGTTGAGGTCTTTCATCCACTTTGAGTTTATCTTTGTGAATGGTGTTAGAGAATGGTCGAGTTTCATTCTTCTGCATGTGGCTGTCCAATTTTCCCAGCACCATTTATTGAAGAGACTGTCTTTTTTCGATTGCATGCTTTTTCCTGCTTTGTCAAAGATTATTTGACCATAGAGTTGAGGGTCCATATCTGGGCTCTCTATTCTGTTCCATTGGTCTATATGTCTGTTTTTGTGCCAGTACCATGCTGTCTTGGGGGTCACAGCTTTGTAATATAGCTTGAAATTGGGCAACGTGATGCCCCGAGCTTTGTTTTCTTTTTCAACATTTCTTTGGTGATTCGGGGTCTTTTCTCATTCCATACAAATTTTAGGATTGTTTGTTCCAGCACTTTGAAAAATGTCATTGGAATTTTGATCGGGATGGCATTGAAGGTATAGATTGCTCTGGGTAGCATAAACATTTTAACAATGTTTATTCTTCGATCCATGAGCACGGAATATTTTTCCATCTTTTTGTGTCTTCTTCAATTTCTTTCATGAGTGTTCTCTAGTTCCTAGAGTATAGATCCTTTACCTCTTTGGTTAGGTTTATTCCGAGGTATCTTATGGTTTTTGGTGCTATTGTAAATGGAATCGTTTCTTTTATTTCTTTTTCTACAGTTGTGTTGTTACTGTATAAGAAAGCAACTGATTTCTGTGCATTGATTTTGTATCCTGCCACATTACTGAATTGCTGTATGAGTTCTAGTAATTTGGGGGTGGACTCTTTTGGGTTTTCCACATAAAGTGTCATGTCGTCTGTGAAAAGAGAGAGTTTGACTTCTTCTTTGCCAATTTGAATACCTTTTATTTCTTTTTGTTGTCTGATTGCTGTTGCTAGGACTTCTAGTACTATGTTGAACAATAGTGGCGAGAGTGGGCATCCTTGACGTGTTCCTGATCTTAAGATTTCCCTTAAGATTTCCTTAACGTTTCCCTTCAGGCTCTCAGCTTTTCCCCATTGAGGATGATATTCACTGTGGGTTTTTCATAGATGGATTTTCTGAACGTGAGGAATGTTCCCTCTATTCCTATACTCTGAAGAGTTTTAATCAGGAAAGGATGTTGTATTTTGTCAAATGCTTTTTCTGCATCGATTGAGAGGACCATATGGTTCTTCTCCCTCCTCTTATTAATGTGTTCTATCACAGTGATTGATTCGTGAATGTTGAAACATCCTTGCATCCCGGGGATAAATCCCACCTGGTTGTGATGGATGATCCTTTTAATGTATTGTTGGATCCTATTAGCCAGGATTTTGTTGAGGATTTTGGAATCCTTATTCATCAGGGATATCGGTCTGAAATTCTCCTTTTTGATGGGGTCTTTGCCTGGTTTGGGGATCAAGGTAATGCTGGCCTCATAGAATGAGTCTGGAAGTTTTCCTTCTGTTTCTATTTTTTGAAACAGCTTCAGTAGAATAGGTATTATTTCTTCTTTGAATGTTTGGTAGAATTCCCCATGGAATCCATCAGGCCCTGGACTCGTTTTTTGGGAGGTTTTGGATCACTGCTTCAATCTCGTTACTGGTTATTGGCCTATTCAGGTTGTCAATTTCTTCCTGTTTCAGTCTTGGCAGCTTATAGGTTTCCAAGAAGGCCTCCATTTCATCCAGATTGCTCAGTTTATTGGCATATAGTTGTTGATAATAATTTCTAATAATTGTTTCTATTTCCTTGGTGTTAGTCGTGATTACTCCCCTTTCATTCATAATTTTATTAATTTGGGTCCTTTCTCTTTTCTTTTGGATAAGTCTGGCCAGTGGTTTATCGATCTTATTAATTCTTTCAAAGAACCAACTTCTAGTTTCGTTGATCTGATCTACTGTGTTTCTGGTTTCTAATTCATTGATTTCTGCTCTAATTTTAATTATTTCTCTTCTAATGTGTGGCTTAGGTATTGTTTGTTGCTTTTTCTCGAGTTCTTTAAGGTGTAGAGTTATTTGGTGAATTCGGGATTTTTCTAGTTTTTTGAGTGAGGCTTGGATGGCTATGTATTTCCCCCTTAGGACCGCCTTTGCAGTATCCCATAGGTTTTGGACCGATGTGTTTTTGTTCTCATTGATTTCAATGAATTGATTAAGTTCTTCTTTGATTTCCTGATTGACCCAAACATTCTTGAGCAGAGTGGTCTTTAGCTTCCAAGTGTTTGAAGTGCCTGCCCAATTTTTTCTTGTGATTGAGTTCCAGTTTTAGAGCATTGTGGTCTGAGAATATGTAGAGAATAATCTCAATCCTTTGGTATCAGTTGAGACCTGATTTGTGACCCAGTATGTGGTCTATTCTAGAGAAAGTTCCATGTGCACTTGAGGAAAATGAATATTCTGTTGTTTTAGGGTGGAATGTTCTGTAAATATCTATGAGGTCCATCTGGTCCAATGTATCATTCAAAGCTCTTGTTTCCTTGTTGATTTTCTGCTTAGATGATCTGTCCATTGCTGAGAGTGGAGTATTGAGGTCTCCTACAATTAACATATTGTTATCAATATGACTCTTTATTTTGGTTAACAGTTGGCTTATGTAGATGGCTGCTACCATGTTGGGGGCATAGATATTTACAATTGTTAGATCTTCTTGTTGGATAGACCCTTTAAGAATGATATAGTGTCCTTCTGTGTCTCTAATTACAGACTTTAGTTTAAAATCTAATTTGTCTGATATAAGAATTGCTACGCCAGCTTTCTTTTGAGGTCTGCTGGCATGGAAGATGGATCTCCATCCCTTCACTTTCAGTCTGGATGTATCTTTAGGTTCAAAATGAGTCTCTTGTAGACAGCATATGGATGGGTCCTGTCTTTTTATCCAATCTGCAACCCTGTGTCATTTTATGGGAGCATTTAGGCCATTTGTGTTGAGAGTGATTATTGAAAGATATGAATTAATTGTCATCATGTTGCCTGTGAAGATGTTGTTTTTATAGATTGTCCCTGTAAATTTCTGTTGTAGATCACTCTTGGGGTCTTTCTCCTTTTATAGAACCCCCTTAATATTTCTTGCAGGGCCGGCTTAGTGGTCACATATTCTTTCAGTTTCTGCCAGTCGTGGAAACTCTGCATCTCTCCATCCATTCTAAATGAAAGCCTTGCTGGATAAAGTATTCTTGGCTGCATGTTCTTCTCATTTAGGACCCTGAATATGTCTTGCCAGGCCTTTCTGGCTTGCCAGGTCTCGGTGGATAGGTCTGACGTTATTCTGATGTTCCTCCCTCTGTAGGTTAGGAATCTCTTCCCCCTAACTGCCCTTAAGATGGTTTCCTTGGTTCTAAGATTTGCAAGTTTTACTATTACATGCCGGGGTGTTGGCCTGTTTTCCTTGATCTTAGGAGGGGTCCTCTCTGCCTCTAGGACTCAAATGTTTGTTTCATTCCCCAGATTACGGAAGTTCTCAGCTACGACTTGCTCAAATACATCTTCTAGTCCTCTCTCTCTCTCCACTCCCTCCGGGATTCCAATTATTCTGACGTTGGAACACTTCATGGTGTCAACTTATTTCTCTGATTCTATTTTCATGGATTCTGAGTCGTTTTTCCCTGGCCTCCTCTTTTCCCTTTTTATCTATTATATTGTCTTCCAGGTTGCTTATTCGCTCTTCTGCCTCAGTTACCCTAGCTGTTAGATTATCTAGATTGGATTGGATCTCATTGATAGCATTTTTAAGTTCTGCCAATTCACCTTTTATTTTTGCAACTTCGAGACTCTTTGTTGCCATTAATTGATTTCTCCATTCTAGCCATTGTCTTCACAATTGCTAGCCTGAATTCCATCTCTGACATCTTGGTTCTATCTGCATCCATTTGTAAATCTGCAGCGTAAGTCATAATCTCTGAGTCCTTTCTGTTTTGGGGGCTCCTCCTCCTAATCATTCTGTTGATGGGTGTTTGAGGGAATGTATAGAGTCCAAATTATTGACCAGAACCCAAGCAAGGTGCACCTGTTTTCTTGGGACCTTAGGGTTGCTGGCCTCTTGTTTTCCCAGCCTGTCTTCTGGGGGAGGGGTCTGCCACACTGTTACTCAGGCAACCCTGTTTGGTCGGAGCTGTCGTGCCCCCCTGTGGCGGGGGATGGGCTCAGCAGGAATCAGTCTTTGGGGCTTTTGTTCTCTGACAGCTTTCCCTGGTGGCTTTCCATGTCTCTTCCATGAGTCAGAGCAGAAGAGACCATTTCCAACCCTCTGCCTCAGAGCAGAAAGACCGCAGTCTGTTCTTCAGTGAGCTCTCCAGGCCACACCGTCTCCGTTTCTGTCCACGCTGCTATAAACTGCAGCATCCTGGGTTGTGCGCCCCTCCGCATTGCCCCCAGTCCTGCCTCCAGGTTGGAGCACGTCTCTGCCCTTTGTGCTTCTAAAACCACCATCCACTCCTAGTTTGCGCGCGTGACCCCGCTGCTCCAGGTTTCCACCCCGGGGGCTGCTCTAAAGTCCTTTCCCCACAGCTACTGGTCTGCAAGTCTGTGCCTGGTGCCCAGTGCGCGAGGCTGTCACTCACCAGTGGTGTAGGATCCCCACGGCCAGGCTCCCTCCCGCTGCCATTTATCCTCTGATATCTACCCACAGAATCAGGGCTCCCCGCTTCGTACTTCAAAACCAACCACCTGCGATATTCTGCTTGTAGAGATCCAGATCTTCTTACATCTCAGGCTGGGTTCGTGGGTGCTCAGAGTGGTCTGGTAGATATCCAGCTCAATTCTGGGGACCAGTTGAAATAGGGTCCCCTACTCCTCCACCATCTTTCTCCCCTCCCTATTTTTTAATTATTAAAAAATACAGAAAGCTATGGAAATATTTTGGAGAAGAGAGTAAAAAGTAAAATTGTGCTTTAAATAGACTTGTTCAGCTTAAGAAGGAATTAGTAGCATGGAAGAGTGCATTAATATTACAGCTTTATCAGAACTCATCACTTTTTCCTTGGTGGGAGTAGAGATCCATTGTTTCATTTGGGAAAAAAATTAAGTTATGGATAACTACCTTGTTAACCAGATCAGGTCAAGGCCACCATGAAAAACAGATACTCTTTAACTGATTATGAAATTTACCTTGTAAATAATATATAATAATATCTTAAAGGTTTTAGATATATTATTTATCCAGCACTTTTTAATAATTATTCTGTTTGATTGCAGAGAAAAGGAAGACTCTTCTGACATCACTGCCCACAAATACATGACTGTTCTGAAACCCTTTCTGTGACAAGGTGAAGATCAATGACACAGACTCTCTTGTCGATCACACAGCTTTATGTTGGCATCCCTAGTGCTGTAAGGAACTGAGAGAAATGTCCATGACTATGCTTCTATTTTTAATGGAATTAATATTTCATAAAATTCTACCTCTATTGCATTAAACAATAATGAACTGAATTATGCCTGACAGCTGTTTTCCATTTATGTTACTTTTTCCTCACATAAAAAAATAATAATAATTCACATTGCTTCAGTAACATAAACTCTGCTTGACAGCTAGCTGATTTTCTGTCAGTAGCCCTTGGAGTCTAAAGGAACATTTATGATGGATTAAATTTAAAAGCAAACAAATATCAGTAAAATAAAAGGGTCTTCAGTCATCTATATTAAATTTTTCTTTATCTAAAGTATGCATCTATTCTAGCAAAGTTGTTAAACTGAGGAAGTATTTATCAAGCTGTGATTTAATTACTGGAATAGTTGGGCTATTTGTTAGTTTGATTTCTGAAATGTTATCAAAATTTGGCTAATATTAAAAATATCTTTAAGCAAACCTTGAATAATAACTAAATTTAATGAAGTGGTTCTCCAGGGAAATTTTGTCTTTAGATATTTCCATTTCAATTTCACTTTTGGGAAGTAGAATTGCTCAATACTAAGAAACATGTCTATTCTTTCAGGTTTCTCTGTTATTATGAAACCTGAAGACATTTCCTTCAATCCGATTTCATTCCTAAACATTTCAGAGGGTGCAGTTAAAATTTTTTGGCTTACTTTTTAAAGATTTTTTTTTTTATTTGAGAGAGAGAGAGAGAGAGACAGACAGCATGAGAGGGGATAGGGTCAGAGGGAGAAGCAGGCTCCCCACCGAGCCAGGAGCCCGATGCGGGACTCGATCCCAGGACTCCAGGATCATGACCTGAGCCGAAGGCAGTCACTAAACTGACTGAGCCACCCAGGCACCCTGGCTTACTTTTTAAAAAGTAGGGTGGTGGTTGCTGTGGTGGCAGCAGTTTCTTCTTCTTCTTTTTTAAATTTTATTTATTTATTTATTTGAGAGAGACCAAGAGAGACAGCTGAGCAGGGTGAAGGGCAGAGGGAGAAGCAGATGCCCCGCTGAGCAGGGAGCCCAATGCAAGGCTCAATCCTGGGACTCTGGGATCATGACTTGAGCCAAAGGCAGACACTTAACCAACTGAGCCACCCAGGCGCCCTTCTTCAATGACACATCTTTCTTTATAGAACTAACTGAACTCTACGACTAAATATATTAGCCCCATTATCTTTCATAACACCCCAATAATTCAGCACCTATGGAAGCCTGCCACAAAGCATAATTCTAAGTGGGGTTAGTCATATTAAAAGTTGTATAACTTCTTGAAAATTCATTCAGATGCACCCTTTCTATGGCACCTTTAAGAATATCCAGAAGTCGGGCGCCTGGGTGGTTCAGTTGGTTAAGCGACTGCCTTCGGCTCAGGTCATGATCCTGGAGTCCCAGGATCGAGTCCCGCATCGGGCTCCTTGCTCAGCAGGGAGTCTGCTTCTCCCTCTGACCCTCCCCCCTCTCATGCTCTCTCTCTCTATCTCATTCTCTCTCAAGTAAATAAATAAAATCTTTAAAAAAAAAAAAAAGAATATCCAGAAGTCTTTAAAACCTCTGACCATCTTGGAGTAACTGGGATAAGCTTTGCTTTCCTACTAATATAGGAAAGAAATCAGTATTTAGAAATCTATAAAACAGCTGTTTTCAGGTATTAGGAAAGAGGCAGTACAGGACTGTGATACATGAGAGAAGGGAACACATAAGGAGATCCCCACATTTGTCTCAAATTTCTGCCAAGGCACTTTCTGGTCTGTGGTGCAGATATATGGAGTCCAAGCATATGCACATGGCCTTGCTGAGCTGAAGACTAAGTTTGGAGAGTAAGACTAATGAGGGGACTGATCTGTGAAGTATGATGCAGTAGAGGAAAGAGCTATGCAAAAATATGGCACCAGAAGTCTACATGAGGTTTTCCAATCACTATTCTACTCTGTTTTCACAAGTCCAGCTTTTTTAGATTCCACTTATAAGTAACATCATTCAGCATCTGTCTTTCTCTGTCTGACATGTCTCACTTGGCATAAGACCTCAAGGTCCACCCATGTTGTTGCAAATGGCAAGCTCTGCTTCTTTTTATGACTGAATAATATTCCATTGTATATATAGACCACATCTTTTTTATTCATTTATTCGTTGACATGCCAGTTTCCATATCTAGGTTATTGTAAATGATGTTGCAAATAACATGGAAGTGTGGGTATTTCTTTGATATCCTGTTTTCAGATGCTTAGTATATACTAAAAAGTGGAATTGCTGGATCAAATGGTAATTCTATTTTTAATTTTTGGGGGAAATGCAATACCATTTTCCATAATGGTTGCAGCAATTTATATTCTCACCAAAAGTATCCTAGGGTCCCCTTTACTTCACATACTCACCAACACTTGTTATCTTTTGTCTTCTTGATGATGCCACTCTAATAAGTGAGAGGTGATTTCTCATTGTGATTTTGATTTTCATTTTCCTGATATTAGTTATGCTGAGCATGTTTGCATGTACCTGTTGGCAATGTGTACGTCTTCTTTGAAAAAATGTTTATTAATTCCTCTAACCATTTTTTTTAAGATTTTATTTATTTATTTGAGAGAGAGAATGAGATAGAGCGTGAGAGGGGGGAGGGTCAGAGAGAGAAGCAGACTCCCTGCCGAGCAGGGAGCCCGACGTGGGACTCGATCCAGGGACTCCAGGATCATGACCTGAGCCGAAGGCAGTTGCTTAACCAACTGAGCCACCCAGGCGCCCCTCCTCTAACCATTTTTTTATTTGATTACAGTTTTGTTATTAAGTTGCATAAGTTCTTTCTATATTTTGGATATTAATCACTTATCTAATATATGGTTGGCAAATATTTTCTGCCATACATAGGTTGCCTTTTCATTTTGTTGATGATTTTTTTTTGCTGTGCAGAAACTTTTGTTTATGTAGTCTTACTTTTTGATTTTTGCTTTCATTGCTTGTGTTTTTGGAGTCATACCAAAAAAAAAAAAAAAAGAAGGAAAGAAAGACAAAAACAATGTCAAAGAGCTTCTTCCCTACCTCTCCTTCAAGTTTTATGGTATCAGGTCTTATGTTTAAGTCTTTAATCCATTTTGAGTTAATTTTTTGAGTCGCATAAGGTGGGGGTCCAAATGTTGTTATCCAGTTTTCCCAACACCCTTTGTTGAAGAGACTATCCTTTCCCCACTGAATGTTCTTGGCTTCCCTGTCAAATATGAGTTGACTGTATATGCAATTATTTATTTCTGGGCTCTCTAATCTGCTCCACTGGTCTATGTGTCTTTTTTTATGCCAGTGCCATGCTGTTTTAATTACTAACACTTTGTACTATAGTTTGAAATCAGGAAGTGTGATGCCTGTGTAGCAGGCATTTACACTGCTACATTCTAGCATTTTTACCTACAATGACAGACTGGCTTCACTACTTTCATAAATGTAATTGATGCCATTATTTATACAGAAAGTCTTCATTTACAGGGCTTTTAGGCATTGGGCAATCAGTTATAACAACCAGAGAAACAAAGAATCTGTACTGCATTCAAGGTAATAATTTTAGAGCTCAAAGTAATATAATAATTAATAGAAAATGGAAAGATACCATTTTGGTCTACCAGATGGTTTAAATTTTATTTTATTCAAATGGCTGCACTGATACAATAAAAAATAATCTTGGATAAAAGTTCACAATGAAATACATCTCTTTTAAGAATGGTCATAAAGCATTTTTTATTTTTTTTTTATTTTTTAAGCATTTATTTTTAAGGGTGATTGGGTGGCTCAGTCGGTTGGGCATTTGCCTTCAGCTCAGGTCATGATCCTGGAGTCCCAGGATCCAGCCCTGTGTCAGGCTCCCTGCTGAGCAGGGAGTCTGCTTCTCCTTCTGGCCCTCCCCTTTCTCTTGCTCTCTCTCTCAAATAAAATCTTTTTTTTTTAAATAATGTATTTTTAAGTAGTATTTACACCCAACGTGGGGCTCAAATTCACAACCCTGAGGTCAAGAGTCACATGCTCTACCAAATGAGCCAGCCAGGTGCTCTGTAAAGCATTTATTTTAAATTTTAGAATTTTAAAATTCAATATAATTGAATAAAGAAAATAAAATATTCCTTGAATTAAAATAGGTCACTTGTCTTTGAAGGATTATTCTTCTGTGGTGTGTAATTATTTATCATGATTCAAGAAAGGTATGAGTTGAATTAAAATTAATGTATCTTTTCCTTATATACACCAGGTTGAAATCTGAAGTCTTTGGTTTCACTTCAACTTATATTTATGTGTTGTAACTTTAAAAGCTTTTACCAATTTAGCTGTAGTTCTATTTCACATTTATAGAATAATGAAAATAATAATTTGCTTCTAAAGTATTTGGCAATCCAAGTACAAAATTGCTGCAAAATACAAAGTATTACTTTAATCAGATACAAAAATATTGAATTCTGAGGCTCTTGTTGAGTATTTCATTTCAAGATATTTCATGGTAATATGTCTCCAGCTAATTTCTCTGGCTGTACAGGATATGCCTGCTTTCTGTCTCTCCTGATAAACTACATCTTCCTACTTTTTCTGTATTCTATAATTTGTGTTATTGAAAAGGTAAATCTTTTAGAATAAAGGCCTAGCAATGACTTTGCCAAAAATCTTTCAAAATCTCTATTCCCAAACTCTAAAATTATTATTTGCAAGTCAAAGTTGTATTTTCTCTAAATTAAATTTTGTTAGTCTAAGTTACCAGCTCAGCCAATCTTGGTTTTACTTTTCCATTTTCCTTTATAAGACTGATCACTTACTTTTGCATCTTTTAATATGTTTTTAAATCATTTCTGGGGCTTAAAAAAGTCCTGAGAAGAAACTTGGTAAAAGTACTCTTTTGAGTGCTACTGTGATAGGTGTTTTTCACTACCCTTACACGTCACTATGACAGTCCTACACAAAAACTCTACTTGAAGTATGAAAATTAGTATAATTCCATGAAACAGAGATGAAGTTGAGCTGCCTCTTAAGGAAACTAGACTTTGAGACATCACTTTCTTTTTCAATGGGATATACATATGCAACCTACAGTTGAGCTTCTTTGGGTTTCTAATGTATTCTTTCATCATTTTATCATTAATCTTCACAAAAATTCTTATTAAGCCTGCTTGTATATGCTTTGACAATAACACCTGTAACAATGGATCCATGTGTCATTAGACAATATCTTTCATAATTCTTAGATTTACCTTATACTGTACTTATATGGGGAGGTATAATAGGTAAAATAATATGAACATAACTTCTGGTATTAGAGAACAGTTCAAATACTGGATTTTTCATATAATAGCTATACTACTATGAATATATTTCTGAAATCTTAAGAGTTTATTTTTTTTTCTCCTGCTACATGTTCATTCAGGTTTATTTAGAGAAATATAAACTGTTCATTCCAGTCATTCATGGGAAAAGCTGAATGGCAGCCATAGTTGAATATTCTCTGTAATTATTCCAGACACCGAAGAAAGCTTTAGAAGATTTTGAACTGGCAAATTCTTGATTTTTAGTCAAAACTCACTGACCACAGTTACAGTTAGTCACTCAGCAAGTACCCCTAACCTGTGTTCAGCTGGAAAAGTGTTGCAAATAATTGATGAGAAGTTCTATTGACTACTACATTTATATATCTGAGTCCTTTAAAGAAAAAAATAATACCCATGTTATAGAGCTACTTCAAGGAGTTAATTAGATATTGAGTGTAGAATTCTTATCACAATGTATGATACACAATGTAAACTATTAAATTTAGCATTATTTTATCATAATTATTTTTATTTTCAATGACCTGGTAAACAGAGAATAACTTGCCATTTTTAGCACTGTCTTCTCTATCCTTTTTCTTGGAAAACACTGAAACCAATAGTAATTTATTCTTTCATATTGTGAGAAAAATTAAATGTTCTCTTTTTACAAGGTTTCTGATAACACATGCATTTTCTCACTTTCCCACATCCCTGATACCATACTCACAACAAATATTACACATTTAAAAAATAAAATTCCAAATTAAATTGTTATCATATATTGGAAAATTACTGTATTACAGATCTTTAGTCTTGTATCTCCAATTCTTCCTATGTAAGTTAAGTATATTAACCTCAGTTTACAGATGAGGAAACTTATGTTCACAAATAGAAAGATGGTTGCAAAGTGCCCCATAGGTAGCAAATAGCATAGTGAGGATTTAAAGATAAGTCTAACTCCAAAATGAAACTTCTCAAAATATACATTTTTCTATTTAACCAATTGCTTAGTGCCTTATAGTTTATAATTAAATTCTGTATACTTGTTTAACTTTACAGTTACCATGTTAGGTGGTTATCATTTGCATGATACTCATTTTGTAGAATACTCACACTGAAGTTTAAAAACATAAAAGTTACTGGCTAGGAATCAAACTAATAACTTTTGAGATAGCTGTTTTTTTTTTTTTATTAATCAATATGCTCTGACCTGAGACTTGGGATTTATTTTTATTTTATAAGTGTTTTGTGAAATGTCAATAATGGTTATGAAAATTAATGTGCAGAAGAAGGCTCACAGTCAAATAAGTTTGAGAAAGATTTAGTGTAGATTTCCATACTATAGGCTTTCAGAGCTTTTAATATCTTAGTGTATATTTTGACCCTCCAAGAAGTAAATATATAAAACAATATGAAAGTTTATGCATTTACCCATTAGGAATCTATACATGCAGCCACAGAGTATTTAATTATATACCTATTTACTCTCTACATACAATTAGAGTAATCCCTAATTCTTAAAATCTTTCATATTAAAGATGTGAGTTGACAACGCTGTTTCTTATTTTTCCTGCCTGCCTGCTTGCTCTTCTTTTTATGGAAAAAGAGGCACCATTCTGATTAAACAGAATGGAATTATAAATTACATACTTTTTTGATAATTTTATTTTTATTGAATGGATGGAACAAAGGTTTATTTTTCCCCCAGAATAATCACATTTTCTTTAATTATGAGAAAACTATTGGAAGATTCAGACATGATAAAAATAACAATTGTGATTATTTTACATATTCTTATAGTTTACTTCTAAACTACCATTTCAGGGGTGCCTGGATGGCTCAGTCGGTTAAGCATCTGACTTTTGATTTTGGCTCAGGTCATGATCTCAGAGTCAGGAGATCAAGCCTTGTGTCAGGCTCCACGCTCAGTGTAGAATCTGCTGGAGATGCTCTCTCTCCTTCTCCCACTACCCTTTTCCCCACTCCCCCTTTCTCAATAAATAAATAAATAAATAAATAAAATCTTAAAAAAAAAAAACCCTACCATTTCAGTGAGAGAGTTTACTTCTTAGAGAACTGTGTATAGCATGTAAACATGACACTAATTAAATTCAAAACTAAAGGTATAAATTATATAGTTTATATGTTTCCTAAAATCTCAAATGATATTCATGTCAACATTGCAAAATTCTTCTGGGAAATGCCTAAGAAAAGTCTCCAGGAATAAGTTTACACCAAATATTAATGTGTACATGAATTATATAACATTTTAATGTAGAGAAGTGACCTTTATTTCCTTTGTGATTTAAAACTAAAATTAGGGCAAATTTAAAAGACCAGGAGGGGCTAATCAGACAGTAGTGTTATATCTTCTTTTGAAGGTTTTACTTACATATTTATTTGAGAGAGAGAGAGAGCAAGACAGCACACAAGTCATGGGGGAGGGGTAGAGGGAGAAGCTGACTCTCCACTTAGCAGGGAATCCAAAGCGGTGTTGGATCCCAAGACCTCAGGATCATGACCCGAGCCAAAGGCAGATGCTTAGCCCACTGAGCCACAGGTGCCCCCAGAAATGTTCTATCTTGATAGTGAGTGGAGAAGCAATGGAAGAGAAGAGGAAAGAAAAGGCAGGATAGTGTTAGGGAATAGAAGAAGAAACTGAGTAACTATAAAAAGAAAATTTGCATTCAGTATGTACAAGAATTGGAATTAAGAGTAGCACATTTTGGAGCTCAATATATATTGAGGAAATGGAGAAGGAGAATATTGAGCATACAATTCAAGAACAAAACGTCTCCAGATTGAGAAACTGCAACAGAACTCAGGCATCTGAAAACTGGTATGAAAGTCCTGTTTTCTTTCTTTCTTTTTTTTTTTTTTTTTTAAGATTTTATTTATTTGACAGAGAGAGACACAGCGAGAGAGGAAACACAAGCAGGGGGAGTGGGAGAGGGAGAAGCAGGCTTCTTGCGGAGCAGGGAGCCCGATGCGGGGCTCAATCCCAAGACCCTGGGATCATGACCTGAGCCGAAGGTAGACGCTCAACAACTGAGCCACCCAGGTGCCCTGAAAGTCCTGTTTTCAAAAGTGCATCTTAAAGAGGGTCACCTACCTGCTACAGTGAATCTGACTGTAATTTACAAGAAAAGCACGATTTTAGGTAATACCTAAAATGTGTTACCTCATTTGTTTTCCTGTCCGTAATTTGTGCCCTAAGACCCTCAGATTATAAAAGTATTTAATGAATGAATAGAAGGCTCCAAGTGGGATGATTTGTGTAATTCATTTTGGTGACCTTTGGTATGGAAATATCTCTAAAGCTAGGCGATTTTTCCTTCCTCATGGCAAGAATGGCTACATAAATCATGTGACCTCATTCACGTCATTACCAGGTTTGAAGCCAGTTAAAATAAATGATAAAAGATATTTTATGTCAAACAACATGAGTTTGCTTTCATTTACATCAGACATCACTAGCCTAAAAATGCAAGTGCAGAAAAGCACAAGTTAGGATATTTTATTTCTTTCAAATTTATTTTATTCATTTAGTTTACTTTTTCATATATATTTTAGCTTATTTACCTTCTCCTATTTATAGGACAACTTGAAGAAAATGTTTTCAGACTTCTTTAGAATCATGGAGGAATTTTATTTTGGAATTACCTAAGAAAGAAATGAAAATATCCTCAGTTCACCCAAGTCCTTTATTAAACAACATTATAAGTGAAAATCTGTTTCCCCTGCTATTATCTGAATACTCTGCTTAAAGAAACAAATAAACACCCTGACAGTTGACTGACAGGAAATATGTTTTGTTTCCTTTTTTATTCCAGCTTCATTATTTGCCATGGAGATGAATTCTTGAAGTGACAGTTTGTGTTCATTTTAGTTCAGCTGTTCATTGACTTGTGCAACATCAAAATCCTTTCCAAAATGAAAAAAAAAAGTGATGCCTAGATATGATTCAGCGCCAAGCAATTTTACATGTTAGACAAGGACTCTTGGTATTTGAAGATAAAGGCATTTTTAAAGTCCACTGCAAAATCTCTAAAATTTTCATAATTCCAGTGTGGCGATATATCCTATTAAACTGCCACCACTTATTAATGGCCGTCACAATTTAGGGTCCTCGAACACAGGCACCCTGTATCTCATTAAGGCATCTCTCCCCACTCTTCCTGCAAACATGACATTTAGAAGACCATTATATGACTTACATAGATAATTGCTACAAGGTTCTAAGCCACCTTGATCCTGCTCTGGCTTAGAGTTGTCAGCCTACTGTCAGCACATTCCAGTAGAGCTCTTATTAGTTACATATTCTTGACAGTACCTCACAAATACTATGTTTTTAAAATCTGAAAAGTTTAAACAGCTTGACATTTTAAAGGTTATCACTTTCTTTCCCAGAATAATTATTGCCAGTGTCAATAATGTATTTTTTTAAACTGGTGTATGGACAATAAAAATGTTAGGAGTTCATTTTCTATAGATTTATTTCAGTGTCGTTTTAAGAAATAATGTGTAATGTTATAAGCAGTAGGTGATGTAATTATGAGTCTGGTCTTTTTTTGCACATGTAATTATTCTTCTGTGCTTATTATTCTAAAATCATGTACTGCAAGACAAAACTTCCATAAAATAGAGATTAAAGGTCTGGAAGTTGACATAAAAGCTAAATTCATGGCCAAATTGCAAGTTTTCACTTCTTTTTTAATGTTGAAAATGGCTAATTTAAGTTTTAAAGTCACAGAGTAGACGTAAGTCATGTTGGGAAAACTCTTTGGGATTCTCACCCACCTCTGAATCCAGGCCGATGATTAGAAGAGTATTAGATTAGAAGATTAGATTAGAAGAACATTTTTCTTATCACCTAAGTAAGTGCAGCAAAAAGCAGGAAAACAAATGCAAGGGATCCTGCAGAAAATATGTATTTTTCAAATGTGAGAAGATTTCCAAATAATTGAAATAGTAAGGGAAGGTAGTAAGTATTTAAAGGAATTTTAATTATATTTAATCATGTATATTTGAGAATTGAACTAAAAACCTTGCAATGGACCTGCATATAGGAATATTTATCTTTCAAAGTCCAAGATATGGACTTGTCCTTGAACATTTCTGGGAAGCAGAGGATCATTTTAAGGCAAATAAAATCCTAATGTTGAATAGAATTTTTTTTACTGAAAGTTCTTCACACTGAACCCAAAGCTACTTTTCTGAAACTCATATTTATGGTTGTGGCAGCAAAATGACCTTGCAAAAATATCTATGCTCTAGATCCTTGAACCTGTGGATATGTCATATGGCAAAAAGCACTTTGCAGATGTGAATAAGGTTAAGGATTTTGAGATGGATAGATTGTCATAAACCATTAGGGTGGGACTAGTCTGTTAATATAAGGCCTTAAAACAGAGTGTTTTCTCCAGTTGGAGGCAAGAAGACATAAAGCAGAAGTGAAGATCAGAGAGACTTAAACTATGAGAAGGACTCAATCTGCCATTGCCGGCTTTGAAGACAAAGGGCTACAGACCTGGGGGCACAGGAGGCCTCTAGAAGCTGAAAACAATATCCAGGTGAAAACCAGTAAGGAAACAAGGCCTTCAGCCCTAAAATGCACAGGAGTGAATTCTGACAACAAGCTGAGGGAGCCTAACAGTGGATTCTTCTCCAGAAACAGCAGGTAAGAGTCCACCTCTGCCCTCTGAGACCCAAAGCAAACAACCAAGCCCACTCTGATTTCTGAAATACAGAACAGTGATAAATTTATAATAATAAACTTATGGTAATAATAATGACTGTAATATAAAATAATACAGTGTTCACTGGTTCTGTCTCCTGGCCCTGCAAAGAAACCCTGTAACTCCCAATCCAACTCCTTGGAATAATTTCAGGTTTTCAAAATAACTCAGTATCTTCCTATTCACCTTCTTTTCTCCAAGCTAACCCTTAATTCTTTGAAGTATTCTTGCCCTCCTCAAAGGCATTAACTAATACATCTCTCTGTATATGCCCTGTTTCGTTAGTGTCAATCATAAAGCACTGTGCTCTGTATTAAACAGTGATTCAGAAGTGAACTGACTGAAAAGGGCACAGAATTATCTATTACCTAAAGGTGGAAAGTTGTAACAATGCACAATTTTTTTTTTTTTTTGGCAAACATTTCATACTGCTAGCAACTTATCTATGGTCAGTTTATATCTTTGGATATTTCTCAGATAAATTTCTCTAAACCATTTTCATCCATCCTAAAAATGATCAGTTGATTTTTAAAAGTTACACCCATACAAACACCAAACACTTATGCCAACCTACACACATATAATTGATTTTTGGAAATTTTCCTCATAGTAGTTTTTGATCTGAAACCAATGACAAGAATACTTAAATTACTATATTTCTTTGATTCAAAGAAATGGCCACTATAATTTAATAACATATTTTGGAGAAAAAAAGAAGTCTAATCAAATTACCTATGCACATCTATCATGTTTCAATTTAGAAATGCTAAAATGTGAAGTGAAAATTTATTTAGGAATGTTATATATAAAACAATGTATACAATGTATATATTTATGTGTGTATATATTTGATTATATATATATATACATACACATTTCAAAACAATCACATACATTTGCAAGTATGATTTGATGTAGTGAATATGACCTTATTGGAAATAGTATCTTTGTAAATATAATTAAGTATCTCGGGATGAAATCATCTTGGATTTAAGGTAGGTCCTAAATCCAATGACTAGTGTCCTTAGAAAAGAGAAGGATATTTGGGGCAAAGAGGCACGTGGAAGGGAGAAAGCCACATGAAGATCGAAGCAGAGATCTGAGTGATGTGTCTATAAACCAAGGCACACCAAGAATAAGAGAGGCATAGAATGGATTTTCTCTTAGAGCCTCCAGAAAGAACCAATCCTGCCAACAGCTTGATTTTGGACTTCTGGCTCCAGAAGTGTACAAGAATAATTTCTGTTATGAAGTTTGTAGTAATTTGTTACGACCGTCCTAGGAAACTAATACAGATTTTGTAACCCAGAAGAGTGAGCAGCTACAAGTACCTGAAAATGTGGACTGGCTTTGAAATTGGACAATACGTAGAGGCTGGAAGAATTTGGAAGCACATAAAAGAAAAAGCCTGGATTGCTTTCCAGGGACTACTGGTGGAAATATAAATTTTAAAAGGGCTACTGATGAGATATGAGAATAAAATGAGGAACATGTTACTAGAAACTAAAAGGGAGGCATTCTTTGTTATAAAATTGCAGAAAACTTGGCTGAATTGTAGTCTAGAGTTGTACGAAAAGCAAGTCTTAAAGGCAGGGACATTGGATAATTAGCTGAGATTTCCTAGCAGAGTGTGGAAGTTGCCACCTAGTTTGTTCTTGATACTTACAGTGAAATCTGAGGAGAAAGAGATAAACTGAGGGAGGAATTCGGAAGCAAAAAAGAACCAGCACAGTGCTTTTTTTTTTTTTTTTTGAGTTTCAGTTTTATCAAGATATAGAATATTAACATAACAGCAGAAGGTCTTCTCCTACCCTTCCCAATGAGTCCATGTTCCCTATCTCTAACCCTGGAAGTGTGAATTGTTCTGATTTTTTCCATCTTAGATTAGTTTAGTACATTCTAGAATTTCATATAAATAGGATCATACATTTTGTGCTCTTTTGTGAGGCTCCTTTCACTTAGCATAATGTTTTTGAAATGTATTCATGTTGTTAAGTGTATCAGTAGTTTGTTCTTTATTGCTAGCTAGTATTCTATTGTGTATATACACCACAATTTGTTTACCCATTCTTGTGTTGGTGAATACTTGAGCTGTTTCCAATTTGGGTCTATTATAAATAAAGCTTCTATTAATATTCCCGTACAAGTCAATCTTAGGACATATGTTTTCATTATCTTGGGTAAAGACCTCAGGAATAGAATTTCTGGGTCATAGCATAGGATTATGTTTAGTTTTATAGGAAACTTCCAGACCTTCTTCCAAAGTGGTAATACTGTTTTATATTCCCATCGACATTCTATGGGAGCACCTGCTTTCTCTTTCTGCACTGTGGTTTCTTTTCTTGTTCACTCTTTAAGATCCATCCCTTTGGGAACTGAGCTTTATATGGGGGGTTCCTATTACCCTCCCAGCTAGGGTGGGCCCTAGACTTCATCTCCTTTTGTGTGCCTTGAGCATCAACCAAACAAAGATTAAAGTTCACTACAGTTGAGCAAACATCCTTAGGTTAAAAGCCAGTTCCAGGGATGTTCCTCCTAGGATTCCTGTTTTTGGTTCATTTTGGCATCTGCAAATTCCTTACTTGTTTGCAAGATCTTTAAAATATTAAGAAATATAAAATTATCCAGAATTTTAAATTGTTTTTAATGGAAGGGAGTCATTTCCCATTTTAATGACATTAGATTTCATTTAGGAAATCTGCCATGCTATCACTAACTGAAAGTCTCCAGAACACACTTTTTATTTTTTAAATTTTATTTATTTATTTATTTATTTATTTATTTATTTATTTATTTAAATTCAATTAACTAACACATAATATATTATTGGTTTCAGAGGTAGAGGTCAGTGATTCATCAATCTTATATAATATAGCCAGAGCTCATTATGTCACATGCCCTCCTTAGCGTCCATCACCCAGTTCCCCCATCACCCCATCTCCCTCCCCTCCAGCAGCTCTCAGTTTATTTCCTGTGATTAAGAGTCACACACTGTTTTTATCCCTCTCTAGTTTTGTCTTGTTTAATTTTTTCCTCTTTTCCCCATGATCCTCTCTTTTGTTTCTTAAATTCCACATATCAGTGAGATCATATAATAACTGTCTTTCTCTGATTGACTTATTTCACTCAGCATAATACCCTCTAGTTCCATCCACATCATTGCAAATGGCAAGATTTCATTTTTCTGATGGCTGAGTAATATATATATATACCACATCTTCTTTATCCATTCATCTGTTGATGGACATCTTGACTCTTTCTATAGTTTGGCTATTGTGGACATTGCTGCTATAAACATTGGGGTTTATGTGCCCCTTCAGATCACTACATTTGTATCTTTGGGGTAAATACCCAGTAGTGCAATTACTGGGTCGAATGGTAGCTCTATTTTCAGCTTTTTGAGAAACCTCCATACTGTTTTCCAGAGTGGGTGCACCAGCTTGCATTCCCACCAACAGTGTAGGAGGGTTCCCCTTTCTCTGCATCCTCACCAATGTGAGGTGAGGATTTGTCTGTCATTTCCTGATTTGTTAATTTTAGCTATTTTGACTGGTGTGAGGTGGTATCTCCTTGTGGTTTTGATTTGTATTTCCCTGATGCCGAGTGATGTTGAGCACTTTTTCATGTGTCTGTTGGCCATTTGGATGTCTTCCTTGGAGAAATGTCTGTTCATGTCTTCTGCCCATCTCTTGATTGGATTATTTGTTCTTTGGGTGTTGAGTTTGATAAGTTCTTTATACATTTTGGGTACTAGCCCTTTATCTGATATGTCATTTGCAAATATCTTCTCCCATTCTGTCGGTTGTCTTTTGGTTTTGTTGACTGTTTCCTTTGCTGTGCAAAAGCTTTTTATGTTGATGAAGTGAGATGTCATGAAATAAAGGAAGACTGTCAGACTTCCGGGATTCTATAGGCAGGAAATAGGCTGGTAGGGCTATCTGCATGTGCTAACTTTCAAGAAAAGGAATAAAGACTTGAAAGGCAAAGCCACAGCAACAGAGGCAGAGATCAGAAAGGCATGCCCTGAAACAAAGACCAAAGTAATCTCTACAGGCCCAGAAGGTGGAGAATCAACCACAGAAAATAATTTTCAGTCACTGAAACCCATAGGAATTTGTCCTGGCAAGAGACAAAGATAGTTTGTCAAGAACTGTAGTGAAGGACATGGAAAGAAGTACTTACATTCAAAGTTAAATTTAAGGGAAAAAACTGACAGATCTTACAATGAATAGCAAAAGGACTGGTGGGCAAGACACAGATGTTATTGATGATCTTACACTTTTTGGATTGCAGAACTGACATTTGTTTAAATAGGATATTGGAAAATGATCCAATTTTGGATGATATTGCAGTGAATGATTAAATTTTATAAACGAAGGAAGTAAGGTACAAGAAAAGATCCTTGAATCAGTTCTGACTGATTTCAAAACTCATACTCTTAGTTGCTCAACTATTTTGTCTCCCAATAAACCACTTCTGCAACAATTATAAATTATTCCTGTGTACAAGGTGTTATATATTTTCTATGTGTAGAATTTCCTCTGGGCCTATCAAAAGTAAAATAACACTTTTTAAACTTTCTTCCTGGGGCGCCTGGGTGGCTCAGTCGTTAAGTGTCTGCCTTCGGCCCAGGTCATTATCCCGGGGTCCTGGGATCGAGCCCCGCATCGGGTTCCCTGCTCTGCGGGAAGCCTGCTTCTCCCTCTCCCACTCCCCCTGCTTGTGTTCCTTCTCTTGCTGTCTCTCTCTCTGTCAAATAAATAAATAAAATCTTAAAAAAAAAAAACAAAACTTTCCTCCTTAAAAATATATAAGAAGTTGTATTTAGGGGGCACCTGGGTGGCTCAGTCATTAAGCATCTGCCTTCGGCTCAGGTCATGATCCCAGGATCATGGGATGGAGCCCCGCATTGGGCTCCCTGCTCAGCAGGAAGCCTGCTTCTCCCTCTCCCCCTCCCCCTGCTTGTGTTCCCTCTCTCGCTGTGTCTCTCTCTGTCAAATAAATAAAATCTTAAAAAAAAAAGTTATATTTAGGGTAACTGTGACCAATATTTAAAATATTAAATATTAAAATATTAACTGTAACTAATCTTAAGTCCCTAGTTTCTTGAGGACAGTATTACTAAAGACCTTGATTATTTGTCAGTTACTTGAGAGTACACGCAAAAAGAAATGTAGAATCACTAGGGGACATCAGAATGTAGTAATATCAAACTTTTGGGGAACTGAACTAATTTCCTTGCTTTGGTGTATTTCTTGTTCATAGTTATGCCAGAGAGAAAGTCTATACAGTTTTCAGCAGGAAATTTAACAATGTATCCTGTGATAATTTGTCAGTAACTTAAATCAAATCACAGAGAGAATATTTTT
Source organism: Mirounga leonina (assembly GCF_011800145.1). Lineage (NCBI taxonomy): Eukaryota > Metazoa > Chordata > Mammalia > Carnivora > Phocidae > Mirounga > Mirounga leonina. The sequence continues at coordinate 31,614,178 of NW_023270415.1, read as the reverse complement.
CCCCTTTTCTTCCTCCCTCACTCCCTCCCTCCAAACCCTCCCATCTCTTCCCCTGTTCACCGCCCCCAACCTTCCTCCCCTCTTGAGCTTCTCTCTCTCTCTTTCTCTATCTGGTCAATTGTTTCACAAAAAGGAACTGGCTCTTTCTAATAGATATCAAACTGAACCGACTACCTTACTCCAAACTAAAATATCAAATAGAAAATATATCGAATAGTAATAAAGCTCAAGATAGTGGAAAAACAGGCTAAAATATATAGATGATAAAGATATAGACCTAGACACAGATATACAGATGAAGATACAAATACATATACAGATACAGATAGTGAAAACAGGCTATGTAAATTCCAAACCTGAAGTTCAAATGACCAGCTGTTGAAACATAACCAGGAACACTTTTTAAGAGTATTCTATACGGGGTGGGTAAAGAGATTGTCAAAGCAATGTACGTTATTGGTATGACTTGGTTTTCCAATAAAAAAGTCTCCGTGTTTCATGAAAGATAAAGGTAATATCACAACAGGTTTATATTAAATGCAGGCCTCCTATTCTTCTGGCATGATACTGACAAGTTTAAACAGTTTTAATAGATGGTACTGAGCATGGCATAAGATTATTTATGTTTTTATTTACATAAGTATTCAGTGTTTTCTGTATATTTTCATTGGTTAATAAGAGAGGTCTTTGGGCTCCCTGAAGACATAGACCATGAGAAACGTTTGAAAATTTCTTCAGAAACATCAAGGACTTTTTGAAGAACTAAGGGGAAAAAAAATTCACTTATATTTTCCATAATTTCTTCTGCAAATGATGACTCTGACAATTGGAGTTAAAAGAAAAAAAGAATTGGGGTACCTGGGTGGCGCGGTCGTTAAGCGTCTGCCTTCGGCTCAGGTCATGATCCCAGGGTCCTGGGATGGAGCCCCACATTGGGCTCTCTGCTCAGCGGGAAGCCTGCTTCTCCCTCTCCCACTCCCCCTGCTTGTGTTCCCTCTCTCGCTGTGTCTCTATCAAATAAATAAATACAATCTTAAAAAAAAAAAAGAATTAAGATAATGAAAACCAGGCAATAAATGAATGGAGATGACTTAGAAATGAAGATGTGAGGGTTATTTAGCCATGATATAATAGTAGCATTCAGATTTACAAAGGAATCCCATTTTATAACAACAGTGATTGTCTATGTTGAATATATAATAACTGAAAATCAGTTTAATTTGAAGCAAATGTAATTCGAATTATGTGAAAAGAATTACTTTAGAATACCAAATATTTAAGTAGGAACAACAGATTTAAAGGTCAAGAATTCATCACTGATGTTAAATTAAGCATTTTAATTTTATAATTAATCAGTTCAACTTTTCTTACTAAAAATTCCATAATTATGCCCAAATTATAAAGTAGAGCAATACTATTTTAAGAATCCTGGCAGCAAATGCTAATCTTTATACCATTACCAACCTATTTAAATCCCATTGAAATTGTTCTCTCATCATGTTACTTGTGTCTTCTGAGTAAATAGAAGAAAATTATAACTTTGCACTTCCTCTTACTAAAAATCTATTAGCATGTTATGACCCTGGCACTATCAGCTTATATTGAAATGGAGGCAAAATGATATTCTGAAGTAGTGGGTAGGTGAAACGGTAACACTTGACTTGCCTTCAGAGCACTAGTAATTCTACTAATTTAATGATCGTCCTTCCACCTCCACACTTCTGTTGTTTATTAAAATTATCTCCTGGAGCCCCCTGGATGGCTCAGTTGGTTAAGTGTCTGACTTCTGATTTCATTTCAGGTCATGATCCTGCAGTCGTGAGATTAAGCCCTATGTCAGGCTCCATGCTCAGTGCAGAGCTGGCTTCAGACTCTCTCCCTCTTTCTCCTTCCCCCTCTGCCTCTCCCACTGCTTGTGCTCTTTCTCTCTCTCTCTCTTTTTCTCTCTCAAATAAATAAATAAATAAAATCTCTCCTGGACACAACATCTGCTCTAGCTTTTTTTTCCTCAACTTAATCATGTCCCAAATCTATGTTATGGAAGATTATCTGAACCTAAAACATGATAATAAAATGAAACCAAACTCCAAAATAAAAAGTGAAAATTTTCTGTGCTAAAATGAACATACACTTAAGCATTTCAATTTTACAGTAAAATCATGGATCATACCGTGAATTATTAAGTGAAAAGAGTAACTAAAGAATCAGTGTCCAAGAATAAGAGTCAAGTAGAAAAAACAAATTTTATTATATATAACCTCTTTTTATTTATTTATTTATTCTTTAGGAGCCACAGCTTGAAGAATTTTGACGTGGTTTTAGAAAACTAAGACAATGGGGCGCCTGGGTGGCTCAGTTGGTTAGGCGACTGCCTTGGGCTCAGGTCATGATCCTGGAGTCCTGGGATCAAGTCCCGCATCGGGGTCCCTGCTCAGCGGGGAGCCTGCTTCTCCCTCTGACCCTCCCCCCCTCTCATGTACTCTCTCTCTCTCTCATTCTTGCTCTCTTAAATAAGTAAATTTATAAAAAAAAAAAGAAAGAAAGAAAACTAAGACAAGAATGAGTGGAAATTGAAAGCAACAACAAGTTTAGTTATTTGGGGAAAGAGCCAGAAGTGACAGGTTTCTGAAAATATCACTCTCAGCTAAGGATTTAATTTAGTCTCAGGAAAAACAGGTAAAAAGAATAGTCATCGTTGTGGTAATTTAATGTTATCTGGAGAGGCATGATAATTTTTTTTCCTTCTTGAAATATGTTGTCTCTTAAGGTTAAGATGCATGTAGATTAAATGGAGAGATTACCTTTATTCAAGACGTGAAGGGGCTAATAATAATGAAATTCATGGGCTTCCTTCATACTATGCTAGATTTTGGACAGTTGTTTAATCTATGAATGCAATGGAAGCTTTAAATGGTGTGTACCTATATTTCGAACTTAAAAATAGCATGTAAGTATAATGAACAGAATATCTACTTTGTCTTTATTACCTGTAGGATAAAATATATGTACAATTCACTCCAGTTTAATTACATTAAAGGTGACCTGCAAAAATATTATAAATTTCAATTGCCTTAGCTTTGTGCTTCAGCAGTCAAAGATCTCTTCTAGGTAAGCCAAGATAAGTCAGCAAGTAGACCAATAAATAGTGACCCTTCAAAGCACTTTTTAAAGTCCTTAAAGTCAAAGTCTGCCATGTTTTAGCTTTTTTAAAAAAGATTTTGTTTGTTTTTAGAGAAAGAGGGAGAGAGAGCGAGCGCAAGTGGGGGTGAGGGGACAGAGAAGCTCAAGCAGACTCCACGCTGAGCCTGTCATGGGGCTCCATCCTACGACCCTGAGACCACGCCCAGAGCCGAAACCAGGAGTCAGACACTCAGCCTGACAGAGCCACCCAGGTGCCCCTGCCATGTTTTAGTTTTGCCAATAACATCAGGACTCCCATGTCAAGGACTGTAAGAGCTAACAGTGGGGAAAAGGCTAGAGATCTGTAAGACTTGATGCAATGGATTGTTTTCATTTAGGAAAAAATGGGTTGAGAGATAATTTTCTTGGTGTTTGCCAGACCTAAAATAGTCATTGGAGTCACCATATTCCAGTAAAAAACAATGAGAGAATAGTGGACTATGATACATTTCTTAATATGAAATTTTTACTTCAATTTTTAAAAAGTTTTAACTTTTAAAGCTAGTAAAGTTCTAATGCTGGATCCACCATTTCCTCTGTCTTTTCCTCCTGTATATTAGTCAGGATTCTCCAGATAGAACCAGTATAAAGAACCAACCAATATATACGGGGGGGGGGGAGGGGTTGGGGTGGTGGTGGATTACAATTAATCATCAAAACATCCCATACGAGCTATTCAGATTTCCAAATGTCAGAAAGCTATAGCTTAACAAAAACTGATACTCTTGTCTCCCAGTATAAACACTGCTCTAAAACCACTAGAAAGAAATGTCAGCAGAGAGGACAGTTTCTCTGTATAAGATAAGATCACCTCTACTTTATTGTGTAATAGAAACTCTGATTTGCCTTTTTGAAATCTACCTATGGAAACCATTTTTAAAACTGCCACATCATCATTATTATTGAGTGCTAAAGACAGACACTTTACAAACAAGAACCATGAGAAATTAGAATCCTTTTTGCTTTTTACATAGTGACCCTAAAGATCAAGGTCAGAAAACTTTTCCAAGGACAGATATACTGTAAATTCTAAAGCCAAAGTCTAACACAATCTGAGCTCCTTCAGAGGCCCTGCTTTTTCTCTGCTTCTATTTGTATTCTTTTTGTGTAGTTGCAATCCTACTTTCTCCAACCTAATTCTACCTTGAACATCTAGAGGTTATTAGCTGCTGCCTGCCTTCCCATCCCTGTTCATAACGACAGCCTAAGAAACCCCTGTTGCTTTGCAGTGTGCAGAGCCTTCCATATAGTAGCCCACATGAAAAGCACCTCAGGAACAAATCGACACCTGCAATTCCTAGTGAATCCTCTTGTGATTTGATTTGGAGCTCATTTCTGAAACAACTGTGTGTTCTCTCTTCCAAGGTGGTTTAAAACTTATCTCTGGATCAGCTATTACATACCTTCCCCTTGTACTTTAGGGTGATTTGGAGTATAACTCCAATTCAGTCCGAAGTGCCCCAAAGTCCTCCTAAGGTGAGTATCTTCTATACCACATAGCTTATATTTTAAAATATACAATTACTAATACATCCTCCAAGACTTCCATTTAAATACTTCCGTCCATTTTGTTTGATATGGTAACAAACCGATAGAAACTAGTCTTATTTATATTGTCTTACACAGTTGTCAATACACTATTACTGGTCTTGCTTAACTGTTTTATATGTGAATATATTGAATCATCATATTGAACGAACTCTTATACTTCATTTTGTGTGGAGGAGATGTTCAACAAATATTGGCTCATTTATTGAATAATGGGGAACTATAGCAGAAAAAGCCAAATTAAATAAATAATAATCTAAAAATGGAGAACAAATGTTGAAAAGACAAATCTTCACAGATGTGGAATGGGTGAGAGTTCCACAGGTAGGAATGCAAATTGGTGCAACAACTGTGGAAAAGAGTATGGAGGTTCCTCAAAAAATTTAGAATAGAATTACCATATGGTCAGTCATTCTACAACTGGGTATTTACCCAAAGAAAATGAAAACACTAACTCAAAAAGATATATGCACCACTTTGTTTATTGTAGCATTATTTACAATAGCCAAGATATGGAAGCAATCCAAGTGTCCATCCATAGCTGACTGGATAAAGAAGGTGTGATGTATACATACACACACACACACACACACACACACACATATATATATTCACACAATGGAATATTACTCAGCCATAAAAAATGAAATCTAGCCATTTGAGACAATATGGATGGACCTAGAGGGTATAATGCTAAATGAAATAGTCAGAGAAAGATAAATACCATATGATTTCACTCACCTGTGGAATTTAAGAAAGAAAACAAAGAAAAAAAAACAAGAAAGAGACACTTAAATACAGAGAAGAAACATGGGGTTGCCAGAGGGGAGGTCAATAGGGGGATGAGAGAATTAGAGAAGATTATGAGCACACTTATCTTGATGAGCCCTGAGAAATGTATACAATTGTTGAATCACTATATTGCACACCCTAAACTAATGTAACTGTATGTTAATTGTACTTCAATTAAAAAATAAAGACAAATTTCCACAGATGTTAAACAAAGACTAATTATTATATTTTAAGTGCTTTTCTTTGTGCAGCATTTAAAATCAATTTATTCCAAAATTTAAAATAGCCTGGACTTAATTAAATCAAGGTTGCATGCTTTTGTACATTTTATGATAATCTTCTGAAAAAACTGATCATATTTCAAGAAAAATAATCAATATAAAAAGAGGTAAAAAAACAATTAAATGAAAATGGATTTACAACTCTAATGATTTATGATATTCCTTATTTATGAGGGAAAGACTTTCTGTGACTAGGTAGCCCAGGTCCCCCACAATTCTTTTACCAAACCAATCCTTTGTCTTATGGGTTTACACAGATTTGAAAAAAAACTCGCTCACTAAGCTACAAAGGAATATGCTGCTTAATAACTGTGTGTTCAAATCCTCCACGACTGAAGGTAGCATTGCCATTCTTCTTTTAACAAGTTCAATTTTCAAATGGATTAAGATGAAGAAGGTGGAGAGAAAGTCTTTAATTCTTTATCCCATCTTTGTGGATGGTTGTAGATTTCCCCCTTTCTAAATATTTTTCTAATTACAAACAGCACATATTTTTAAATGGGTAAGATATATATAAAAGTATAAAGAATAAAACAATGCTTACAACTCCATAAACGAGAAATAATCATTTGTAACATTTTGATACATATTCTCCAATCATATCTCCATTTCCTATGTGAACTTGGTTGACCTCATCTCATGATAAGACTAAGTCAAATATTGTTCACCTATTATGTAAGAAATCCAATATCTTCTCCAAGAGCTTAGGGAATTCACTGGGGGCATACAAGATGCATACAAATTTATGGTTATGTATTTATTATATTTATATATTAAAAAATATATTTATATTTACATATATATTTTTGGCTATATATATTTGGGGTAGCTAGTCATTTCTGGCTTTTGTTTCTGCTTTCTGCTGTATTCTTTTTCTCTGTTTTGCATTCTGTGATTAGTACTTTATCTATGTTCACTACTATGACATGGACACATTTATTTATTCAGAAATATTCAGCAAATACCAACTCTGTGTTGGACACTATTCAAGACACTGGAGAAACAACGGTGAGAAAGAAAGATAGAATCCTGTTCTTGCTAAATTATACTTCAAGGGTGGTGAAGAGTGTGAGGGGCTACAGAGAAAAATAAAGCGGGGGAGTAAGATAGAGGGTTGCAAAGGTGGAGGTTGCAATTTCTAAAAAGTGGTCTGCGAAGATCTTATGGTGAAGTGACATTTGATTAAAGAACTGAATGGGGTCGTTCAAGTCTGAAGATACTTCTGCTACCTCATCCTATCAAATTTTTTTTAAAAATGAAAAAAAAAAAAAAGCAAAAAAACTAAGAGGTAACTTGTTTAGGCTTTGACTGAAGTTTCAGGAAAAATAGAAGAGATTTACCAAAGCAACCACAAAATTAAAAAAAATAATAATACTAGATTATTTTTTCTTAAAACTTCTCATTAATAGAAGGGTTTAATTTCTTAGAGTGTTAATGAGTCTTCTCTCCCTTGCCTTTAATCCCTCTTGATTTCCTTCTCTGTCATTCTCTTTTCAGGATCCCACTTCTTTTTTCCCTTTGTCCATTCCCTTGCCTTGATGTCACTCTTCCCTCACCCTAAAATCCTGTTTGTGAATGAATATATAGATATATAAATTAATTTTTAATGGGGAAGATACAACATATCCTGTAAAGGGATTTACCTATTTTTTTTTGTTTGTTTCTTACTATCTAATGACATCAGTGTCTCATAATCTATATTTAGGGAAATTATCAAGGTACTTCCCTGAAAAAAATCGTTAATATAAATTGTAATTGCTGAAGTAATGTTCTTGTTACACTATATATGAATGTTCTTGTTACACTATATATGAATAGGTTTATAAATAATTAGAAACATATTTAGATGCTTTATAATCTCTTATTTATTTCATGAAATATCAGTTCTTTGACATATCAGAATTTCAAAAATAAGCTTTAATTACTTCACATCATTGTCATATGTTTTATATCCTAGTTTATGCAAATAATTTCACTATTATAAAGCATTCTGGCCACTTCAGTTATCATTATTATTATTATTATTCCTAAAAATAATGTAGATGTAACATCATATACTCTGGAATAAGAATTGACTGGGTGGTATGTAATCTGAATACACTTCCGTATAACTGTAAGAGTCTAGACAAGTTATTTAAAGCCTCTGGTCCTCAGTTTTCTTATAAGTAGGGATAATAGTAGCACAAATTTCTTAGACTTGTGATAATTAATGAGTTAATATAATGAAAACTTCTAAGAAAAGGACTTGATACACAATTATTTATTAAATGTTACTTATTATTCATTCTTACCTTTTGGAAAATATTTGTGTGTACATTTCTGATTATTTCATTAGGATTAGAAGTGGATGTAATGGGTAAAACCAAGGTAATTATAATGAATTTAAACCCCTGGTCCTTATAAGAGACTGGTTTCTAGGTATGCATGAGAATACTGACCGAATTTTATTAGTGCTGAATAATATGCTTTTAAAATACTTGATAAGTTTATAGATAATAATACTACCTTATAATTTGTTTTTATTTTATGTTACTAGGTGCTATAAACTGTTTTCCTATGTTTATTGGACATTTGTATTTCTTCCATCAGTCATTATCTGATTGTATCTTTATAATTTTTCTATAAAGTTTTAGGTTTTTATAAAATATATTTCTAATTAGGCAGAAGAAATGTAAATGGCATATAAGAGCCTCTGGCAAACCTTTAATCTCAAGAACCATTTGGCACATAAATCTTTCCAGATAATAGAAATCAAGATGTCTAAATACCACCATCAAGAGAATTACAAAAATTCCTTTAGCAATCCATTCTGATCTCAGAAAAATTTAATTATATATGTAGCTTTTTTATTATACAAAGGGGTATCTTTACCAAGTTCCATTAGAAATTGATTTCTGACTGTAGGGTGGTAGAAAAACATTTAATAAAAAGGCTGTATTTTAGAAATTAGAATAATCCAAAACTGGATGTGTCAATGATAAAAGTAAGATTTTTCTGGCACTTACTTTGTAACTTCAATTTATGAAAATCCCAGCAGTGTTTTGTTTAAATTACGGGCTTTACAATGGCCAAATTGAATTCTGATAGCATACCATTATAAGATCAGTTGGTCAGCCGACTGTTACAGATTATTGCCTCAGCAGCTGTGGATTTCTATCAGGGCACTGTGGGAAGCTTAAAATGTAAAGCATATTTAGCTGCACCCTTGTGTGATATAAATGACTATCTTCATATTTAAATTTTCCTCTGTTGGGATATAAAAGATATATCTCTATGTGCGTTGTGCAAACAGAAGACAGATACATTCTGTGGTTTTAATTTTTCACATCTATTCATTAAAGCACTCAGTCGTACAATAATAAGCTTTCTCTGGTTTTACTTTTATGCTATAGGACTCTGTATATGTGTTGTATAAATGCTCCATGGAAAACATTAATAGCCTCTCAGTACGAGTATTATTTCTGATGTTGGAAGGAATGCAAATTTGTGTATTAGAAGAGTCTCTAGTTCAAGTTTCTACCGTTTCTAATTATTAACTTAGGGGCACAGGTGAGACAAGTTCGGGACATTGGGATTTGGTTTCCAATTACGTTTCAATCTTTTATTCAACCTGTGAGTATAAAAGAAAAACGAAACAACCAGAAGCATTTAAGGTTTTCACCCAGACATGTGCCTAGTGAGAAAGAGAACGAATTGAATAGTTGGGCTTGGGCATTTTCCAGAATAATATCCTCAACATTCTAAGTATTAAGCGAACTACTGTACAACTTGTTCACTCCTGCCATGTTATTATAATCATTTTATTAGAGTTTCTATTATCTTTATTTGATGTAAAGACATCTATTATTTTATATAATATAAAATTCATTCTATCTTATTATTTAAAAGGCATACAGCCATCCAAAATAGCATCAAACTACTAGACAGCATCATTATCTATGCAGTTTTATAATAATTAAAAGACAAATTTGACTTGTTACCTTATTATGGTTACTGCAAACTCTATAGAAAATTTCAATAGGATTTAAATATACCCTCACACAGAAGTCTATTCTACTACTTTGGAGAAAACCACCCTCATAGAAATGACTAATACAAATCCAATGTATCATTTTATTTGGTGACGCTTGCCAGTGAAGTATATTCGGGAACGGTTCCTGGAGTACATGCAAAGTCCCTGTTCCGGCAGAGAAATGTGTTTTAATACTATCCCAAGGGAAAAGAAAAGCATCTACCAATGTCTGCTCAATTACAGAATACTAGCATAGTAAATTATAATGTAATCTGGTGTTAGAGCCCAATGTATTCATGCTGTTTGGAAGACAGATTCTATGACTATTTATCACAGAGATAGCAAAGTAAAAATATTTAGCCAATTCCCTGATGCTGTTTCATTAAATTACCAATGGATAATTTGCTTATCATATTACTGTATTTCTGATGATCCCAACCAACTCTGAAAAACTAGGTTTCTTGCTTAGGCTTGCTTTAACATATATTAGAAAAGTTTCCTTTGGGCAGAGGCCAGACTGAATCGATCCTCACATTTCCTCCCAAAGCTGCTCTGAATCAGTCTGTCCCTTTCTAGTTGTCATCTTCAAAGACACTTTATGTTCTTTGGGCAAAATGTCTTATATTACTCAGGGAAATGAAATACATTATTTTGCACTAGCTTCGTTTTTTCTTTTCTTTGAATTAGTTGCCCCTTGCTTATTTTCTGGTACTATTTAACTGTACTCCTTATTCCAAAACAGTTAATGACTGGGTCAACAAGCAGTCTGAAGAGGGATTGTATAGCACTAGCCCTTATAGCTAAGAAAGCTCAATTCCTACTATTACATGGTTCTAAAAGGGTCTTTTAAGTTGAGGCATAAATATAAGTATGGTTTCTTATTTAGAAGCACACAAAACAATAGAAAGTTAAAGGCCAAAAAAATGTTTATTTAAAAATTGCAGGGAGGCAGAAATCATATTGAGGAAAGAACTCTTGTTTTAGAAAACCACTCTACTGTGAGCTTTACATAAAAAGTTGAAGCCACTGGATATAGCCCAGATAGGTGTCTATACAAAATAGGGCAAAAGAATTTATAATTCAGATCCAATGCAATGGGGTGGCAGGAGTTGGGGAAGTTCAGATTTAGGAAGGTATAGAGAGTTGAGGAAGAAAGATCTTTACTGAAGGAGGAGCTTAAAAGGCTACGGAAGAGGCCAATGGCTGATGCTACTCCATATGTTTTTTGTTTGTTTTTTTTTTTGTTTTTGTAGAACTAGGAAAGCTGCCTTTCCATCATATGAGAGCAACACTGGGCCACAGCTCTGGGCTGAATTTCAGCCTTCAGTCAGCCCTTCACTCAACATCCCTATGCAGGGCACAATCTGCTAAACCATAAGTGGCTGTCTTGGACAGGGCTTTGGGGAAAGGGTGAACTGTCACTGGTCGGAGGATTGGCCAGAGAATAGAAGAACATGATACCTGGCAGATAATTTTCAGTCGTTCTTTGGCCTGTATTATAAAATAGATCATTCCCTCTTGTATTTGGTGAGATGATGACTGAAAGTAGTGAAAATTTAACAAGAAATCTTGTGGGAGTTGTGAATGTGTACAGGTGGGTTCCCTAAGAAACCTCAGAAATTGAGGGAGGGTGTCCTGATATAATTAAATAAAAGAGAATTTCCAGTGTTGTAGAGGATTTGGGAACATCTAGTTAACAAACATATAGATTGCTATATCTTAGACTTTTATATTTTAAGGGACTTCAGTTTTCATTTATATTTAAACAGTGAATGAAACTGAAGTGACTTTTAGGAAAATGACAGGGCAGATGTTGTTATATCTCTTCAGATAATTTCATTTTTTTAGCACTCTACTCTGATGAATTACCTCCCCAAATTTAGAAATTTCTTTACATTTATTAGTGAATTATTTAAAAGAATTTAAAAGACTATATAACATCTGTGGGAAAATAGTGACAATTTCCCTTAATGGGAATATTACAGTGTTTAGAGTTCCCCAGTAACATTGAGGGTATGAGAAGAATAGAAAATTGTAACATTCCAATATTAATGAAGAAAATTAAGGCCCACTGATGTTATTCTCTTTAAATTCTTAATAAGTTCATTCATTTTTTACTTCTATCCTCTTAATTTTACTCAGAGGGTAAGCTCATTCACTTTGACATTTGGCTTTATCATTCCCAGTGTTTCATATTTGACTTATTTTTTTCTCTTTGTATGTTTGTATTTTCAAGGAGGGTGACATCAACTTTTTCCTCTAAGAATTTGTCCTCCTTGGCCTAAACATTTTCAAGTTCTTCTGGTGCTTAAAACAAAAACAAACATAGAAGGAAACCAACAACTCTCCCCAAATCCAACATTCAAAAACTTTCAAGGCCTTGGCTCCCTTATCTCTTCTGTTGCAATTTTGTTAAAGGAAAGAATTTCCAAACACCAACTCACCTTCATTCACTTCTTAGATATTTGCATTCTGGATTAAATCTTCCCATATATTGCTGCTAAAAGTTCTGTGCTTTCTCATCAATTTATTTTAGTTACATTCATTAAATACACCACATTGTGTTGTTCTCATAGATTTTACTTCCAAGCATGATGTTATTGCTCGCCTCTTTGTTGAATCTCTCTGCTCTTGAATTCACTATTGTACACATTTATCTACCAATCCCCCAACCTGTCTGACTGATATTTATCAATCTCCCTCTGTGGATCCTCTCCATTAAATATTTTGGGTTGCATAGTTTATTTCTTTCTTTTACTAATCAGTTTGTTTTAGGGCTTTTCTTTTTCATAGATTTTTTTCTACCACATAAATATAAGTGTTTTTTGTCCACATGGGCAGTCTTGGTATTTCCAAATGCATACTGACACTTTTTCATGGAAATATTGATCATTTAACTGAAAATTATTAAAATAAATGTGTTATTCTATTCTCTGTACATCTTTTTCCTCCAGTATATTGTTCTCAAATTCATGGTTCATTCATGCTAGAAACCCCTATGTGAATTTCAGGAACTTTCCTTTATATGCCAACTAGTTGTTTTTTTTTTTAGTTTTGCTTGTTATCAATGGAAGATATGTCTAAGAACACCAACAATACAAGCATACACTGCCTGTGGTAATGAATCCAACAATATGTATGGATGATAATCATGGCCTTGATCTCATGGGAAGGTTATTACAAGTTCACATTATTTAACCACTGTCTGACTGTTCCATAATAGCATTATTTTAATTTTCTATATCCTATGTAAGCAAAATATATCATTAAAAGGGGATTCTCAGTAGATACACATATGTGTCTTCCTCTTCCCAAAGCTTTTATTAAACAAATTATTACTTTTCACAAGAAGTAGCCATGTAATGAAAAATTTCCATACTCAGTTTCAGCATCTGAGATATGTAAAGGGTGTATCCATTTTTTATGTCAGATAAACACAAAAATTCATTTTCTCACTTTTAGACAATTTAGGTCTTTTATGTTTGTTGAATTCAAGAGAATTTGAGTTTTAAAATTTAAATTTCCCACCAATTCTTTATGAGATATATTGTGAATAATTTTAGTAAATAATTTTTAAATGTACTGACATGCTACTCACAATGTTATATATTGAAATATAAACGTATCCTTTTAAAGATTGATATCGGGTGGGGGGATGATGGCGGAGGAGTAGGGGACCCTATTTCAACTGGTCCCCGGAATTGAGCTGGATATCTACCAGACCACTCTGAGCACCCATGAAACCAGCCTGAGATGTAAGAAGATCTGGATCTCTACAAACAGAATATTCGCAGGCAGTTGGTTTTGAGGTAGGAAGCGGGGAGCCCTGATTCGGCGGGCAGATATTGGAGGATAAACAGCAGCTGGAGGGTGCCTGGCCGTGGGGATCCTACACCGCCGGTGAGTGACAGCCTCATGCGCTAGGGACGGGGCACAGATTCACAGAACGGTGGGGGCGGGTACTCTAGGGCAGCCCCCAGGGCAGAAACCTGGAGTGGGGAGTCACTCCTGCAAACTGGGAGTGGCTGGCGGTTTTAGAAGCACAAAGGACAGAGATGTGCTCAAACCTAGAGGCAGGACTAGGAGCGCTGCGGAGGGGCGCACAACCCAGGATGCTGCGGTTCATAGCAGCAAAGACAGAAACAGAGACAGTGTGGCCTGGAGAGCTCACTGAAGAACAGCCTGAGGTCTCTCTGCTCTGAGGCAGAGAGTTGGAAACTGTGTCTTCTGCTCTGACTCACGGAGGAGACGCGGAAAGCCGCCAGGGAAAGGCACCAGAGAACAAAAGCCCCAAAGACTGATTCCCGCTGAGCCCATCTCCCACCACGGGGAGGGCAGGGCAACTCCGCCCAAACAGGGTTGCTGAGTAACAGTGCAGCAGGGCCCTCCCGCAGAAGACAGGCTGGGAAAACAAGAGGCCAGCAACCCTAAGGTCCCAAGAAAACAGGTGCATCTTGCTTGGGTTCTGGTCAATAATTTGGACTCTATACATTCCCTCAAACACCCATCAACAGAATGACTAGGAGGAGGAGCCCCCAAAAGAGAAAAGACTCAGAGATTATGACTTATGCTGCAGATTTATAAATGGATGCAGATAGAACCAAGATGTCGGAGATGGAATTCAGGCTAGCAATTGTGAAGGCAATGGCTAGAATGGAGAAATCAATTAATGGCAACAAAGAGTCTCGAAGTTGCAAAAATAAAAGGTGAATTGGCAGAACTTAAAAATGCTATCAATGGGATCCAATCCAATCTAGATAATCTAACAGCTAGAGTAACTGAGGCAGAAGAGCGAATAAGCGACCTGGAAGACAATATAATAGATAAAAAGGGAAAAGAGGAGGCCAGGGAAAAACAACTCAGAATCCATGAAAATAGAATCATAGAAATAAGTTGACACCATGAAGTGTTCCAACGTCAGAATAATTGGAATCCCGGAGGGAGTGGAGAGAGAGAGAGGACTAGAAGATGTATTTGAGCAAGTTGTAGCTGAGAATTTCCCTAATCTGGGGAATGAAACAAACATTTGAGTCCTAGAGGCAGAGAGGACCCCTCCCAAGATCAAGGAAAACAGGCCAACACCCCGGCATGTAATAGTAAAACTTGCAAATCTTAGAACCAAGGAAACCATCTTAAGGGCAGTTAGGGGGAAGAGATTCCTAACCTACAGAGGGAGGAACATCAGAATAACGTCAGACCTATCCACCGAGACCTGGCAAGCCAGAAAGGCCTGGCAAGACATATTCAGGGTCCTAAATGAGAAGAACATGCAGCCAAGAATACTTTATCCGGCAAGGCTTTCATTCAAAATGGATGGAGAGATGCAGAGTTTCCACGACTGGCAGAAACTGAAAGAATATGTGACCACTAAGCCGGCCCTGCAAGAAATATTAAGGGGGTTCTATAAAAGGAGAAAGACCCCAAGAGTCATCTACAACAGAAATTTACAGGGACAATCTATAAAAACAACATCTTCACAGGCAACATGATGACAATTAATTCATATCTTTCAATAATCACTCTCAACACAAATGGCCTAAATGCTCCCATAAAACGGCACAGGGTTGCAGATTGGAGAAAAAGACAGGACCCATCCATATGCTGTCTACAAGAGACTCATTTTGAACCTAAAGATACATCCAGACTGAAAGTGAAGGGATGGAGATCCATCTTCCATGCCAGCAGACCTCAAAAGAAAGCTGGCGTAGCAATTCTTATATCAGACAAATTAGATTTTAAACTAAAGTCTGTAATTAGAGACACAGAAGGACACTATATCATTCTTAAAGGGTCTATCCAACAAGAAGATCTAACAATTGTAAATATCTATGCCCCCAACATGGGAGCAGCCATCTACATAAGCCAACTGTTAACCAAAATAGTCATATTGATAACAATATGTTAATTGTAGGAGACCTCAATACTCCACTCTCAGCAATGAACAGATCATCTAAGCAGAAAATCAACAAGGAAACAAGAGCTTTGAATGATACATTGGACCAGATGGACCTCATAGATATTTACAGAACATTCCACCCTAAAACAATAGAATACTCATTCTCCTCGAGCGCACATGGAACTTTCTCCAGAATAGACCACATACTGAGTCACAAATCAGGTCTCAACCGATACCAAAAGATTGAGATTATTCTCTGCATATTCTCAGACCACGATGCTCTAAAACTGGAACTCAATCAGAAGAAAAAATTTGGAAAAAATTCAAACACTTGGAAGCTAAAGACCACTCTGCTCAAGAATGTTTGGATCAACCAGGAAATCAAAGAAGAACTTAATCAATTCATGGAAATCAATGAGAACGAAAACACATTGGTCCAAAACCTATGGGACACTGCAAAGGCGGTCCTAAGGGGGAAATACATAGCCATCCAAGCCTCACTCAAAAAAAATAGAAAAATCTCGAATTCACCAACTAACTCTACACCTCAAAGAACTCGAGAAAAAGCAACAACAATACCTAAGCCACACATTAGAAGAGAAATAATTAAAATTAGAGCAGAAATCAATGAATTAGAAACCAGAAACACAGTAGATCAGATCAACGAAACTAGGAGTTGGTTCTTTGAAAGAATTAGTAAGATCGATAAACCACTGGCCAGACTTATCCAAAAGAAAAGAGAAAGGACCCAAATTAAAATTATGAATGCAAGGGAGGAGATCACAACTAACATCAAGGAAATAAAAACAATTATTAGAAATTATTATCAAAAACTATATGCCAATGAACTGAACAATTTGGATGAAATGGAGGCCTTCCTGGAAACCTATAAACTCCAAAGACTGAAACAGGAAGAAATTGACAACCTGAATAGGCCAATAACCAGTAACGAGATTGAAGCAGTGATCAAAAACCTCCCAAAAAACAAGAGTCCAGGGCCTGATGGATTCCCTGGGGAATTCTACCAAACATTCAAAGAAGAAAGAATACTTATTCTACTGAAGCTGTTTCAAAAAATAGAAACAGAAAGAAAGCTTCCAGACTCGTTCTATGAGGCCAGCATTACCTTAATCCCCAAACCGGGCAAATACCCCGTCAAAAAGGAGAATTTCAGACCAATATGCCTGATGAATATGGATTCCAAAATCCTCAAAAAAATCTTAGCTAATAGGATCCAACAATATATTAAAAGGATCATCCACCACGACCAAGTGGGATTTATCCCCGGGATGCAAGGGTGGTTCAACATTCGCAAATCAATCAATGTGATAGAACACATTAATAAGAGAAGGGAGAGGACCATATGGTCTCTCAATCGATGCAGAAAAAGCATTCGACAAAATACAACATCCTTTCCTGATTAAAACTCTTCAGAGTATAGGGATAGAGGGAACATTCCTCAAGTTCATAAAATTCATCTATGAAAAACCCACAGTGAATATCATCCTCAATGGGGAAAAGCTGAGAGCCTTTCCCTTAAGATCAGGAACACGACAAGGGTGCCCACTCTCACCACTATTGTTCAACATAGTACTAGAACTCCTAGCAACAGCAATCAGACAACAAAAAGAAATAAAAGGTATTCAAATTGGCAAAGAAGAAGTCAAACTCTCTCTTTTCACAGACGACATGACACTTTATGTGGAAAACCCAAAGACTCCACCCCCAAATTACTAGAACTCATCCAGCAATTCAGTAATGTGGCAGGATACAAAATCAATGCACAGAAATCAGTTGCTTTCTTATACACTAACAACACAACTGTAGAAAGAGAAATAAAAGAAATGATTCCATTTACAATAGCACCAAAAGCAATAAGATACCTCAGAATAAACCTAACCAAAGAGGTAAAGGATCTATACTCTAGGAACTAGAGAACACTCATGAAAGAAATTGAAGAAGACACAAAAAGATGGAAAAATATTCCGTGCTCATGGATCAAAGAATAAACATTGTTAAAATGTTTATGCTACCCAGAGCAATCTATACCTTCAATGCCATCCCGATCAAAATTCCAATGACATTTTTCAAAGTGCTGGAACAAACAATCCTAAAATTTGTATGGAATGAGAAAAGACCCCGAATCACCAAAGAAATGTTGAAAAAGAAAACAAAGCTCGGGGCATCACGTTGCCCAATTTCAAGCTATATTACAAAGCTGTGACCCCCAAGACAGCATGGTACTGGCACAAAAACAGACATATAGACCAATGGAACAGAATAGAGAGCCCAGATATGGACCCTCAACTCTATGGTCAAATAATCTTTGACAAAGCAGGAAAAAACATGCAATGGAAAAAAGACAGTCTCTTCAATAAATGGTGCTGGGAAAATTGGACAGCCACATGCAGAAGAATGAAACTCGACCATTCTCTAACACCATTCACAAAGATAAACTCAAAGTGGATGAAAGACCTCAACGTGAGACAGGAATCCATCCAAATCCTAGAGGAGAACATAGGCAGTAACCTCTTTGACATCGGCCACAGCAACTTCTTTCAAGATACATCTCCAAAAGCTAGTGAAACAAAAGCAAAAATGAATTTTTGGGACTTCATCAAGATAAAAAGCTTCTGCACAGCAAAGGAAACAGTCAACAAAACAAAGAGGCAACCCACAGAATGGGAGAAGATATTTGCAAATGACACTACAGATAAAGGGCTGGTATCCAAGATCTATAAAGAACTTCTCAAACTCAACACCCCAAAAACAAATAATCAAGTCAAAAAGTGGGCAGAAGAGATGAACAGACACTTCTCTGAAGAAGACATACAAATGGCTAACAGACACATGAAGAAATGTTCATCATCATTAGCCATCAGGGAAATCCAAATCAAAACCACATTGAGATACCACCTTACACCAGTTAGAATGGCAAAAATGGACAGGGAAAGAAACAACAAATGTTGGAGAGGTTGTGGAGAAAGGGGAACCCTCTTACACTGTTGGTGGGAATGCAAGTTGGTACAGCCACTTTGGAAAACAGTGTGGTGGTGCCTCAAAAATTTAAAAATAGAGCTACCCTATGACTCAGCAATTGCACTCCTGGGTATTTACCCCAAAGACACAGATGTAGTGAAAAGAAGGGCCATATGCACGCCAGTGTTCATAGCAGCAATGTCCTCAATAGTGAAACTGTGGAAAGAGCTGAGATGCCCTTCAACAGATGAATGGATAAAGAAGATGTGGTCCATATATACAATGGAATATTACTCAGCCATCAGAAAGGATGAATACCCCACTTTTACATCAACATGGATGGGACTGGAGGAGATTATGCTAAGTGAAATAAGCCAAGCAGAGAAAGTCAATTATCATATGGTTTCACTTATTTGTGGAACATAAGGAATAGCATGGAGGACATTAGGAAAAGGAAGGGAAAAATGGGGGGCAGAATTGGAGGGAGAGATGAACCATGAGAGACTATGGACTCTGAGAAACAAACGGGGATTTAGAGGGGAGGGGGGAGGGGATATTGGTTAGCCCAGTGATGGGTATTAAGGAGGGCATGTACTGCATGGAGCACTGGGTGTTATACGAAAACAATGGATCATGGATCACCACATCAAAAACCAATGATGTATTGTATGGTGACTAACATAAAATAATAAAATTTAAAAAATAATAATAAAATGGCTCACCAAACCTAATAAGCAGCTTGGGTTTTGTGGGGAGCTGTAAACACGCAGATGCTTCTGATGAGAGGCAGGGAGCGCACAGAGGTCTTTCCTTTCCCCTGCTCTTGACAGAGATAATGTGCATCAGAACTTAATTTTGTCTAATAAAAATGTTCATTGCTCAAAAAAAATAAAATAAAGATTATGATATCTCTGGGTGTTATATGCAAACAATGATCATGGAACACTACATCAAAAACTAATGATGTAATGTATGGTGATTAACATAAAATTTAAAAAAAGATTATGATATCTCATAGACATCGAATATATAGTACTACAGAAGCTGTAACTGACTTACATGTAGTATAACTCTCCAAAAAACTTTAACCTATGAAAATATTGACCTTAATTTCCAGGGAACATTTAGCAGAACATGAGATGTGTACATGTGTTTGTGTATAGATAGGCATAACTTATAGACATATATATTTTTATGTGTACATGTTTTTTTGTGTGTGTAAAATACAATTAAACAATACAACAGACACTGAAATAGTCTGCCTTATATATAAGGTCAGTTATTTGTAAAATCTTACTTTTAAGTTTCCACACAAAGTGTGTTGTCATGAATCATATTCCATTTATCTTATACATATATCCCAATTATCTTACTCTTGTGTGATGAAAGGAGAAGCACTCTTCTGCCTCCTTGTACAGGTAGGTAAGTTCCTAATTTCTATCCTCTTTACTGACAGCACTGTACTGTACCATATAAGGGAATAAAACTTTAATATATAACATATTACTGCTCATAAGTACCTTAGAGCTTAGTACAAGTTTAATGAGATAATACGGTAAAGTGGGAAGAGAATTTTCTATGGAGAATAAAACCTAATGTGATCTGAGTTAACACTTCCAGCAGAATAGCTTTAGGTACCATATATATAAGGCATGTTACTGTGGCCAGATGAAATCTTAGGTCCTTCCTAGCAACAAAGTCTGAGCTTAGCATGTAAGGATCAGTGTAAAAGGTATATTAAATCCTTAATGAAGGGGAATTTAAGGACTGCTAGACAATGGTGGTTGTGTAGTAATCATCAACCTCCCCAAAAGTCCTTGCTAAACAATATGAAATAATTCACAAACGATGAAAATTCTATGCAAAATTACACCCTCATCATTATTTGAGGACAATGAATGCCAAAAGTGCAAACCAACTGTTAGTTAAAAAGAAAAAATTCAAAACCCCCAGGATTTTGGTCCAACAAGTGTCAGCTCCCCCTCTACTCTCTGTAGGCTTTGAGGTAAACAAAGGCTGAGTGACAAAAAACACAAGGAAGACAAAGAAGGGACATTAGTAGAGGGGGGTCCTGTGGGACAGCTGGAGAAACCACCAGAAACATTCAAACTACCCTAAAGTTTAAAATACTAAAATAGTAACCAGAAAAGTCAGAGCACAGACTACAGAGAAGGGATTTCAAAGCAGGTGCTATTTAAAAATATCAGATGCCTTAGCAAGGACCAGGCTTACAATTTAAAGAGACAGGTTTAGCTTAAAGGGAAGAGGCAAATAGGAAGGAAAAGTGTCTTTTAGCATTGAGGTAGGTGGTGGAGGGAAAAAGAAGTAAAAGAGAGAGATTTAAAATCTTACAAGGCAAAAGGTGAAAAAAAACTTTACATGCACACACTCAAAATTGAAAGACCCACAACCCGCCCAGCTCCACCAAAGCAAAATGCAAGAAAACAGACAATTAAATCTAATGTACCCTAATTTTTCCAAGTCTTGCAGAAAATGATGCCATTAAAATGAAGATCTAGTAAAACTGCCCAATATCTTAAATGAACAAAAGCAGTGTGAAGAGAAAAGTATTTTTAAAAATCAGGAAAAAAATTTCACACAAATCAACAGAGAAAACCTATCTGAAAGCAACATAGAAGCATAAAAAAATTATGAATCTACACTTTACAGAGAATTAAACATTCAAGTAAGCATTTGAGGATATGAAAAAAACACACTGAATAAGAAATTTAAAAATTAAGTACAGAAATTTTAAAAAATGAAAAAGTTTAAGTCAGAAAAAATGTGCAAAACATGATGTTATCTCAAAACTACAAAAAAATAAACTTTAAGATGCCCAAGAGAATAAAGACTCAAATTAAAATTCAATAAAATTACAATAAATAAATATAGAACAACCCGGATAATGAAAATGGTATAATGAAGCAAAAAGTATTAGAAAGTAGAGGAACTGGAAGACAGGGAAAAAAATAATAATAGTTCCATAATTGGAGTCCCTTAAAAAGAAAAAAAAATTAAATACATTTAAAACTATAAAACAAGAAAACTTTTCAAAGGTTAAAAAAAAATGTGAATCTACACAGTGAAAAGGCTTACCAAACACTTGAAAAAATTAATCCAAAGCAATCAATGTCTAAAGATTTTCCAGTAGAACTATTACATTTCAAAGATAAAGTTAGAATCCTCAAGGTTCCCAGAAAAAAAGATCAAATATTTCACAAGGGCAAAAAAATTAGACAAGCATCAGACTTTGCAAAATCAATATTCAAATCAAGATACCAATGGAGTAATATTTTTTTTCTAAAACTCAGTAAAACAAAGTTTGACCCAGGAGTTTATGTCTACACAAGATGTTCTTCAAAATAAAGCATACTAGAAAGAGAGTTTTTAAAACAAGAGCATAGGGAATTTTGCACCTGTTAGTCCTTCTTACAGAATCTACTGGAGGTTGATGTCATCCAAATAAAGACTGAGAAAAGTTTTGCCAAAAGACTAATGGTGAACATTAAATAATGTATGTATGTACATAATACAATTTAAAAGTGACAAGGATGAAGGACAATGTTAATGCTATATATCTAACTAAGGAGAAATAATGCAGCTAATCTAATAGATGGAAAGAAAGAACAGATAAAGGTCATTGTATAAAGGCAATGAATAATTAAAAAGATATTAAAGGGTCAAATAAAAAAACACAGCAGCAAAGGCATCAATGAAGATAGAGATCCAAAGGTATCACTAGAAAAAAACATACACCTTCCAAAATACTAAAAAGAGTTTAAAAAAAAGAGAGAGAGAGAGAGGAAAGAATATCAACCTAGTTTCAAAAAATCGATTCTAAAAATTATGGTGAAAGTTTGGAGAGAATCAGGATTTGCATATCCTCAAATTTCTCTCCTAATATATAGTCACTAATTACAAAGGGAGAGAGTAACTTTACATTGGGGAAATCCAGCAGACATCACATTAATTAAGAGATGAAGGTAAACACCCCTAGTTATAAAGCATAGTGATATAACTCCTTGATATAATTCACTGAAGTTATATCATTTCTGTGCTATTTTTACAAAATAATGCATAATTTTATTCCAAGTATCAAAGAACATCAGATAATCCCAAACTGAGGGACACTACAACATAATTGAACAATACTCTTCAACCCAAGTGTGTTAAAAGGACCAGAATCAGGAAAAACAAGGTAAGAGTGAATGACTGTTACAGGTACAAGGAGACCAAGGAGAACTTAAAGACATAATGCAATATGTGATGACTGATAGGATCCTGCAAGAGAGAAAGGGCAATAGTGGAAAACTGGTGAAATGTGGGTAAGTCTGTAGTTAACAGTACTAATTGCCTGTGACCTACTCATCAATGTTAATTTCTTAATTTTGATGCCATTTTGAAATGAATAATCTTTGCAAGTCTAAAATTATTACAAAATTTAAATTTTAAAAAAGTCCTGGAAAAAATTAACACAAGTTTGGTAAAAAGCTCTTTAAGAATGAAGGGAAAATGAGTGATCTGAGCAAGGTATCATTGCTGTAAGAAAGGGGAAATTTCAATAAATAAATTCTATTCTTCAATTTAATCTAAGAGTTAAAACAACACTTTGCTAATTAGACCATCAAGTAAATATTAGTTTATGAGTTTGCCAAATTTGAGATTAGGAACAAAATCCAATATCCTACTTAAATTAACTACAGATAAATCCATCTTTTTAATCTTTCAAAAGCCAGGGCCAGCAGTGACATCTAAGCAAGGCACCCCAAATCTGGACAGCTCCTGTATGGAGCTGGTCCCTGTTTCTCTTCTTTAACACACTCTCCAACCTTCCACTGTCCTCCCCCCAATACTACCAATATCATCAATGGCTGGCAGTATTTCCTGAATTCACCCAGATTGCAAGAATAACATAATGATTATTGACACCATGATTTGGGGTGATTCTCATTCATTGTTGGACATGGGCTGGGTTAAAGACTCTAGGTTACCACTGGTTAGTCTTGAGCTAGAGCCAGTTCTGTAGGACCATGAAAAAGGCTCTTTCAGCTCCCTGTTCCAACCACAGTTCCACTTCTGGTCTAGAAGACCCTTGAGAGGCAGGGCTCACAGGTCAGGGGGCAGCACCTAAGAGATACTGATTCTGCCATATCTGACTAAATAAATGGCTCATGGATGCTGAGGGTTTTTTTATGGATTATTTCCCAACCAAAGGCACAGCAAATATGCCTATGGCTACCAGTAATGAATGAATATATTTGTCACAAGATAACTTATCAAGTGTTACCTAGGAACAACATTGGAACATAAAAATTCCCAGGTTGCCGGCTCTCCAGTTTTATTTTTTTTATTTTATTTTTTTAAAGATTTTATTTATTTATTTGACAGAGAGAGACACATAGCGAGCAAGGGAGCACAGCAGGGGGAGCAGCAGAGGGAGAGGGAGAAGCAGGGAGCCTGAGGCGGGGCTCGATCCCAGGACCCTGGGATCACAACCTGAGCTGAAGGCAGACGCTTAATGACTGTGCCACCCAGGTGCCCCTGCTCTCCAGTTTTAACATTTGAATTCCTTCTATACCAAAGAAACTTCTTGTTCAGTACTTTGAAAGGACCAAAGAAGAGCCTTTTCTCCTTCAATATTCCTGATAATGACTTTCAAATGTTGGCATTTATGCATGAGCAGAAGCCACTTTTCAAAGGATAATGTAATTGAATTCATCATCTTTTGACCTTTAAATGACTTTTAGGTCTTGCCTCACTTACCTATCTTACTTCTTGGTTTTGTCATTCTCATCTTCTGAGATCATTGAGTCAGGGCCTCAGGGTGACCCTCTTCAAAGAAAGATGCCTTGGTATTAAGGTCTTGTCTGTTTTGGATCAAGGCTTCAGAGCTTGCTCCCACAGAAAATTAGAAGTAATACATCAGCTGTACAATTACTTTTTAAAGTCGTTACAAATGTAACCTTTCCTATTTCTCAGGTAATGACCTGTATAGATATTATTTGATATTTTAATATTTTCTCCATAGAGTAATATATTTTTAATAAAGATTTCAAAATTCCAACTTTTTACCTAAACTTAATAAAACAAAGCAGTACTTAGAAAAAGATTACAAAATATAATAGTCATACTTCTTTCACATATGTATTATAAATTAAGAAAACACCAGATGAGAAATATAAACCATGAAATGTAGAACAGAATTTATAGTCAATTTTCTATCTGTAATTTCATACTTAGACTATCAGAGTGAGAAGGCTACTGATCTAGAAGAATAAAAACAAAGAAAATCAACCAACAAAAATCTTCACTGTCTTTGTAATGCCTTTTTTTTTAAGATTTATTTATTTTATTTGGGGGGAGTAGGGGCAGATGGAGAGAGAGAATTTCAAGCAGACTCTGTGGCTGAGCATGGAGCCCAACACGGGGCTTGATCCCAAGACCGTGAGATCATGACATGAGCTGAAACTAAGAGTCAGACCTTAACCAACTGAGCCACCCAGGCGCCCCAAGTAATGTTTTCTTTTTAAAGCTCACATTATATATGTGTATATTTATATGCATAAATGCATATATTTATGTTATATATATTCATTCTGTACAAAGAAAGCAATATTTTTGACAATTATTGGATTGTTGCTATTCCAATAAAATTACAGATAAATTACTATCATTTTTATAATTATACAGTAGGAAATATTGACATAAAAAGAGTAAGGATATATACATAAAATAATATATAAGGATGTACATAATTACATAATTACACAGTAGGAAATATTGACATAAAATGTATATAATTATACAGCAAGAAATATTGACATAAAAGGAAAAATTGATATAAATGAATATATTTTACCTTACTGGTAAAAATCCTTTTATTTTACATTTAACACAAATAAAGCCTTTTATATAATGTTAGTAGGCATGGAAATTTAAATTTATGAAGATTTTTTCAGGGTTTATAGAGTTATCCTAAAAAATACCTCAATTACCTATTTCACTGTGTATCAATACAAACTTTAATGGAAATAGAAATTCAATAAAATCATATTCTCAAGAAATGAGTCCTTTTTTGTTATATAGTACATACTGAACTAAAAAAAATTTTAAAGTAAATGAAATGTGATGGTTATTAGAGAAATTACAGGGTTGTAATTTTAATAAATTAGAGCATTACAGTATAAAATATAATTAGCCCAGTATTTTAAAAGACTATAATTTTTTCTAGATTATATGGGTTTTAGAAAATTTTAAACACATGTAACTGAGTTTTATTTATTTTTATTTTTTTTTAACTTATTTGAAAGACAGATATTGAGAGATAGAGCATGAGGAGGGGAGAGAGAGAGAAGCCGGCTCCTCGCTCTGCAGGGAGCCTGACACGGGGCTTGATCCCAGGACCCCGGGATAATGACCTGAGCCGAAGGCAGAT
The DNA here is from genome assembly GCF_011800145.1 of Mirounga leonina. NCBI lineage: Eukaryota > Metazoa > Chordata > Mammalia > Carnivora > Phocidae > Mirounga > Mirounga leonina. Next base: position 31,588,055 of record NW_023270415.1, on the reverse strand, counting down.
GCTTAACCGACTGAGCCATCCAGGCACCCCTAAAATGAGTTTTATATGTGTGTGTGTATAAATGTGTGTGTATTCATATCCATAGTGACAATAATTGTATAAAATATTCATTTCACTAAATTTCAACAAGTGGTTCATTAATTATACAATTTTTGAGTGTTAAACTTTGCCTAGTTTTTCCTATGTGCCTTTGTAAGGGTGTGTGTATGTGCGTGTGTGTGTGTGTGTGTGAAAGATTTTGCTTTAAAAAAGTTTGCCATTGTGCATTAGGTTCATTTAAATTTAAACTTTCAATAGGGTTGAAAAACATTACGGCTAGCTTACAAGGTGTCAGTCACTTTGCTAGATGTTGACAAAATAGACTATTGTAATGGTTCCTTATTTAGAGAGGTACACAGTCTGATGGAGGACACTTTCATGTATGGGACTGAGTAAGGTCTAATATACTAAGTGTTGGGAAATCCCAGAGGGAGGGCTGATTTATATTGTCTGGGGAAAGTGGATACTCATTTTCAAAGGAACTAGCATTGAATTGAGCTATATGCAATATGCTTTGCTTTTTACCTCTGAATTCTATATTACCTCAACAAGGGCTCCTCCAAACCCATGATTTTATAATTCTGTAATTCCATTTTGCTCCATGCTTTCAGTTTTAGAGCTAGAAGATACATAAAGCAGTAAAACATGAGGAGACATCTCCTTGATGATTAGTCTCCCAGATATTGGGAGTTTATTACAGAATATTAGCCAAGTAGATTTCTGATAGCAGAAAACTGATAAACGCCTCTAAGGAATTTATTTTATTGAGTCTTCTCATTCAACATATGGTGAAACTGGGTACCAACCTTTGGGACATGTTACTTTTTCAAGGTCACAGAGTTAAAGGGTGACAAATCAGGACTAAAATGCAAACATTTAGACTTAGAGTTTGAGTGCTTAGCTTAGTTTTGTTTTCTAGGTTAGATCAACATTCCACTAAATTTCATCTAGATTAGAAATTAGAGGAGTAGCAGGGGTGCCTGGGTGGCTCAGTCGTTAAGCGTCTGCCTTCGGCTCAGGTCATGATCCCGGGGTCCTGGGATCAAGCCCCGCATCGGGCTCCCTGCTCTGCGGGAAGCCTGCTTCTCCCTCTCCCACTCCCCCTGCTTGTGTTCCCTCTCTCACTGTGTCTCTCTCTGTCAAAAAAATTTTAAAAATCTTTAAAAAAAAAAATAGAGGGGTAGCCTCTCCCCAGTATGTTTGTTTGCTTATTGTCTTCATTAATATTTCTAGAGTCATTTCAGAGAAAAAGAATGATCCACATATGAGTTTTATAGACTGGAGATTTGCAATATTATTCATTCATGTTTTTATTAGTGAGGTAATGTTTTTGCCATTTGTTCACAAAAATAATTATTATTTAATATTCTATGGTCTGATTCTTTTATCCATGAAGCAATTACACATATTAAGGGGCTTGAAATATTTTACATTTTATTTTTAGTCCATGTATTCTTATTCATGATTCACAGAAGAGGGACTTCAGATTCAGAAAGGTAAAACATCATAATAGCCAAAATACTACATACCTTGTCTGTTGGGGGGCCCTAGCCTTGCTTTATGCTGCTGTCCAGTTTCATTAAATGTAAAGTCTAGAATTTGAATCATGTTCTTTCTGATTCTGTGCTCTATTTCCCAATGTTTGGTTCTCCATGGTACGCATGGAGTTGAGTGGATTATTCTTCTGGTCACAGAAATGGAATTTCTCACTCAACAAGTATTGCTCACCTAACCACAGGGGTCTAACTTCCGTAAAGAGGACAACAGATATCTCTTCTAACATATAAAATAATCACATTTTAAAATATCGTTTCCCAAATCTTTAATAGTAGTTAAACCTTTACCAACTATGCTTTCAAATTTCTTTTTCTATGGCTTTTCATCTTATAAAATCCAAAGCATCATTAAATATAGCAGATATACAAGAGTTGAGAATGAAAATATAATTCTGAAATGCTGTGAATAGGCAGCAAGTCTAAACTTACACAAAAGTCAGTTAAATGCCTTTGACAGCATCTTGAAGACTGATGAAATCATGCTCCATCAGTTCATAAATGAGTGGGAAATTCCAGATCGATGGCCTTCCCCTGAAACACCTTGCCCTGGGCCTAGAGACCAATTCTCCATCCTCTTACTCTCAGCAGAAACTACTTTGTTAACCCCGCTGCCTGAGGGGAATTTCAGGTAGAGAAGCATTCACAAGCCAGTTCTCATTAGTTTGCTTTCCAGTGTCTGCTATGATGCATGTATGTTTTTGCACTTTGTAACGAAGAGAAGGTAGCAATTCTTTCCATTTGCTTCCTCAGGCTGCTAAGCAGAGAGGCACAGAGGTACTGAGACAACAGCACTGCGTAGAGTACTCAGGTCCAAGTTGGCAGAACCAACTCCTCTTGGTTCTGCCACTGACTGTGTGGTGCTGGAAAAGCCACAGAACCTCTCTGTGCCTCTAAATTCTTAGGGTGTCCCCAATTCTTCTAAAAGTCTATGTTTTAAGTATAGCCTAACTTTGAAAAGTGAAACCACAGACTTGGATTTCAGTGCCTGCTCTGCATTTCTAAGGTATCTCTGGGCACAACAGGGAAAGCCCACACAGTAAATATGTTGTAACAGTTACTCTGAGAAATGTCATCTGATGCTTGCAAAACTGTAATCAAATACAACATTGAGCATTTAAATAATTGTATGAGTTTGAATCAATGTGTAAATCAGAAAACCTAAACTATTGCAAAGTGGTCTTCCTAGTAAGTTGTAGAGTATCTTGGGTTCAAGCCTTATCTAGAACTAATGATTAATGCATGCAGGAAAATGAAGTTAACAATAATAATAATGCTAATAACGAATAATTCTGTCAGGCTAAATTCTCATTATATTCTCAGGACTTTCAAGACAAGTCCAAGTGGCATTAACATGATAAAATTGCTTAATAATCCTATAAATGTTGTAACACAATATGTCTGTATAATTGCCACTTTTAGCCTTTTCAAATGTCCATAAAAGGAATTATTTTTCCTTTTAATTCAATGATGTTGATAGAATACTTAATCATATTCTATTACCCTGCAACATATATTTCTTCAGCCATAGTTTATCAGAGATAAAAGCTGTGAATTCCATACCATTTTACTAAAATTACAATTATTGTAACATTTAAGCAGGATGATAAAGCATTATTGAGAAAAACTACCAAATCATTTATTATGTTATGTATTTACCGACTCTTTCTTGTTACATATTTCATGTAAAAACAGCCTTAACATTTTTTCTAAAAACTGTATTAGGTTTCTGGAAATATTCATAGATATCATTTTGGAAAGAGCCAGTCATTTTAGTAAAAATAATAAGGTCAGTCATCATTTAGAAAGTAACTTTAAATAGAAAATCTAGAAAGATCCGTGTCTCATTGATATCCTTATCATCTCTTTCAAGAGTAAGCTAACGAGCATAGCATGACATAGAGTTGTGGAATCATTATGTTGTATACCTGAAACTAATATACCATTGTGTGTCAACTATACTTCAAGTGAAACAAAACAAAACAAAACCTAGAGAAAAAGCCACTGCAATTGGATCTACAGGTCAAAAGAAGATCCACAGGACAAACACAGTATGAAAGGGTCCAAAACAGAAGCCCAGGAAAAATAAAAAGGGACACAGATCCTCACCTTGCCTTCAAAGTTTAAAAATCTACCTGCAAATTTACCCCATGGAGTGAAGACTATTTAGTAGCCATCTCTATCCAAGCTCTGATCAGTGACTGGGATACTAAGTACTATAAAAGAGGGGGTGCCAAGGAGGAAAGCAATTCTGTGGGCTGAAGAAAGGGAGGTCAAAAGAGAGTTTGCAGAGAATATGGGACTTGGGTGGCTGGGTCCTTGGAGCCCAGAGAAAGGTAAAGAGAGGGATCTCAGAACTGACACTAACTCAAATGACGTTTTCAGGTATCTGAGTCAGGGATCTGAATTATACATGTGAGGGGTATAGCACACTAAGTTTCAGAAGCTTGAGCTGGCTCACATAGTAATTTTTATTAAACTATGAATTGACTTTAAAAAAAGTGTAGCTAACCAGTTACTAACCCAGGAATGCCTTTTGGATTCATTTTTTCTGTCAAAGAAGAAACATTTCCAAGAAGTAGGGACCGGTAAGACAACACGGCTCGCTCTAGGTTGCTCCATGTCACTGGTTCTCAGAGTGTGGTCCGAGGACCAGAAGCATTAGCATCACCTGTGAACTTATTAGAAATGCAAATTATTGTGCCAGATTCAAACCTACTACATGAGACAATGTAGGGGTGAGCCCAACAGTGTTTTGACAAGCCCTCCAGGATACTGATGCACAGTAAAAGTGGAGAACCACTGCTCTATGTATACACGGCTTTGTTTTCTTTTTTCTGTTAAATAGACTTTATTTTTTAAAGTAGTTTTAAGTTAATAGTAAAATTGGGCAGAAAGTATCAAGAGTTTTATATAACCTCTGGCCCCACAAACACACAGTATAGTCTCCCCCCACCAACATCTTGCACCCAAGTGGTGCATTTTTACAGCTGATGAATCTTTTTATATGATTTTAAAAATAAAAAAAATTGTTTTCCTTTGGAAATCATATTTTTCTACCTTTAGAGTTTTTCTTTAAGCCAAGATGTCCATGGACAGATGAATGGATAAAAAGATGTGGTATATATATACAATGGAATATTATGCAGCCATCAAAAGGAATGAAATCTTGCCGTTTGCAACGACGTGGATGGAACTGGAGGGTGTTATGCTGAGCGAAGTAAGTCAATCAGAGAAAGACATGTATCATAAGACCTCACTGATATGAGGAATTCTTAATCTCAGGAAACAAACTGAGGGTTGCTGGAGTGGTGGGGGGTGGGAGGGATGGGGCAGCTAGGTGATAGACATTGGGGAGGGTATGTGCTATGGTGAGCGCTGTGAATTGTGTAAGACTGTTGAATCACAGACCTGTACCTGTGAAACAAATAATACATTATATGTTAAAAAAAAAAAAAAAAAGGTAGTAGGAAGGGAAAAATGAAGGGGGGTGGAAATGGGAGGGGGAGACGAACCATGAAGGACTATGGACTCTGAGACACAAACTGAAGGTTCTAGAGGGGAGAGGGGTTGGGGGATGGGTTAGCCTGGTGATGGGTATTAAAGAGGGCACGTTCTGCATGGAGCACTGAGTGTTATACGCAAACAATGAATCATGGAACACTACATCAAAAACTAATGATGTAATGTATGGTGATTAACATAACATAATATAATTAAAAAATGCAAAAAAAAGATTAGTTTAAAAATCATTTATTCACTGGCATATTCACTGTGTCTATTCTTTGTTCATTTCATTTGCTAGTAAGAATTTATGTAGTGATAAAACTTAACTTTTAATGATCACTTAATGGCATATAGTGCAGTAATGATTGTAAAGTATTCACTGGGGCTGTGCAAATTCATGACATCCCCCCAAGATGCTTTTTTCCTTGTAGCATCCCATAGCAATCAAAAGTGAAGCAAAAGCAATTAGCAAAAAGCAAGATCAGAAAGCAATCAAATAGCTTTAATGAACTAGGGTGTTATTCTTATAAAATTTTAGAGTTATCTTTTTAGTCAAAATCTTGCTAAATTATCATATAGTCACTGGTAGTTGTGTGCCTTCATTACTTGTGGGGTAGCTGTAATACATGCATGTTCTTGTGGTATTTAGTATATTTTAATTTATCTGGTGTTCAAATATTAGAATTTCTAGTAGGTGTCAGACATTATGCCAGGTAATGAGAAGAAACACAGTTCCAGAGGAACTCTTCAAGAATCTGTCTCACGTATACAAAAGGGAATAGCATTCTATTAAATGATTTGCTGCCTGAGTATATATCTTACACCCCAGTTTCTCAAAGTCTGAGAGATGAACCTTTAAATTAAGAAATACATTTTAAAAAATATTTTAGGGGTGTCTGGCTGCCTCGGTCTGAAGAGAAGCGACTCTTCATCTTGGGGTCGTGAGTTCAAGCCCCACGTTGGGTGTAGAGATTATTAAATAAATAAATATGTTAAATATTTTAACAAAATATATTTTAAGTAATTTTTTACTGAAGGCTAACATATATAGAAAAATGTGCAAAATAATAATTGTACAGCTCACTGAATTCCTACAAAATAAACATACTCATGTAATGTCCATCCAGATAAGGATAGAGAACATTACCAGTACCTCAGATGCCTCTCCCAGGCTTCTTTCCAGTCATTAACTTCCAATAGGGTGAGGGTTTTTTTTTTTAATCTTATTTTTTATTTATATGTCAGAGAGAGAGAGAGCATGCACAAGCAGGGGGAGCAGCAGGCAGAGAGGGAAGCAAGAGGCTCCCCGCTGAGCAAGGAGCCCGATGCAGGACTCAATCCCAGGACCCTGAGATCATGGACCTGAGCCAAAGGCAGACTCTTTTTTTTTTTTTTTAAAGATTTTATTTATTTATTTGACAGAGAGATAGAGAAAGAGCACAAGTAGGCAGAGAAGCAGGCAGATGGAGAGGGAGAAGCAGGCCCCCGCAGAGCAGGGAGCCCGATGCGGGACTCGATCCCAGGACCCTGGGATCATGACCTGAGTCAAAGGCAGCCGCTTAAGCGACTGAGCCACCCAGGCGCCCTGAGCCAAAGGCAGACTCTTAACCAACTGAGCCACCCAGGCATCCCCTGTAGGGTGAGCTTTTATCACTATAAACTAGATTGCCTGATTTTGAGTGTCATGTAGCTAGAGTCATAGAGCATGCATGCTTCTGTGTCTTGCTTCTTTTATTTAACGTTATATTTCTAATTTCTTGTTGGGTTTAGCCATAGTTTGTTCTTTTAAATTACTGTGTAGAATTCCATTTTATGTATAAACTACAGCTTATTCATTCTACAGTAGGTAACATTTGTATTGTTTTCAGTTTCTAACTACTACAAACAATGTTTCTATAAACATACTTTTATGTGTCTTTTGGTATATACATTTTTGTTAGCTCTGTACTTTGGACTATAATGTTGGGAATGTGTATGTTCAGCTTTAGCACATATCCCAGATTTCCAAAGTGAAATTTTCCATTTTCTACATTTCACTGCAATTTATGAGTTCCTGTTGCACTAGAACTTCTGCCTTTGTGTTTTCAAACTGACAACTGAAAGTAGAATAGAAAACTATTTTTTCTGTATTTTTTCATTACACATATTCTGCTACATACTTCTTGTACTTGAAAAAATGTTCTACAATCTAATTATGTCTCCATTTTTATTTCTCCACTTTTATTTATTTTGTGTATTTATACATTTTATTATAGTAATAGTTTTATCTATTATTGGTTTTATTTCTAGCAAGATATCTATAGATATTATTTATCAATTCTATTGTTTTGCAGTTTTAAAAACTCAGTATTTTCTTTTCATCTTTATTAATTCTAGTCTCTCTTTTCTTTATGTATTTTTTAAATTTTTATTTAAATTCTAGTTGGTTAGCATATAGTGTAATATTAGTTCCAGGTATACAATATAGTGATTCAACACTTCCATACAACATTCAGGCTTCATCACATCATCCTTAATCCCCATCACCCCCTTCCCCCACTAACCATCACTTTATTCTCTACAGTTAAGAGTCTGTTTCTTGGTTTGCCTCCCTCTCTCTTTTTCTCTCCCTTTGTTTTGTTTCTTAAATTCCACATATGAGTGAAATCATATGGCATTTGTCTTTCTCTGGCTTATTTCACTTAGCATCTAGCTCCATCCATGTCATTGCAAATGCCAAGATTTCATTCTTTTTTTTACAGCTGAGTAATATTCCTACACACACACACACACACACACATACACACACACACACCACCACCACCACCACCACCACCACCTCTTCTTTATACATTTATCAATTGATGGACAATTGGGCTGTTTCCGTAATTTGGCTATTATAGATAATGCTGCTATAAACATCAGGGTGTGTGTATCCCTTCAAATTAGTATTTTTGTATATTTTTGGGTAAATACCTAGTAGTGCAGTTGCTGGATTGTAAGGTAGTTCTATTTTCAACTTTTGAGGAAATTCCCTACTATTTTTGAATGGCTGCACCAGCTTGCATGCAACCAACAGTACAACAGGGTTCCCCTTTCTCCACAGCCTTGCCAACACCTGTCGTTTCTTGTGTTGTTGACTTGCCACTTTGACCAGTGTGAGGTGATATCTCATTGTAGTTTTGATCTGTATTTCCCTGATGATGAGTGATGTTGAGCATCTTTTCATGTGTCTGTTGGCCATATGTATGTGTTCTTTGGAAATATGTCAATTCATGTCTTCTACCCATTTTTTATTGGATTATTCATTTTTTGGGTATTGAGCTTTACAATTCCAGACTCCAAGTTATATTACAAAGCTGCAGTGATCAAAACAGTATGGTACTGGCATAAAGACAGACACTTAGATCAATGGAACAGAACAGAAGACCCAGAAATGAAATCCCAATGATATGGTCAATTAATCTTCAACAAAGCAGGAAAGAATATCCAGTGGGAAAAAGACAGTCTCTTCAACAAATGGTTCTGGGAAAACTGGACAGCAACATGCAAAAGAATGAAACTGGACCACTATCTTACACCATACACAAAAATTAATTCAAAATGGATGAAAGACCTACATGTGAGACAGGAAACCATCAAAATCCTAGAGGAGAACACAGGCAGTAACTTCGCTGACATCGGCTGTAGCTACAACTTTCTAGATATGTCTTCTGGGGCAAGGGAAATAAAGGCAAAAATTAAACTATGGGGACTACATCAAAATAAAAAGCTTCTACACAGTGAAGAACAATCAACTAAACTAAAAGGCTACCTAGAGAATGGGAGAAGATATTTGCAAATGACATATCCGATAAAGGGTTATATGGAAGTGTTGAATCCCTATATTGTACAGCTGAAACTAATATATTACACTCTATGTGAACTAACTGGAATTTAAATAAAAACTTAAAAAAAAGGTTAGTATCCAAGATATATAAATTAAGAGATACTATTAAAAGTGAAATAGATGCCATCTATGATATCTATGCTATTACTCGGAGGCAACCTGTATTAATTGTCAAGATGACAAACATAGCCACCATACTTAATTTTTTCTTATAGTCATGGCTTTTGATTTTTTTCTTTTCCTTTATATTTTTTATGTTTTATAATTTGTAACTGTTAGTATCAGGTTATGCTCTAATAATGATCATTAGTCAGACAATATTAATCTATTTATATAATCTTTAGTTGTGTTTTTATCTTATCGAAAGGAAAACTAACACAAGAAAGGTGGGAAATACTTGTTTCCCAGAAAACTTTTGCATATACATAAACATATACATATACAAAACTTTTGCATAAACATAATCTAGTGTTTTGTACACTAGATTATGTACTCCTTATCCTCTCTATTGCACTGTACTTGTTATTTTGTTTGCTGAAATGGTCAAACTAACTGAACTCAGTTCATATTTTAGACACATGGAGTCAACTTTATCTCTTCCAGTCTTGGAGAAGTCTCTCATGAATCGATGCTGCCATGTTTAGATAGATCATAGGAGTGTAAAAGAAGGGAAAGAGTTTTTCTAAAACTTGTAAAATAATTATTTAGAATCTTACATTCCAGGAGAATATATTCTCTCATATACATAGCATGTAAAATCTCCATTTACAGAATGATAATCAGACCTCAAAAATGAGAAGAGAAAGAACAGGTTACATAGATAGTGACTGAATCAAATAACATTTTGTTTATAAAAAGAGCATGCCTCATAATCTGCAAAATAATGAATATAGTTTTGTATTCATAGAGAGGTATTTTTAGTTAATTAATACTTGTGACTGAAATCTTTTTTATATTATTGCTTTATTTTATTGGGATAATTCTGTAATGAAACAATATGAGATGGGGAAAGGGAAAAAGATGGTCAAGGCAATGTTTTGGGGATATTTTCTTTCTGTTTTAATTTTTGCTTTCAATAAAAGGACCGTTAATGAAGGTCTGTTTATCACATTACTGTTTTATTGCTTATCTCTGATGCACAGAAAGGTTTTTTTAGGAAATACGATAAAAGAGAGTCCTGGGCAGAGGATTGTAGGTACAGACTTTGCAAGGACACTTTGCTCTACCAAAATTATTTGTCCTTTGTTGGAAAAGTCAGAAATTTTCCACTTTACAATCTCCATTGATGGCTTATACTTTTGTTTCTGGATTAGAGGCAGAAACACGAGTTTCTAAGGAGTTTGGGTCTAGGTGTAATGTAATAAAATTGCAAACTATCATTATCAACGCAGAACCATTTGAAATTTTTATGGCGTATGTTCAGAATACAGAATGCCTAGCACAATGTTTCTGGTTTCCCTTGATAGAATATGTGAACGATTATTTTGTTAGAGAGTTCCTTGTGCATTCTGCTTGTCTGACTATTCTAGCAGAATTGCTCTAAGTTAAATCCATGCTCTTTTGTGTTCTTCTAGTTCAGGGGTCGGCAAAACTTTTTTCTGTAAAGGGCCACAAAGTAAATATTTTAGGCTTTGCTGGCCATATGGTCTCTGTTACAACCATTCAACTCAGCCTCTCATAGCACAAAAATAGTCTTAAACAATACAATAAGAGTTAAGTGTGGGTATCTTCAATGAATAAAAATGTATTAAGAATGTAATCGGAATTTCATGTACTTTTCATTTGTCATGTATACTACTTTTCCTTTTCAACATTTTCAACTACTTAAAAATGTAAAAGCTATTTTAATCTTTTGGGTTGTACCAAAGTAGGGAGGGGAATGGATTTGCTTCATGGCCCATAAATTGCTGACCCTTGCTCTAGTCAAACTTATATCACACTTTGATCTGATTTAATTTACCATTTTCCCACTGTCCTATAATTTACCATTTTCCCACTGTCTCTGGATGTGTGCCCTTCATCTGAATTTCTTTTTTGTTCTTTATCATTCAACGAATAAATGAATGAATGAACGAACCCATTGAGAAAAAATATGTTCATAATGGTATGAATAGTTAACACATGTCAGTGGCTGACTCCAGAGCGGGAAAGTATGTTTGTGCTATCTGATTAGGATGCTGCTATCCCAGAAGAGTCTTCAACTACTGCTCTGTAGAGGAGTATTATTGAATTTATGTTCATTCTCTGTGTTTATATGCAAGCTAAATTTTATTAATAAAACAGCATTCTCCCAGTGGAAAATGCTGAGAAAACTGTGGCGAGGAACAAAGAAGAGTTGAGTTCAAAACAAATTAGTCAATGTATTTGAAATGATGCACTGCATTGATTTGTCTCTTAAGTTCTGAGAACCTATCAATTTAATTCTTTCAATGTAGCAAATTGCTCTTTTGCATTATTTTTCAGCCTTTCCACAGGGAAAAACATAGCAAGTGTGTGGGAGAGGAAAAGAGAGATTAGACTTTAATAGCCTACATGCCTTTTTAATTTTTTTATTTTTCTAAAATAAAGGAGAACAATAGTATTATTTCTGATGCTTTATCTCTGTTGATTAATGGTACTATACTTAGTTCCTTTCTTTCTCAAATCATTTCTCTTTGATAGGATTTTTCTTTCTCTTATATTAATGGAATAAGTGTTAAAGATATTTTCTCTTATTCTTCAGTAAATATTAAAAATACTTTGAAAAGGAGAAACATTAACCTTTGTTGGAATATCTTATCCTTGGGTATACTCACTGTTATAAAACCAATTTATGAAAGTGGTCTAATTTCCCAAGAATGCTTTTCATGCATCTAGAATGCCCACAGAAATGCTGCTGTGTTCACAAAATCTTGGGAACATTTCTTTGCTACATAGATTTGGATAAATAGAAAACACAACAAACATCCATATTTCAAACACCCAGCAAAGAAAGCATCCTGTGTCCTTCAATTATGTATCCTATAGATAGGTTGAAAATGCTCTCAAAACCTCATTCTAAATCCCTCTGTGCCCACACGGTTGCTTCTAAAAGACAAACATTTTAGTTAAACCTTTTCAAAAAGCCAGGCAACAAATTATACCTTTCTCTCCATAATGCCTCTATAATTGTGTGAATTTCAGTGATATATTTATATCCCTCTCTGTGTGATGACTTGTCAAAGAGATTAAAGTCCTCATCATGACTGATGTATGCCTAAAATAAAGATGAGGTCACTAAAAGGGTTTAAATAAGGCCAAAATACAAATGTTTTAAATAATTTCTAAACCTGACAATGCCCCATCCCTTCATGAAACACCCCGGGAAAGCTGTGAAAAGGCAAGGTTTATAATCATCCTCTTCTCTGCACATGCCATCCCCCAAATATCATCATTTAGAGGAATACCCCATCTCAAGACTAATAGGGGGAGCGATGATGTACTGGCCTTTACTCATTGCCTAAGCTCTTCCAGCTCACCCTTTATCTCTTTCTCATACCTTTTTGTCTCTCCCCTGAGTTTTTATAATTCTGCTTTTCATCTTGCTTCAAAAGCTTCATTAAATGTGTTTAAACAATTTTCCAAAAACAATTTCAGAGGGGAAGGATGAGGGAGATGGGCAAAATAGGTGAAAAGGAGTGAGAGGTATAGGCTTCCATTTATGGAATGAATAAATCACAGAGATGAAAGATACAGCATAGGGAATACAGTCAATGGTACTGTAATAGCATTGTATGATGACAGATGGTAGCTACACGTGGGGTGAGCACAGCATAACGTATAGAGTTGCCAAATCACCATGTTGTACACCTGAAATTAATGTAACACTATATGTCAAATATAATTTGATTAACTGATTAAAAAATAAAACCAAAAACAATTGCACATAATTTTTATCTCCTCCTTCTTTTTGATATTCTTCATCTGCCATCAATTTACCTTTTACTTTCCTTTTCTTTTTTTGTAACATTTTACAGATCTTGTATTGATTTCTGCTCACTGAACTTCACTTACATATATAGCTCCTAGGTAGATTTCTTTTTCTTTCACTGTCAAATGTAAGTGGTGTCTTAGTCAATTTGGGCTGCTATAACAGAATACCATAGACTGGGTGGATGAAACAACAAAATATTTATATCTCACAGTTCTGGAGGTTGAGAAGCCCAAGAAGAAGGTGCCAGTAGATCCACTAGCTATGAGAATACACTTCTGGGTTTGCAGATTTTTGTCTTCTTCTTGTATCCACCCATGGCAGGGAACAGAAAGAGAAATCAGGCTTTACTATCTCTTCTCATAAAGGCACTAATCCCATTCATGAAGGTCCCACCTCCATGACTTAATTATCTCCCAAAGACCCCACTTTCTAATACCATCATTTTGGGGGTTTAGGATTTCAATACATGAATTTGAAGGGATGGGACACAAATATTCAGTCCCTTGCACACATAAACTGAAAACTACAAAATTCTAAGGGAAACAAAATGCATAAGAATAAAAACAAAACAAAAGAAAACATCTAATTCTGAAGCAAACAAGCCTACAGAATGGAGCAAAATACAAGCCTAAAAAGCTGATTAATATCCTGAGTGAGATTAGAAACGGATCCTGATTACCTATAAAGAAAAGTCATAAAAAGTAATAGGCAGAATCTTATTTATTTATTATCGAAGTACAGTTGACATAAAATGTTATATTAGTTTCAGGTGTACAACACAGTGATTCAACAATGCTATACATTGTTCAGTGCTCACCACGTATAGTCATCTCTGTCATCATACAACATCACAATATTATTGAGTATATTTCCTATGCTTTACATTTCATCTCTGTGACTTATTTTATAACTGGGAAGTTTGCACATCTTAATCCCTTTGACCTATTTTGCCCATCACCCCACCCACCTTCTTTCTGGCAACCACCAATTTGTTCTCTGCATTTAGGAGTCTGTTTGTTTTGTTCATTCATTTTGTTTTTTTTAAATCCCACATATAAGTAAAATCATATGGTATTTGTCTTTTTCTGTCTGACTTATTTCAGTTAGCACAATACTCTCTAGGTCCATCTATGTTTTCACAACTGGCAAGATCTTACCATTTTTTTTAATGGCTGAGTAATATTCCATTGTATATGTATTTACGTTTTCTTTAGCCATTCAGCTATGGATGGGCACTTGAGTTACTTCCATATCTTGGCGATTATAAATAATGTTGAAATAAACAAGGGATGCATATAACTTTTTAGTATTAGTGTTTTATTTTTCTTTGGGTAAATACCCAGTAGTGGAATTACTGGATCATATGGTATTTCTATTTTTAATTTTTTGAGGACTCTCTATACTCTTTTCCACAGTGGTTGCACCAATTTAAGTTCCCACCAAGGTGCACATCAATTCCCTTTTCTCTACATTCTCAGCAACACTATTTCTTGACTTTGATACTAGCCATCCTGAGTTGTGTGTCGTTCTATCTCACTATGGTTCTGATTTGCATTTATCATGATTACTGATGTTGAACATTTTTTTAATGTATCTAGTGGCCATCAGTATGGCTTCTTTGGAAAAATGTCTGTTCATTTTCTCTGCTTATTTTTTAACTGGATTATTTGTTTTTTGGGTGTTGAGTTTGATTAAGTTATTTATAGATTTTTGGATACTAACCTCTTATCAGATATATTATTTGCAACTATCTTCTCCTTCTCATAGGTTGGAGAGGCAGAAGAATTTAAAAAGCTCTTTAGAAGCTAAAAAAAGTTAGATGTGTTGAGTAAATCTTCCAGAATAAGAACCAACAGTCATGGAAGATATGGAAGGAAAGACAAAATACTTAAAAGTTTAAATCAAGGCATCAAACATTAAATAGTAAAAATCCCAAAAAGAAGAAATAGAGTAAAAAAAAAAGGAAAGTAATGATTAAATAAATTAGTAAAAGAAAAAAAAAACATTGTAAAGACAGGAGCTTTTAATTGCAGGAGCCCATCAAATGGCAAGGAAGATGAGTGAATATAGACTCACACCTGACAAATCATAGTAAGAATTTAGGATGCCAAGAAGGGAGAAATAATTCTAAGTGACTTCAGGGCAATATATAGGGAAACCACATGACAAAAAGATTCACACTATTACTTCACCATTAAGAATGTTTATTAGAAGATAATTGCATAAGCTCTTTAACATTCTGAGGTTAAAATGATTTTAAACAAAGAACTCTATCCCCACTCAGTGCAGTCATGAAATCAAAGATATTATAAGGCAAGTCAAGTATCAGAAACTTTTTTTCCCTAGAATATTTATGAAAACATACCTTAAGAATGTACCTAAGCAAAATGAGCTTGAAAATAAAGAATAACATAGACATCAAGCAATTTCTTTATTAAAACTTTCATGTCATCTGAAATTCCCTTTACTGTATGAGTTTGTCTGTTAATTATTAGTGTGGTTTTTTTTTTTAGGAAAAAGTATTTTTTATCGATTTCCTTTAAGTGAACTAGTAGGGATTTTTCAAATGGCTGTGATTGTGTCAGCACAAGACTAGCATATTCCAGTATCAGAAAAATTTACTTGGGTATTAGAATTTGTGCTTGCAACATTTGAGTTTAATTAGAGAAGTAGAACCACTATAAATGACATAGAATATGGAATTAGAGAGTGTAGAATTTTAAAGTTGATTAAAAAATACTATGGAAAACTTTTGCTTTTGTATCTGGTGGTGGGCCTGAAGTTGCTGGTCGTCAAGAAGAGAAGCCCCAATGAAGCAGAGGAGAGTGAGGACAAAATGGGATCAATGAAGATAAAATAGACACCGTGTCTTTTACTCTGTCAACCTTTTAAAAGAAAAAAAGGAAGCAATTAGCCAGCAAAGTCAAATTTATTCAGGAATAGCAAAGGAACTGCAATTTGGGACGAGCAACAATAGGCAAATCCAGAGAACAAAGATGGAGAGCATCTTTTTATAAGAGAAGAGAGGAAGTTGGCAGGGGTTATTTTGAACAAAATTTCATTGTAAGAAAATGAGATTTCGAAGTGGTGGCAGTTTCTCATTGGCTACAGGCAAGGACAACTTGCTTTTGCCAGGGGAAAGGAAATCTTCCTTCTTCTTGCTGGACTATGCAAGCATCCAGGTGTGAGACGTATGTGAGAGTCCTTCCCTCATGGCTTCCCAACTCCAATTTTGAGTTAGGTTTCCTTAACACATTTCACAACTCACCCACCTGCAACCTCAATGAAGAGTGTGCCTGCAGGAGCAGCCACACTTTGTCTCAGTGCTGTATGCCAACCTGCCCTAGGACATTGTTGAAGGAGGCAATCCAGTGGATCTGGAAGAATGCTACCTAAGTGTTTCTCAGTGCCCCAAGATGAGAAGACAGATCAGTGTCAAAAGAATGAATTTCAGTAGCCCCTGGTACCTTCAGAGCAAAGTGGTGCTGTCCCACCTCTGTCTTCCAACTCTCACCCAACCGGAAACCATACAGGAAGATTTGGAGGATAGTTTAACTTAGCCAGGTTGAACCAATACACAAAACAAAAGATTTGGACTCTTAAAAGATGTAGCACTAGGCTTAATAAATTTAGCCTAATAGAGGAAATAAGGCATTGGGTTTCACCAATTATAATATAAAATAGATTGTGATATGCCACACACTATTGGGTCATCTCACAGTGTCATGTGCCATTAAAGATCATCAGCTTCTTTCTGAGTTCTAGAGAAAGATTTTTTATAGATTGAATTCATTTTTATCCCATCTTTTTCAGTGTCAACGTATGGTCTTTTCATCAATAAGCCCCTTACCTTCGTGTGTATGTGTGAATAGCAACTGCTAAAACTACAGAAGGATAGGTTAAACTCTCTGACTGAAATCTGACTTGTACACGTTTATGAGAAAATTGCTTTAATATATATTCATAACTCCCTGATATCTGGAAGTCACTGCAAACTCATCCATAAAGGACAGGGCCAAGGACACAGACTTCACAGTGAGCCATTCATGGTAAAATCCTGCTGACTAAAAGGAATAAGGTTTTCTTTTCTCCTAAGTTATTGCCAGTCAAGGCAACAATGGCTTAGCCTTGAAATTAAGTTTGGGAATCAAATGCTGTAGTGCCAATAAGTGGGATGCTTTTGGAAATCTGGAATGTGAATGACCAGAGCCAAACTGTTCTTAATAGCAGTTAAGCATTTTTTTAACTCCCCTAATGTCACTACAAAATTGCTTATCTAAAACTGTAATTTAAAAATCACTCCTTTCCTAGGCAGATTCCAAATAAAATTTGATAACAGGTTTATTAAGCATTTTGAACTCCATGGGGGCACAAACACGAAAATCAATTAGCGAATTCTAAGTGACTGTAATGTGCTAAACTCCATAGGAGGCAGCATGGGTTATACGAAAATGAATTAGGCATGACCCTAAGCCCAGAGACATAAGCTTAGTAGCAAAAATAAACCCTGAGTTGCAGGAATTGTAATATAAAGTAGACCATGGTATGTTGCAAGACTTAAAATCTTACATCCAAGCTATCATATGACTTTAAACATCATTAACTTCTTTGAGTTCTAGAAGAGTTGTTAGAGGTTGAATTTATTAAACTCTTTCAAATGTTGATTTGTGGTCATTTTATCAAAAAGAAAGCACATAGATTTACTAAAAGTAGACTGCTTCTGAATAGCAAAATTAAAAACCAGTATCTTAAAGGATGTGTAAGTAAACTTAACAATTCATTTGTTGAAAACTTTGGCTAACTAACCTGGATAAATTTTATTTTATTTTTTGGTCATCAAAGGAATTTAAGCCTGATAGTGGAATAATTAATTAATAATGGGATGATCATCAATATCTCTAATGTGGTGGCTGTCATTAATATTTTAATGCACTTTTTTTATTTTGTAAAATTCAGTATATTTAGACTACTTACAAGGAGGATTGTTGACATACTTCTGTATATTTCACATGTTACATATCAATGAAGTCTTTCTTCTTCCTCCAAATTGCATATTTTCTTTTTTTTTTTTTAAGATTTTATTTATTTATTTATTGGAGAGCGAGCGAGAGAGAAACAGCATGAGAGAGGAGAGGGTCAGAGGGAGAAGCAGGCTCCCCGCTGAGCCGGGAACCCGATGTGGGACTCGATCCCAGGACCCTGGGATCATGACCTGAGCCGAAGGCAGTCGCTTAACCAACTGAGCCACCCAGGCGCCCCCCAAATTGCATATTTTCTGAATGACTTAGTTTTCAACCATTGATATTATTTTGTTACTACTTATGTATCTTAAAGGACATGAGCAGATGAATCTCTCATCTTTAGAGAATATATGTGTTACTCTTTTAGCAATTAAATTATGTAAATCTATTGGGTGCCTGGATGGCTTAGTCGGTTAAGCATCTGACTCGTTCAGGTCATGATCTCAGGGTCTTGGGATCAAGTCCCACATCAGGCTCCACACTCAGTGGGGAATCTGCTCCTCCCTCTCCCTCTCCCTTTTTCTGTCTCTCTCAAATAAATAAATAAAATCTTTAAAAATTTGTTTTAAATTATGTAAATCTGTGATCAAATTATACTTTTAATTATTCTTTTCATTTTTCACTCTACTGCAGTTTACCTGTCTAAAATAAAAAGAATTACATAGTATCATTTTTATAAGATGAACAGAGAAATTTATAAGCTACTGCAGAGAATTAAGGGGCAAACTATATTTTTGGGAACAAAGGTATCTCTTTGGAAGAGTCTCAGGAGATTTAGAATAAATTGTCACTATACCAAGAAAAAAGCAATGAAAATAACAGCAACTAAGAAAGCAATCTGGATCAAGATTTAAAAACCAAATTTTAACAAAAAATATCAAAACGTAATTCTATATACTAAACTTTTTCCAGAGATTTGATTAAAATACAATGGATATTGAGTTTTAATAAATATGATGGTACACCTGGAATCTAAAATATTATATGTAAAAATATTTTAATAGATTTTAAATTCCTTACAATTTTTATTGTGTGTATATATGTAGTATATATAATATTATTTTATTTATTAATAAAAACAGGCATCAGACTTATTTTTTGCATAGAAACAACATTCTATAATTTACTCCTGCTTTTTGCTTATGATTTTAATTCTGATAATATTTTAAACATGAAATAAAATATTTATTCAAAATATTTTAAAATGCTATTTATTTCTATAAGTCTTACTTTCCACTTATTTTTAATTTTTTTAAAGTTATCTCTATGCCCAATGTGGGGCTTCAACTCACAACCCCAAGATCAAGAGTCCCATGCTTGGGCACCTGGGTGGCTCGGTTGGTTAAACGACTGCCTTCGGTTCAGGTCATGATCCTGGAGTCCAAGGATCGAGTCCCGCATCGGGCTCCCTGCTTGGCAGGGAGTCTGCTTCTCCCTCTGACCCTTCTCCCTCTCATGCTCTCTGTCTCTCATTCTCTCTCTCTCAAATAAATAAAAAAAAATTAAAAAAAAAAATCTTAAAAAAAAAAAAAGAGTCCCATGCTCTACTGACTTAGCCAGGTGGGTGCCCCATATAAATCTTAAAGTGTTTGTGTGTACATATGTTTGTAATGTTACATAATATGTCAATTGAGTGTCAGCGATTATCAGTGTCGCTATGATTACCATCAATGTCTTTACATTACATTGTTCTAAATACAGGGAGATGCATTATTTGGAGGTTTGAGCCTAAAGGCAGATTTCGTTAAAGAAAGAGGACTTCTGAATATTATCACAGCTGTATTTGCTTTCATTTTCTGTAGGTTTCAAAATATTGCTACTGGAGAACAATAAAAGGGAAGTGTTTAATATTGCTTAGTTTTTGCATTGTTCCTAGGAAGACATGGGCTTAAATTCTGCATCTGCCACCTCTTAATGTGCAAGCTTGGGAAGATTTTATAAACTGGAGTTATTAATCTGTATGTTAGTAATATTAACACTGTACTGGAAAAAATTTTTTAAGAATTATAAAGATAATTCATTAATTCATCTGACACATAGAAATGTTTAGAAAACAGAAGTCTTTTACTTATTTTATTTATTTTTTAAGTTTTAATTTAAATTCCAGCTAGTTATCATACAGTGTAATATTACTTTCAGGTGTACAATATAGTGATTCAACACTTCCATACAACACCTTGTGCTCATCACAGCTGTACTCCTTGATCCCCATCACCTCTTTTACCATCTCCCCTGCCCACCTTCCCACTGGTAGCCATCAGTTTCTTCTCTATAATTAAGAGTTTGTTTCTTGATTTGCCTCTCTGTCTCTGTCTCTCTCTTTTTTTTTTTTTTTTTAGAGAAGGGGCACAGAGGGAGAGAGAGAATATTAAGCAGATCCATGCCCAGCGTGGAGCCTGATGCAGGGCTCAGTCTGATGACCCTGAGATCATGACCTGAGCCAAAATCAAGAGTTGGACTCTTAACCAACTGAGCCACCCACGGGTCCCTCCCTTTGTTTTGGGGGGGGGGGTTGTCTTAAATTCCACATATGAGTGAAATCATGGTGTTTGTCTTTCTCTGACTGACTTATTTTGCTTACATAATACTCTCTAGCTCCCTCCATGTCATTGCAAATGGCAAGATTTCATTCTTTTTGATAGCTGAGTAATATTCCATATATATACATATATATATATATATATATATATATATATATATATATATAATGCACTTTTTCTTTATCCATTCATCAGTTGAGGGACATTTGGGCTCTTTCCATAATTTGGCTATTGATAATGCTGCTATAAACATCAGGGTACATACATCTCTTTGAACCAGTATTTTTGAATCCTTGGGTAAATACCCATAGTGCAATCACTGCATCATAGGGTAGTTTTTTGGGGTTTTTTTTAAACTTTTTGAGGAACCTTCATACTGTCTTCCAGAGTAGCTGTAATCAGTTTGCATTCCCACATACAGTGTAAGAGGCTCCTCTTTCTCCCCATCCTCCCTATATCTGTGGTTTCCTGGTTGTTCATTTTAGCCATTCTGACAGGTATGAGGTGATACCTCATTGTAGTTTTGATTTGTATTTCCCTGATGATGAGTAACGTTGAGCATCTTTTCATGTGTCTATTAGCCATCTGCTATATGTCTTCTTTGGAAAAACGTTCATATCTTGTGCCCATTTTTTAACTGGATGACTCATTTTTTTGGTGTTGAGTTTGATAAATTCTTTTTATATTTTGGATAATAACCCTATATCAGATATGTCATTCGCAAATATCTTCTCCCATTCCATAGGTTACCTTTTAGTTTTGCTGATTGTTTCCTTCACTGTGAAGAAGCTTTTTATTTTGATGTAGTCCCAATAGTTTATTTTTGCTTTTGTTTCCCTTGCCCCAGAAGACATATCTAGAAAGTTGTTCCTACAGCTAATGTCAAAGAGGTTATTGCCTGTGTTCCCCTCTAGGATTTTGATGGTTTCCTGTCTCAAATGTAGGTCTTTCATCCATTTTGAATTTTTGTGTATGGTGTAAGAAAGCAGTCATTTCATTCTTCTGCACATTGCTGTCCAGTTTTCCCAGCACCATCTGTTGAAGAGACTGTCTTTTTCCCATCGGATATTCTTTCCTGCTTTGTCAAGGATTACTTAACCATATGGCTGTGGGTTCATTTCTGGGTTCTCTATTCTGTTCCCTTGATCTAGGTGTCTGTCTGTGCCAGTACTTTGTGTCTTGATCACTGCAGTTTTGTAACATATCTTGAAGTCCAGAATTGTGATACCTCCACCTTTGCTTTTCTTTTTCAAGATTGTTTTGCCTATTTGGGGTCTTCTGTGGTTCCATACAAATTTTAGTGTTGTTTGTTCTAGCTCTGGGGAAAATGCTGGTGGTATTTTGGTAAGAATTGCATTAAATGTATACATTGCCTTGGGTAGTAGAGACATTTTAACAATATGTGTTCTTCCAATCCATGAGAATGGAATGTCTTTTTCCATTTCTTTGTGTCATCTTCAATTTGTTTCATCAGTGTTGTATACTTTTCAGAGTACAGGTTTTTACCTCTTTGGTTAGGTTTATTCCTAGTCATCTTTGATTTTTGGTGCTTTGTAAATAGGATTGATTCCTTTTTGCTGCTTTATTACTGGTGTATAGAAATGCAACAGATTTCCATATGTTGACTGTGTATCCTGCGACTTCACTGAATTTGTATATCAGTTCTGTTTTTTGGTGGTGTCTTTCGGGTTTTCTGTAGAGTGTCATGTCATCTGCAAATAGTGAAAGTTTGACTTCTTCCTTGCCTTTATGGATGCCTTTTATTTCTTTTTGTTATCTAATTGGTGAGACAAGGACTTCCAGTACTATGTTAAATAACAGTGGTGAGAGTGGATATCCAGTCTTGTTCCTGACCTTAGAGGAAAAGCTCTCAGTTTTTCCCCATTGAGGATGATATTAGCTGTGGGTTTTTCATATGTGGCCTTTTTTTGTTGAGGTATGTTCCTGCCATCTCTACCTTGTTGAGGGTTTTTATCATGAATGGATGCTGTACTTTGTGAAATGCTTTTTCTGTATCTATTGGGAGGATAATATGCCTCTCATTCTTTCTTTTATTAATATGTTGTTATCATGTTGATTGATTTGCAAATATTGAACCATCCTTGCCACCCATAAATAAATCCCACTTGAATGTGGTAAATAATTCTTTTAATAGACTTTGGATTTGATTTAATAGTATTTTGTTGAGATTTTTTTTGCATCCATCAGGGATATTGGTCTGTAGTTCTCTTTTCTAGTGGAGCCTTTGTCTGATTATGGAATCAGGGTAATGATAGTCTCATAGAATGAATGATCTTGGAAGTTTTCCTTCCATGTCTAATTTGGAATAGTTTGAGAAGAATAGATATTAATTCTTCTTTAAATGTTTGGTAGAATTCCCCTTGGAAGCCATCTGGCTCTGGACTTTTGTTTGTTGGGATATTTTTGATTACTGATTTAATTTCTTTGCTGGTTATCAGTCTGTTCAAGTTTTTAATTTCTTCCTGTTTCAGTTTTGGTAGTTATATGTTTCTAGAAATTCATCCATTTCTTCCAGATTGCCCAATTTGTTGGCATTAATTTTTCATAATATTCTCTTAAAATTGTTTGTATTTCTGTGGTATTGGTTGTTATTTCTCCTCTCTCATTTGTGATTTTATTTGTGTCCTTTCTCTATTCTTTTTTATGGGGGGTAGAACAATTCTGTTAATTTTATCAAAGAACAAGCTCCTGGTTTCATTGATCTGTTCTATTGTTTTTTTAGTTTCTTTATCATTTATTTTTGCTCTAATCTTTATAATTTCCTTTCTTCTCCTGGCTTTAGGCTTCTTTTTTTTTTTTTTTTCTTTTTTCTAGCTCCTTTAGGTATAAGGTTAGGTTGTTTGTTTGAAATTTTCCTTGTTTCTTGAAGTAGGCCTGTACTACTATATATTTCCCTCTTAGGACCTCTTTTGCTGTATCTTATAGGCTTTGGACCATTGTGGTTTTTTGGGTTTTTTTTTAAGATTTTATTTATTTACTTGAGAGAGAGACACAGCGAGAGAGGGAACACAAGCAGGGGAGTGGGAGAGGGAGAAACAGGCTTCCCACTGAGCAGGGAGCCCAATATGGGGCTCAATCCCAGGACCCTGGAATCATGACCTGAGCTGAAGGCAGACTCTTAACGACTGAGCCACCCAGGTGCCCCAGACCGTTGTGTTTTCATTTTCGTGTATTTGTTAACTTTTTTGATTTCCTGGATGACCCATTCATTCTTTAGTAGCATGTTGTTTAACCTCCATGTATTTGTGGTCTTTATAAATTTTGTCATTGACTTCAAAACTTTGCGTTTAGTGACAGTACATGGTATAATTCCAATCTTTTTATATATGTTGAGGCCTGATTTGTGACCTGTCCCATGGTGCATTTGAAAAGAATGTGTATTCTGCTGTTTGGGGATGGAATGTTCTGAATATATATAAGTCCATCCGGTCCAGTGTGTGATTCAGAGCCATTGTTTCTTTGCTGATTTTCTATTTAGATGATCTGTGCACTGATGTAAGTGGGGTGTTAAAATCCCATACTATTATTGTATTATTATCAATGAGTTACTTTATGTTTGTTATTAACTGTTTTATGTATTTGGGTGCTCCCATTTGGGTACCTAAACATTTACAATTGATAGATCTTCTTGTTAGATTGTCCCCTGAATGATTATATATAGTGTAATTCTTTGTCTCTTTTTACAGTGTTTTGCTGTCTAATTTGTTCCATATTAAGTATTGCTACTTCAGCTTTCTTTTGACATCCATTTATGTGTTAAATGTTTCTGCACCTTGTCACATTTTGGGGGGAAGGGTTAAATAGGTGATGGCGATTAATGAGGGCACTTACTGTGATGGGCACTAGGTGTTTTATGTAAGTGCTGAGTTACTAAATTCTACACCTGAAACATATTACACTATGTTAACTGTAGGTGTCTTTAGGTCTAAAATGAGTCTCCTGTAGACAGCCTATCAATGGGTCTTGCTTTTTTATCCATCCTGACATCCTATGTCTTTTGATTGGAGCATTTAGTCCATTTACATTCAGAGTAATTATTGATACATATGTATATATTGCCATTTTATTACTTGTTTTGTCATTGTTTCTGGAGATTTTCTCTGTTCCTTTCTAGACTTTCTTGCTTTGGTCTTTCTTTTCCACTGAAGGATTCCCTTTAATATTTCTTGCAGGACTGGTTTGGTGGTCACAAACTACTTCAGTTTTTGTTTGTCTGGGAAACTCTTCATCTCTCCTCTTATTCTGAATGATAGCATTGCTGAATAGAGTATTCTTGGCTGCAGATTTTTCCCATTCAGCACATTAAATATATCATGTCACTTTCTTCTGGCCTGCCAGATTTCTGTTGAGAAATCTCTAGCCTTATGAGTTTCCCCTTGGAGGTTTTTAGGACTTCTTTTGGCTTTTTGCTTGTAAGATTTTTTTTCTCTATTGCTATACTTTGCAAATTAATTATAATATGTTTGGTGTTGGCCTGCTATTATTGATTTTAATGGGAATTCTCTGTGTCTTTTGGATCTGGATGTCTGTTTCCTTCCCCAGATTAAGGAAGTTTTCTGCTATAATTTGCTCAAATAAACCTTCTGCCCCCTTTTCTCTCTCTTCTTCTGGGATTCCTATGATACAAAAGTTACTATACTTGATGGAGTCACTGAGTTCCCTAAGTCTACTTTCATCATCCAAGATTTTTCATAATTTGTTTATTATTTCTCCTATAAGTATGATTTTATTTGGATCCTTTCTTTTCTTTCTTTCTTTTTTTTTTTTTTTTTGATAAGTCTGGCTAGGGGCTTATCAATTCTATTAATTCTTTCAAAGGCTCAGCTCCTGGTTTTACTGATGTATTCTACTAGAGTTTTTTTGTATGTTTGTTTCTAGATCATTTATTTCTGCTCTAATCTTTATTATTTCCCTTCCTCTGCTGGCCTTTGGCTTCATTTGTTGCTCCTTTTCTAGCTCCTTTAGGTGTATAGTTAAGTTGTTTGAGAATTTTCTTACTTCTTGAGAAGGCCTGTATTGCTATATACTTCCCTCTTATGACCGCATTTGCTGCATCCCAAAGGTTTTGGACCATCATCCACTTTAATTCGTTTCCATGTATTTTTTATTTTCTTCTTTGAAATCCTGGTTGACCCATTTATTGTTTAGTAGCCTGTTGTTTAACTTCCATGTATTTGTGGTCTTTCCAAATTTCTTCCTATGGTTGACTTCTAAAGGTTTCATGGCTTTGTGGTCAGAAATGATGCATGGTATGATCTCAATCTTTTGTACTTCTGAGACCCTATTTGTGACCCGGTATATGATCTATTCTGGAGAATGTCCCATAGCCAAGGCTTTTTAAATCTGAATGGTTTAATTTAATAAATTAAAGATTAATTTATTAAAAATTAAGATTAATTTAATAAATTAAATTGAAATCTTTCAAGATATCCACAATGTAAAACACAAAGACTTTGGGGTAGTAATTTGTTAAGCATATATAAAATATATAAAAAAATATTTTTTTTAAAAAAATAGTCCTGAATCATACAAAATGAAAAACTGTGTGGTAGATTTTTTCCCCCTGTTTTTGCCACTCAACATTGCTTTGTCATAAAGGCATCTTCTCTTACCACATGAGTTTTGGCGTGAATAAAATAAAATTAAAGTAGATAAAACATAAACCTTTAGGTGTTTATGTAGAAAATTAGAGATCTAAAATAATTGAGTATGAGTGGCTCAGAATAGTGTTAAAGTGCTATTTTCAAGTATTCAAGGAGAACATTTATGTAAGAGATAAAAGGAAGAAATAAATTTAGCCTTATGTGAGTGAAGGTAAAAGTTATTTTAAAATTGTACATATTCAGCCATCATTAATTGCATTGCTATATTTGGATCACTTTTTAAAACATAATAATTCAACACATGTAAGAAAACATTCTCCTGACTTAGGTATGTCATGAAACAGGTCATCTCTCAAGGTCTTTATTAATATTAAAATAATCTAAAACTTTGACTTTTATATCAAATAGTTTAATTACTTTTTTAAGTCAGTTTCCTTACTGACCTTTGAAAGAGTCCATATACTTTTAAAAATAGGTGCAGTATTAATTCTCCTTTCATAAGTAAAAGAAAAGATATGGGCTGTTATCAGCAACAACATCACCTACAGAAGGTAAACTTCATAGGTCTAAATTTTCTTGCAATTTTATGTGAATTAGTTGGAAAAATGAAAAATGAAAGAAAGAGAAATAATTCTGTACACATTGCTATTCTTTTATCTTGATTCTGAGACAGCTGTTATATGTACTCATTCACCAATCAGCACCTTACCATGGATCTTCAAATCTAAAAAAAAATGTTACATTCAATGAACTAGCTGAAATTAAACAAAGCCATTGATATATAGCACTAATTATGTTGTTAACAAATAATTTACTTCATTTAATACCAACATTTATTATAATCTTGTTTCCTTGGTTTACTTTGAAAATGCTAAGTGTTATTATTGATCATAAATTAATATCTAAAAGATTTTCTCACCTGATATTATAAGAAGCGTTGGTAGTTATGCTTCTTGTAAGAAACCACTTTTCTGTTCTTGTGTTTTAAGAATACAGCACTTTAAAATAGATGTAATAAATCTGAAAACAAAACTGATTCTTTTCACATTATGACTTGCATGTTTAAGCCTTAAGGAAAAGTTCTCAGATTAATAAAATATCTTCCCTTTAAGCACTCAAGATACTTTACGAGTACTCTCATTAAAGATTATATTATCCTTGTATGGAAGATGGTGGGTATTATGATGACATTTCTTCTAAGGTAAAAAAAAAAACTCCAGTCACAGCGATTCTAAATGATGTGTTCTTCTCAGACTACAAATCAGGGTTAGAATTAAGATAAACCTCATTGACTTCCAGTTTCTTTTGTTTTGTTTTGTTTCAGTCCATTTAACTCTTGACACCTTGTAATTTTTATTATTGATTCGTAATTTTCCGGTATAATTGTTTTTAGTAATTTTTTATCTCCCCAAATGATCCTTAAAAAAATAAAACAAAGCTAAATTTTTAAAAACCCTTTATTTTGATGTATTATGGATGAAATTTTTACTTTTTGTGACTACAGATTTAAAGGATGGATTATATACATAACAAAACTTCGACTGTAGTTTAACTTTTTCTCAAGAAAATATGTCCAAGTTACCATTCTAACATCACAATGAAGTACTAACTGAAATCTACAGCATTGGTCATGGGAACTATTGTTTAGTTTATTCAGTAGCTATGAATAAGGAGGAGAATTTTTAATTTCTACATTACATGAAATGAAGAAGGATCAGTTAACAATGGGTTTGGTTTCAGGATTTCTTGGGACAGTTATTTACATGATATTTCATACTTTAAAGGGTTCAAACAAAGGTACAAATAATACTGCAATTTTCTAAGGGTAGTGGGTACTTACAGAGCATTCAATCCCACAATATTTTTAGATTGAAATAATGGCAAGTGTAATGTAAGTACACTTTTTGAGTCATTTATTAGTCCAAGGCTGCACAATACTATAAAGTCCTTGACATGAAATACTATCAAGGAACTTGTACAGATATACCTCTATGACAGGTAAACAAAATTCATCAGGTTTTATATATATTTCTTGATCTGGCTTCTGAAGGTTCAGATTAACGTGCTGTTTATATTGATGTTTCTGAACTAAGGAATAAAAACAAACTTTGCTGCTCTTAAAATACAAAACAAGCAAAAAAGTCACACAAAAACCCTTTTACCTTTACTTTTTAAATAATTTATCAAAAATATTGATAATACTGAATTTTTCATGTGATCTCAGAACACTTAAATTCTATTATATTGGGTTTATTAATGTGGTCCTGCCTCTCTGCACTGTGATTTCACTAAAATGGGGGACTACAAAGGTACTCAATGACATAGATTTTAATATTAGTTTATCAAATGCCATTAGCAAGTCCCTTAATGATTGGTTTGATAGCCAAAATTACACACTAATAGTTTGACATCCTAGTTTCTAGCAATAATATATGTTTTCTGGTGAAGCTCTAATATTAAATATTCAGAACTTTTCTGAATGCTTATTTAAGAAGTATTTTTCTTTTTTCTCAAATTCACCATTACTATTTGTCTCTCTCAGACTTGTCCCAGAGAATAGGGTCAACGAATTCTAACCTTTTTTCTTAAACTTCAGGTCTGTAATATTTTAGTAAAGTAAATCTAAGATATCAGCAATCAAGATTATATATATGTTTTCACTAATTTAATTTCCATTGGAAAGTAAAAGTTGATCATTACAATCATGTATATATACATATATATAAATATTTATATAAAAACATAACACTCTAGCAACCTAGTTGAGTTTCAAGAATTTGCATTTTCTTGACTGCTACTGAATTTGAGCACCATCTATACTGCCCATTTATTTAATGGGTTATGATCTTTTTCTCATGAACATGTAAGGTTCCTCTTATATTACAATTATCAGTCCTTTGCCTCTTGCCTTATGATTATTTCCATTGCCATCTCCAACTGCCCTATGTTTATATCTTTTGCCAGACACAAAATTCATCCACTTCCAGTGTTAATGCCCAGTGTTAGAGACCACTAATTGTGCTGTCTTGCTGTGAATTAGAGTCCCAGAAACAGCTTCCCAAAAGAGTTGTTGGTAAAGCGGTATTTCTCAAAATAGCCCATTAACTCATTTCCCTTGCTGAAAACATAGTAATAATTTTAATGCAAGTTTGAGCATGATGATCCATTTTAAAATCCCTCAATGGCTTTTCATTGTTATTATGATAAAAGCTCCAATTCACAATTCTTCATAAATTCTGATTTAATCTGGTCCCCAAATAATGCTACAGCTTCTCGTGGAAGTCTTTTCTTTATTCTCTGGTCTACCACCTGCTCTCCTCCCCTCAGAGCCTCTTTTCTCCCAACTTCCTTACTTAAGCTCCCAACTTAAATACCACTTTCTCAAAGAAGACTTACAGTCTCTCTCAAAGTTGGATAAGTACTTCACTAAGCTCTCAGAACACTCCCCTGACTAAAGACTTTATCTCTCATCCCAACTGGAATTGTTTAATTATCCATGCAAAATCTTTTAGTGATTTTTGTTTCTTTTCGACTATGAGTATGAGGTCAGGAACATCATCAGTCTTGTGCATTCTTGAATCTCTTTTGCTAGCATGAAGTTTAGTACATGGTCACTATTTAATGGAATAAATAAAGGGATATTCAATGTTATGCAACAAAAGGCCAAATCAGATTAAGAAGTTTTCTCTACTGCAGGAATGTTAAAGATATTCAAACTTGCATTTTGGCTTTCAAAGGGAAGGGCTATAGTACAAGCCTACATTTCTTTGACTGCAATTCCAAAAGCCAAAAATGAAATCAAAACTGCTTTGCCATAACTGACTTGGTAGTAAGATCTGGCCTTAACTGAGGTGAGGCAATCTACAGGCTTTATTTGTCTCACATTTAGTGTGAATACCCATAAATAGGTGAAGGGAGCTGTCTCATATATGGTATATGAACTGCATTCCTTTTCAGAAATCAAAGAAAAATATCTTAATTTTAACTAACTCATCTCACCTCTGAAAGTTTTAGTTAAGATATTTTGGATCTGTACATAAAATTGTACAACCTTATTTACACTAAGTCATTTTTCCCCCCAACCATTCATCTTAATATTTCCAAGAAGTGCTCCAGGGAATAAATTTTAAGGATACTTTAAAAACTGAAGGATAATGTGTGGGGATGAGAGAGAGGTGGGCGGAATTGAAATAGGACCAGATTCCTTCAACTACAACTCCTAAATCAGGGAGGTGGGTAGAATTAACCTTTTCACACTAGGTGGACTGACAGTCTGTCTGTGCTTTGATTGATGGAGATCCTTTTGTTTTTATTCTTTGTGATTTCTGGCAGGTTGTTCATCAATAACACCATTTTCTTGTATTATACTACATTTACCTTACTTGAAATATTTACATGAGTATTTCAAAAGGAAAATGTGGAATATGAATCAGTAACAACCAGGTTTCACCATCTATAATCAGAATCTATTTAATATAGTAAGCTGATTTTCTAATCTGGTATATAGGCTTTTGATAGTCATTGTTAATGTAATCTAACATAAATAATAGACACCTTATTGATAAGGCTATCTTTCCTTTACAACTATCTTCTCTGTCCCAACTTTTTTATAGATGCATTGAATTCTGTATTTCTTTATTTTTTCAGCAAAAATATATAATAGGTATTATCTCCATGTTTACAGATAAGGAAATTAAAAGTCAGAAAGATTGAAGATTGACTGACTTTCCTAAGGTTGTACTACATGGAGCTTCAGCTGGAACAGAGGATAGTGTGACTTCAAAACCTATCTCCCCTAAAACCACAATGATTTTCTTCCCTATGTTGAAAAATAAAGATTAAAAGATGACTTAAATATTAGAAAATACAAGTGAGACTAGTTTCAAGATCTGTTAACAAACGGCAACATTCACGTGTATCAAGTAGTTTCATAAGGAAAATATTTAAGCCAGAGAATAAGCCCTAAATCACCTATTATCATATCCCATTGTAGATTAAGAGCTCAGTGACAAGCTATCTAATTTAAGACACAATGATATAAAATGAAATGATCTATAGGTATTGCTATAGAGTATGGGCTCTAGAGTCAGTATTTATTAATAATAAATTATTATTATTATTATTATTATTATTATTATTATTATTATTATTATCCAGTTATTGCATGGATTTGAGTACCACACCTGTTACTTACCACCTTAGCAAACTGGTGAAATTAATGTTCTCTTACCTGTAAACTGGGGGTAATAACTATCCCTATGTAATAGATTGGTTTTAAGATTAAATGAACAACAAGGAAAATGCTTAAGAAGATGATTAACACCTAAAAATATTAGCCGCATTGTTAGCTTTGGTGAATTTCGCTGGTCACTTAAGGCATATGCAAAATAAATGGAGTATTCATGACTATTTATTACAGCAATACTGGGTGCCTGGGTGGCTCAGTCATTAAGCGTCTGCCTTCGGCTCAGGTCATGATCTCAGGGTCCTGGGATCAAGCCCCGCATCGGGCTCCCTGCTCCACGGGAAGCCTGCTTCTCCCTCTCCCACTCCCCCTGCTTGTGTTCCCTCTCTCGCTGTGTCTCTCTGTCAAATAAAAAAATAAAATCTTAAAAAAAAAAAAGCAATACTATTTTACTTTATCTGAATCCCTCTAATGTAAATTCAAAACTATTAACATCATAGAGATTTACTTACGACAATTATTTGCTGTAATTATTGTGTACTGAATATTTTCGTCAATAAAACATCCTTGCAACATTTTAAGTGACCATTAACCAAGCATTAATATGCATACACAAGGAAAAAATATATCCAGGTATAAAAAAATACTCACTTGATTTAATAAAAGAAAAAACCTACACATCTGATTTAGTTCTTTATATTCATGTCCTTATGAAAAAAACATTTGTTTATGCTTAAGTTGCAATTATTTCAAATAATATGTAATACTAGGCTCAAATATCCTCAGTGAAATGGAGTAAAGTAAAAACAACATGGACATTTAACTGAACATCATGCAATGTTTGGATATGGTTTGGAATCAGCTTATCAAAAGTTTCTTATGTTTATTGAACATTCTGTCAATAGTGGTATGATTCACAGAAACTCTGATGCATACTTAAATTTAAATGAAGTTCATTATTCTGCTAGTTAGCAAAGACCTGCAAGTTCTTTGAAATTTGCCTTGTTCAGAAAATTACGCTATTCATCATCAACATCATTATGTTGAAGGATCACTGGGAGTAAGTGATGGTACTAAATGCTACTAGATTTCAAGGGTATAGTTTAAAAAGGGGCTCTGCCCTTGAAATGACTGAGTTTCACTATCCTTTTCATTAAATTTAAGATTACTGTCCATAGTAAAGGGAAAAAAACGTTGTATCGTAACACAATATTTAGGTTAATTTATCTTAATTCTTCACAAAGAAATCTTGACCTTGTTATCATATCTAATTGCAAATATATTTTTCAAAAAATATTTTCTTAGTATAGGGCATACATTTAGAATAAACTCATAGG
The DNA here is from genome assembly GCF_011800145.1 of Mirounga leonina. Taxonomy (NCBI): domain Eukaryota; kingdom Metazoa; phylum Chordata; class Mammalia; order Carnivora; family Phocidae; genus Mirounga; species Mirounga leonina. The sequence goes on along the minus strand of NW_023270415.1, from coordinate 31,555,429 downwards.
ATAACCTCAGACAAATCAATCCACCTCTCTGAGCTGCAGTTACCTCATCTTACATAAAAATTTATTTAATCAACCATTTCTCCTTCCATTTACTCTTTTATTTTTTATTCATTCTTTCCCTCATTTATAAATATCTGAGTAGTTTTAAGGTGCAAGGAACTGTTCTAGAATTCTGAGATACCTGACAGAAAGAAAGATACCTGATGCTTTCATCCTATTGGGAATAATAATATCTAATTGATCTTAATTTAATACAGAGCAAATAAGGTGTAAGTATGGAGAATAATCTATCTCTGCCCCTGACCCCAATAATTTTCTATCTTGGTTTTCTGATAGTTTTCTTCATACAGATTTTTAAATTTGTTATTAGATTTAGTTCTTTATGTACTGGAGCCAAGGACTGTCTTTTAGCTCCACGTTTTTAGCTGGTACTTGAATAAATAAAGTAATGAATGATGCAGAGTAGGCATTCAATTCTAGGACTGAAAATAGGATTCTGTCCAAACAAGTACACACGCAAGAATGATATATTGTCACCTATCAAACCAGTGTACTCTCTATGTAATTTTTGATAGAGTCTAAAACAAAAGTAGGGATGAATTCCAAAGTCTGATTTATTCTATACCATTAAAGGCTCACTCTTTATTTTGTCAATAGATGGTGTTTACATCAGACACAAAATTTAACAAGAAATGTGTTTCTTCTCATTACGGTATAGAATATTTGAGCAGCAGTCTTGTCTACAATTTGGAATTCAGCACTGAGTAGGTAAGATATCCTATATTTCAGATAAACTGATATAGTTATCAATATATATTTAATTGTGATTATCTAAAAGATTAATGTGTCAACTTATCAGGAATTTTACTATGATGTGTGCTTTAGTGCTCCCATTGTTACTTCCCCTTTGAAAAAGAGAAGCATATACTATATTAATAGGCAAAATTTAATTAAAAATGGTGAGTCAGAAAATATGCAATAAAATATTAAAGAGTTTTATAGCACCAACTTTTGGTTTCATTGGTTTTCTTTATATCTGTTCTATTCGCTACCTTACTTTGTATTACTTACGTTCTATTCTTGTCTAATCTTCATATTTATTTTCTTCTGCTAGCCTTGGGTTTAGTTTGCTTTTCTTTTTCTATTTCCTTGAGGGGTAATAAGTTTATTGATTAGAGATTTTTTTGATATAGGCATATATGGCTATAAATTTCTCTGAACACACCTTTACTCCATGCTATAAGTGTTGGTACCTTATATGATCATTTGCTTTCATTTCTAAGTATTTTCCATTTTCACTTGTGATCTCTTCATTGACCCACCACTGGGTGTTTAAGAATATACTATTTATTTTCCACATATTTGAGAATTTTCCAGTTTTCCTTCTGTTTTCATTTCTAACATCCTCCTATTGTGGTCAGAGAAGATATTTTAAATGATAGTTTTCTTTTTAAATCTATTGAGACTTGTTCTGTGTAACATATAATCTATTCTGGAGAATGTCTCATGTGCACTTGAGAAAAATGTGTATTCAGCTGCCAGTAGGTGGAGGGTTCTATATATGTCTGTTAGGTGTAGTTGCTTAATGGTGTTGTTCAAGTCCTCTATTTTCTACTGATCCTGGGTCTAGACATTCTATCCATTACTGAAAGTGGTGTATTAAAGTCTCAACTCTTTTTTTTTTTTTTTAAGATTTTATTTATTTGACAGAGAGAGACACAGCAAGAGAGGGAACACAAGCAGGGGGAGGGGGAGAGGGAGAAGCAGGCTTCCCGCCAAGCAGGGAGCCCGATGCGGGGCTCGATCCCAGGACCCTGGGATCATGACCTGAGCCGAAGGCAGACGCTTAACGACTGAGCCACCCAGGCGCCCCAAAGTCTCAACTCTTATTGTGGAACTATTTCTCCCTTTAAATTCTGTCAATGTTTACTTCATGTATTTTGGGATTCTGTTGTCTGTGCATATATGTTTATAATTATTATACTGTTTGATAAATTGACCCTTTTATCAATATATAACATCCTTTTGTATCTCTTGTAACAGAAAAGCCACCCCTACTCTCCTTTTGTTACTATTTGCTTGGAGTATCTTTTTCATCCTTCCATTTTCAAGCCATTTGTCTTTTTTGTAGTGAATCTTAATCCACTTCTCATTATATAAATATAGATCTATTGTTTTGTGGTTTTTATTGTATTTAACATCCTAAATTCATAACAATCTATTTCAATTTGATACCAATTTAACTTCAATAGCCTACAAAAATGCTGCTTCCATACAGCTCCACCATACCTCACTTTATGCTTTTGTTGTACAAACACATCTGTATACATTTTGTGGCCAATAGTACAGATTTATAATTATTTTTATTCCTTTGTCTTTTAAATCTTAGAAGAAATTAAAAGTGGAATTATAAACCAAAAATACAATAATACTGGTGTTTATATTTGCCCATGTATTTACCTTTACCAGAGATCCTGGAGTTACTAGCTAGTGTCTATCCTAGCTAGTAACTGTACTAGCTAGTGTCTATTCCTATCATTTCAACCGAAAGGACTCTGTTTAGCATTTCATGTAGGGCAGATCTAGTGATAATTAACTCCTTCAGCTTTTATTTATCTCAAAAAGTCTTAATCTCTTCCTCATATTTGAAGGACAGCTTTATAAGTTAAGAGGATTCTGGGTTAATAGGTTTTTTGTTGTTGTTGTTTTCTTTCAGCACTTTTCATATGTGACACACTATCTTCTGGCTTCCATAATCTGATGAGAAATCTGCTGTTAATCTTTTTGAGGTTCCCCTAATACATGATGAGTTATTTCTCTCTTGCTTTCATGATTGAAGGCTGTGGTAGTCCATTTATTTCAGGACTTTCAACATTATTTTTTGTAAAGACTGTATTCCTTACTATGTATGGACACTGAAGTCTCTATTTCTTAGCTTTTGTTCAGCTAGTAATTTGCCAGAGATTTCCTTGAATAACAGGAACTAAAAATAACAAAACAAACAAATAAATAAATAACAGCTCATCCAGCTTTTGCAAAGAGGTACTCCTTCAACACTTAGCCAGACTTACACTGAGCTTAGGAATCAGATAGAGGTGAAATATTAATTTTCTCAGGTACTTTTTTGAGAATGTCTCTTGCTGTGAGCAGGTGCATGAACTTCCAAACTCTATCATATACAACAGTGCTTTGAATGTCCTAATTCCCCTAGGAAATTCTCCCCAAATTTTGCTCCTGGGACTTAGACAATCAAAACATACTACAATCTTTTGTCCCAGGCATCTGTTGAAATTGTCATTCTATTTGCAGTGTTTCCAAGTGATTCTTACCACTTTTCTGGCCTGAGGTCTGAGTTGGAGGAAACAGAGACAAGTGCTTTGTGTTAGTCTTTTTGATAGGTTAGGACAGATACCTGTAATAATTTGTGGAAAGCGTGTGTTCTGCTTCTTCTGGAACCAGGGAAGAGGGTCCCACACTGGGAAAGCAGGCTTCTCTCTTCAAGACTGGAGGGAGTGGGGAAAGCCAAGTAAAAACACCACACGGGCGCCTGGGTGGCTCAGATGGTTAAGCGTCTGCCTTCGGCTCAGGTCATGATCCCAGGGTCCTGGGATCGAGTCCCGCATTGGGCTCCCTGCTCCTTGGGAGCCTGTTTCTCCCTCTGTTTCTCTCTCTCTCTCTGTCTCTCATGAATAAATAAATAAAATCTTTAAAACAACAACAGAAAAAACCACAAAGCTTTCCTACTATTTTGAAGTTGCTTTTTTTCTTAATTCATCATTCACCTGGTTGCTCCACACCTTTGACTGTTTTTCAGAGCTCTGACAAAGGTGGCCCAGTTTTTGCTTACCTTTCAATGTTTCTGTGAAGGGGATGAGAGCTTAAAGCTGCCTACTCCACCATTTTGCTGGCATTATACTTTATTTTAAGAAGAAAAGCTGAGCAGGAAAAGAACATGGGAGACTATACTATCCGAAGGCAAGCCCCAACCAGAAGGCACAGTGACAATTAGCACAACTGACTTGCTCAAATGTGTTAAGACCAAATTATGGGCATATTGTTCTTTAAGACAACATTATGGATTTTAGGGGAGAGTAAATCAATGTTACTTTTGTGTTATGTTTGTCCATTACTCTGAGTAAATTAGCCTGGTGTAAACCATGTCCTAGTGATACAAACTTTATTTTGATTATGTTGATGGGCTAAAGACTAATCTGTGAATTATTTAACCCAATAATTTGACTGTTTCCTGCATGTACTGTATCTGATATATTCTGTTTGCCTCTCAGATTCACCCTGCACTTGGGTCTCTGATGATTAACTTATATAAATTACATCAAAGAACACCCATGTGCTCAGGCTCCTGGTTAGATTTAGTCAATAGGGAAATCCTTCTAAAGACCCATGGGAGCAGATAATAGAACATTTATTTCCTTGCTCCCTTACTTTAAGTTTGGCTGTGTCCCTCAACCAAATGAAACTTTGCTTTCCAAGTTAGCCCCCTCTACTTCCTTTTGAGGTTCCAGAAATACTCTCTCCCCAAGCTCATCAAAAAGGGCAAGGGCCGATAATAACGACTCTTATTAGCCTGGGAGTCCTGACTGTCTCATGTAGTTTTCTCATATCTTGCCTACTTTATATTTAGTCCCTTTATTAAACCCTCCTTCAATTATCCTAATTTTAACTTGCTGTTTCCAGCTGAGACCATGACTGATAAACATACTGAGTACAAGTCTTTGAAACTTAATATTTTAATTATCCATAAAGATAGCTCCAGGAATAAAAACATCAAAAAGATAAATACCCAGCCTTCCTTTTATGAGAGCCTTATAAAGTTGTTTAGTAACAAAATGATAAAACACATTCTAAGCCTCACCATGACTATACATCCTCTATCTCCCTAAATGCAAATGTGTCTAATTAAACATTTATATTTATAGCTACACTGTAATTATATTATCCATAACTGTATTTGTTGATATAACAAGATATACTATACTCTGCTAGCATATTAAAAATAATATCAAATTAATAAAATAATTGAATTTTCCTAGTTGAATAGTATTAGAAATACCTGTAGAATATATTTCCTGTAAGTGATATTATACTTTGAGCAGTAATAAAAATCTATTAAATAAATATAGATTCAGGCATGCAGAATATTGTTTCTCAATTAAAATAAAAAGAAACAAAACTTCATCCTACACTGGGTTTTTTAAGGTCACATAAGTTTATCTCAGTTTAATTAGAATTTGAGATCCAATTTCAGGATATATTTGGCAGGTTTAAAATCATATTTGGAGAGACGCTAAAATGAATATTTGAGAAATATCTTGAGATAATCATCTTAAAAGTGTGTAAAATAAGATACAATATTAAGTAACGACAATTGTATAAGTAATGCTATTTTATTTAAAATAACTAAGGATGGGGTGCCTGCGTGCTCAATCGGTTGAACATCCATCCCACTCTTGATTTCGGCTCAGGTCATGATTTCAGGTTCATGAGATCAAGCCCCACGTCTAGCTTCCGGCTCAGCCAAGAGTCAGCTACAGATTCTCTCGCTCCCTCTTCCTCTGCCCCTCCCCCTGCTTGTGCATGTGTACTTTCTCTCTCTCTCTCTAAAATAAATAAATAAATCTTTAAAAGAATAAATAAAATAAAATAAATAAAATAAATAAAGTAAAATAACTAAGGATAAGCTGATTGAGTTCAGTAATAAAGAGAGGGAGGGAATAAAAAATAACACAATGTGGGCTTAAACAGTGTCAGAAAATAAACTGTAAGCTTAATGATAACTATTAAGACTCTTAATCATATAGAAGAATTAGCTACTAGAAAAGTTGAGAAGGATACATGTCTGGTGAAGTTCAGAAAACTGATAATTCTAAATTTTCTGGGGTGTTTCTTATATTTTATTTCACAGATTGTAGATTTCTGGATGGGTAACATATGCTTAAATTTTACTGACAAAAATAGGCACTGGTTGAAAAGTACCAAGATATTAAAGTTTCAATTCACATTCTGAGTTATCATTAATTTTTCTCTGGCATCCTTCACAATGGATTCCCGCTTCCATTTTGGCAGTATCTATGGTAGACCTGTAATTACAGCTATTCAGAAGCATGTGTAACTCTCTCCTAAGGTGGAAGGTTCCTTATGGGAAGCACCTAACTCAATTATCTTTGCTTGGCCCGGCACCAACATATGCTTTGTACAGAGAAAGCACTCAAGAAATTGTTAAATTGAAACATCATGTTGCTAAAAGACTAAAAACATCATAAAATAAAGTTATCAAATCTATTATTTTTTAAATATTTCCCCATTCGTTTAACATTCCCTATCACTTGCCAGAAATAGAAATGACCTACTGGTACATGAGAGAGAACAGTGGGTTTAAAATAAAATGACAGATGGTATCCCTCCTCAACCAGTATATAATTCAAAAAATGTAGATGAAATACAGTATTTGATTTGCTGAGATGAGGTTCCCTTACTTAAATTAAGGAGTCCAAAATTAGAATGGGACTGAATATTCATATAACATTTGCTTGATAAGCAATGTATATATAAGGTAATATAATTTTAATGAATGCAAATCAATGCATAACATTTTAATTCAAATATATGCATTTTGAGATAATATTTTATAGGTTTGTGGTAATTTTATGAACTATATATTTGCATGTTTAGCATATATTACATGATAATGTTGACTTGCTGCTAAAGTTAAAATCCTGATGAAAAAAATACAAATACATTAATCTGACTAAACTGCATGAAAGCTGTATGTGTATTTCAATGTTGGGTATATATATATATATCAGAATTAAAAATGATTCATTTTAACTTGCTTAATCTAACTTGTTTTAATGTAATTCATTTTTAATAATCTAAAGCACTTCCAATATTGATTCCTCATATCAAGGTTAGTGCATCAAGAACTATGCATACTAAAAACACTGAAAAACCTGTTTTGAACATTCTTCACAAAGACTGTGTTTTCAATATGAATTTTAAATATCAAGTTTTTTTAAAAAAACCTACATACTGTATATTTAAAATCTAGTTTCACTTTATTCATCACCACTTCAAACACAGACATACATTACTTACAATAACCACTTAGTAATATCCCAAATTAAAAGGAGAGACAAGTAATTATTACATATTCTATATATTATCTATTACATATTCTTCTCTTAGTGTTTGCTTTCTAGGACAGACAGGAACAATGATTGTACTTCAGAATTTATAGTCTAATATGATCAGCTGGAACTATAATTGTCCTTACCACCAGAAGTTAGGTTTTCTCTGTCTGAGGAGACTTACCATCTCTGAGTAAAATAACAACAGAATGACTTTTGGGGGTTGGTCAAGGGTCAGTTTTTATTTGTAGTTTACCAAGTGTACTCTACGTTTAATGAAACGGATAATAAACATTGTTCTTACCCTCTTCCTATCTGTTTGCATCATATTAGAAAAAGAGGGATCTCAGAATATTGTGAAAAGGTGTAAAATTACTTCCTCAATATTCCTGAAGAAAACTAGTCCTTAAATTTTTAAGCCTGCTAATAATATATTTGTAGTCTCTTTGGGCTGCTCTAACAAAAGTACCATAGACTGGGTGGCTTATAAATAACATGAGTTAATTTCTCACAGTTCTGGAGGCTGGGAAGTCAAGATCAAGGCACCAGCAGATTCAGTGCGTGGTGAGAGCCCACTTCCTGGTTCACAGGCAGCTGTCTTCTGTGTCTTCACATAGTGCAAGAGGTAAGGAAGCTCTCCGAAGTCTCTCTCTTTTTTTTTTATTCTTATGTTAATCCCCATGAACATGAAGTGTTCCATGATTCATTGTTTGTGCATAACACCCAGTGCTCCATGCAGAATGTGCCCTCCTCAATACCCACCACCACACCAGTCAGAATGGCTAAAATTAACAAGTCCGAAGTCTCTTTTTTAAGGGCACTAATCTCATTCATGAAGGCTCCATCCTCACAAACTATAATCGTCTCCCAAAGGTTCCAATACCATCACATTGGGAGTTATGATTTGACAAAGTAATTTTGAGGGAACGCAAACATTCGGTCTACAGCAATATTTTAATAAGAAACACAGCATGTTTTGGAGGAAAAACGTCCTTGATTAAGTAATATAAATTATTTTTGTGGAAAACAAAGAATGGCTTCAAAAAGTGATCATTAACTTCTGCAGTGAACACTGGACTCCCTGCTGAAGAACCTCTTGCCTTTCTCCATTTGTGTGTGTCAGTGAGCAATTTTAAATGAGATAAAATCTAGTTCATATGACAATACCACACTGAGTTCAAAGACCTATCAAGGCTGGGTGGAATTCAAGTCCAGTGTCTAATAAGAGGATGGGATATCAAGCTAACAGGTGAACTGCAGCCAAAGAGTTAATTGCCTGGGCACTGGCAGAATTGATCGTGGATTACTCCAAAGAGTCTACAGAATACAGGAAGGACATAAGACACAGAACACTAGTTCACGTGTTAGAAAAATAATCCTTTTATGATTCTGGCAATTTAAATTCCCCTGTAATGGGAATTCTTTTTTAAATATAGGTATGATAAAATACTTTCAGATGTTCACTGGCATCTACAGAACTCCTTTAAAACTATTTTAGGTTCACTAGATGTGAAGTAGATAAATCAGTACATAGAGTGCATGGGTCAAAACACATTTCTTGAACTATAAAAATGGGATTTTATCCAAAAGTATTAAACATCAAAGACCATTATTCTGCATTCACAGAGTGATTCAACAGATATATAACTATATTATACAATATCTATGAAGAACTTTGAAGTTCTATGAAGAACTATGATGCTTTATTCTCACGTATCTAAAATAGAGTCATGGCTAATTTACAGTGTCATAAGCTTTCTTATAAATATGGACAAAAATTACCAGATCATGTAACATTGTTTAATCACTGTGCTGTATTCTATAAAAGTGCAGATGCATAAAGTAGATACTGGATTTTTTTCTTCAATGCTAATACGTATCATTTACATTAATTCCTCCGGGATATTATCAAGTAGTTGTTTTGAAGGCATCTTGAATTTTTTAAAGTATTATGCTTAAAATAACCAAACAATTAAAAGAGCCTGAAACTCACTTGAATACCAAAAATTTCAGACTTAATTCTCTCCAATGTCTTTAAGTTATGAATTTAATTTCGTTAAATCATTGATCCGCATGATTTTTTTTTTCCTAAAATGATGGGTAGCTTTAGTCGAACTGGACAATACCCATATAATTCATCCAAAACCATAGCCTATAAAATCACTTATCTATTATGTATACATTTTCTGGGAAAAAGAAGTAAATGCATATAATTCATTAAGATGCAGGAAGATTGCTCCTTGTTATGGGCCTAATAGGGGTTTGGAGGAATTTTGAACCTACAATGGAGTACAGCACGGATAAATATATTCAACACTTTGAGAGTCTTCTACTTAAGTTTGCTATATATCTAAATGAGTCTTTTAAGTGCATGTTTCCTTCATAAGCATCACCAGGACCTCTGACACTCCAAAGCCAGAAGAGGACTTCCCTGGACACTCAGGGCTTCTTGGCCTCTTCCACTCATTAAGACTCCATAGGCTTCTCTAGTGGTAGCAGATTCTTTTCAGATATTTCTGCTTAAAAATACCCTTAACCTTAAAGCTCTTCAGGGACTACTTACAAAACATCTAGAGCATTTAAGAGAGAAGCTACCAGTATCTGTCTTTCATTAGAGCCTTACCTCTTTCTACTGTCCATATCTACTGGTCTCCAGACTATTTTTCAATCCTGTACTTCCACTGTGCTCTGCTTAATATTACTGTGGACACTCAAGGAACATTGCCGGGCACGAAGTGCTTTCTTACACACCACAAGGATCTTGAAGAAAGGCTCCAAAGAGCTTTGTTGGCAGCTTCCTAATAGAGAGTAAATCATCTGGACTGTTCATCTGGTTAAACAAGTCCCTCAAGTTATTCACAGACACTAAGAGACAGCATGTCACCCCACATTTCAACTCCTCTCACTCTGGCTTCTCTGTTGTTACTAGGTGCAAGCTTCAGCAGTGGCTGCTCAAGATCACACCTGTCACAGACACCCAGCTCCTTCCCTCTCCCTGGGTGTTATGCCTTGCGCTAGGAACAAGCCTCCTTTGAATGAGTCAGGTAGTACCATCTGAAAGAGGGCATTCCTAATGCCTCATAGAACAACTTTTTTTAAAAGAAGAATGAGACTGCTATACAAATGATCTCTTTTTCTCTCCTTTGTCTAACTATTTCTACAGATGTAGTCGTTTCCTTTGCCTCTGTGAAGACTTCTTGTGAGACTGACCAGCAGCTAACCTGTTCCAAAGCTGTGACCAGTTCCATAATGCACTCTCTTAAATATCTTTTTAAGATACTCTCTTTTTCTTCCCTGCTTCACTCTAAAGTTATCTTCTCTCCCACTTCCCTGGTATTGTGCTCCCTACAGAAGTGTTAGCACCTACGTTTTGGCATGGGCTGAAAAATGCACCCAATCAATAAGTTATTTTTAAATAGATCTGCAATTTATTTATAGATTATATAATATACACTACTACTTTCAATGAAAAGTATAAAATATGCATAAATACTATGTGGCATTGAGAAGGAAGGCAAGCAGTTAGGGAGGAAGGGAGCGAGGGAAGGAGGGAGGGAGGGAGGGAGGAAGGAAGGGGACGAAATTGGACCAATCTTACACCATACACAAAAATCAACTCAAAATGGATGAGACTTAAATGTAACATGGGAAGCTATAAAACTCCTAGAAGAAAACATACGGAAAAAGCTCTTTGATATTGGTCTTGGCACAATTTTTGGGTATGACACCGTAAGTAGAGGCAACCAAAGCAAAGTAAACGTTGGTGACTACCTCATGTTATAAAGCTTCTGCACAACTATTCATGGAAATGTAAACTGGTGCAGCCACTGGAGAAAATGGTATGGAGGTTCCTCAAAAAATTAAAATGGGAATACCATATAATCCAATAATTCTAATACTGGGTATTCACCTAAAGAAAGCAAAAACACTAATTTAAAAAGATAAATGAATCTCTTTGTTTAATGCAGCATTATTTACAACAGCCAAGATATAGAAGCAGGCTAAATGCCGATAGACAAGTGGATAAGGAAGATGTGGTGCACACACACACACACACACAGAGGCAGGGGATTATTATGCAGCTATAAAAAAGGATAAGATCTTGCCATTTGTGATAACATGAATGGATCTAAGGGCATTATGCTAAGTACAATAAATCAAACCAAGAAAAATAAATACCACATGATTTCACTCATATGTGGAATCTGAAAGACAAAACAAATGAATTAACAAACAAAAAGCAAAATCAGTCTCATAAATACAGAGAACAAACTGATGGCTGCCAGTGGATGGGGGTTGGGGGGGTGGGAAAAATGGGTGAAGGGGAGTAGGAAATAAAAGCTTCCAGTTATGGAATGAATAAGTCACAGGAATAAAAGGCACAGCACAAGGAATATAATCAATGATACTGTAATAGCATTGTATGGTGACAGATGGTAGCTACACTTGTAGTGAGCATAGCATTTACATAGAGAAGCTGAATCACAACACTGTACATCTGAAACTAATGTAACATTGTACATGCAATAAAAAATATTTTAATTAAAATTTAAAAAGAAAAGCTTCTACACAGCAAAGAAAATAATCAACAAAATGAAAGGCAACAGAATAAAAGAAAATATTTGCACACCATACATCTGATAAAGGGTTAATAGCCAAAATGTGTAAGAAAGTCATACAACTCAATAACTAAAAATAAATAACCCAAATAAAAATGTGCAAAGGATCTGAAACATTTTTCTGAAAAAAGCATACAAATAGCCAACAGGTATATTTTAAGATGCTCAGAGAAATGCAAAACAAAACTGCAAGGTTATCACATCATACTATTATTGAAAAAGCAAAAGATACTGAGCTTTGGTGAGGATGTAGAGAAAAGAAAACCAACCCTACACATTAGTGGGAATGTACAGGTTAGTGGGAATGTAAATTGGCACAACTATTATGGGAAAAAGTAGTGAGATTCTTCAAAAAATTAAAAATAGAACTACCATATGATCCAGCAATCCCACTTCTGGATATTTATTCAAAGGAATTAAAATCAGAACTCAAAGAGATACTTGTACTCCTATGTTCATTACAGCATTATTCACAACAGGCAAGACATGGAAACAACCTAAATGTCAATGAACAGATAAACAAATAAAGAAAATACAGTGTGTATACACATAAAATCGAATATTATCCAGCCTTAAATAAAGAAGGAAATCTTGCCATTTGTGACAATATGGATGATTCTGGAGGACATCATTCTAACTGAAATAACTAAGGCATAAAAAGACAAATACTGTATAATCTTATATATATGTGGAATCTAAAATAGTTGAGTGATAGAAGCAGAGAGTAGAATGGTAGTTAGCAGGGTGTGGGGAATGGGAGAATGGAGAGATGTTGGTCAAGGGATAGAAGTTTCAGTTATGTAAGATGAAGAAGTTCTGGAGATCTAACGCACCTAGCATAGCGACTATATGTAACAATACTGTACCCTATACTTGAAATTTGCTAAGAAAGTATATCCTATGTAGTCTCATCACACACACACACACACACACACACACACACACACACACAAAGTAACTATGTGAAGTGGCAGATTTGCTAACTAGCTTGACTGTGGTGATTATTTCAGAATATATATGAATATCAAATCATCAATTTGTAAACCTTAAATATGTACACATCAACAACAGAAAAGAAAATGTAATCTTTAGCTGAGGGAAGACGCCCAGCTGAAATGTACAAATCCTTTTAATGGTGAAGGAAAGTGAAATTATTGTAAAGAAACTAAGTACCTCTATCATAGTCTCCACCAACCACCCCTTACACATGCATATATTTTCCCAAAGGAGTCCATCCCAAGTCCTACCAAATAAATGTGTCCAGTTCAGAGTCCAGGATTTCTGGGCCTTCTGTCTGGATGTAGTTTCTTGTGATCTGATTACCTAAAAACAAACCAACACAAAAAGATAACAGCAATGATTATTTCCAATGATTATTATACAGAATGGATAACACACCCAGTCAATGGTTGCAAACAGTTACAAAATCTTGCTAGGTAGTTACTGTGAAAACTGTCTGCTTTGACAATGGAGAAAGCTCCTTAGTAAATGCATCTTCCATAATCTTGTTCTGCTTTTTGTAAGGAATGCCACTGCTAATTGTTTCCCAAACCATTTGCTTTTGCTCTCTGAAATTTAATTTTATTAAAGAGATTGGAAAACAAATCCCCATAAGAGTATCACTGAAATGTGGAATGCATTATAAATTATTCTGGAGGAGAAAAGGGAAAAAAGATCATTAGGGAAACACTGGTTCTTCCAAATTCTTTGGAAAGCACTATAAAACAGAGTAGGAGTAAAAAAACAGCTTTAAAAGTTAGTTCCTTTCAGAGAAGTTATCCTAAATTTTTTCTGCATTTCAATTTTAAGTTTTCTCTTGACCCAAATCAGGCATTATCAACACCATTTAAATTATACAATAACTGAATAATTTCTCTCTATATTAGAAAAAACAATTTAGAAAAAAATTACATAAAGATCCTATAGAAACAGCAAAAATATACAAAAACTACACAATGAAGGGGTGCCTGGGTGGCTCAGTCGGTTAATCGTCTGACTCTAGGTTTCAGCTCAGGTTGTGATCTTGGGATCCTGGGATCAGCTCCACCATGACTGCTCAGCGCTCAGCGCAGAGCCTACTTGAGGTTCTCTGCCTCTGTCCCTCCCTCTGCTCGCACTCTTGCTCTCTCCCCCTTCTCTCTCTCAAATAAATAAATACGTAAAGAAGATCTTTTAAAAAATTTTAAAAAAAAATTTTAAATTCATTTAAAAAAATGAAACTATAAAACCTAACTGAAACACATACAAAGCCATAAATAGGTTGGCAGATATTTTTAGCATGCAGAAACAGCAATGGAACAATAGAGATACAAAATTTTTCCAAATTAAACCATGTTCAAACAATCAAAATCATAACAGAATTTCTATGGGTCTGTCCAATGACATTTTTTAAAAGTTGAAACAAAAATTCTAGAAGTATTTAGAAGCAGACCTATTTGAAGAAATTTTTGAAAAAATGGAAATAAATACCTCCACAGTTAAGGCCACAAAATGTACAAAGGAGGTCGAAGACTTAAAAGAACAGATCTTAGTTGCAGAACATTAGGCTAACAAGGATGGGTGATTAATCAATTTTTTTTCCTGACACATGGAAAATAATTAGTCATCTGTGATTTAGCAGAAAATGCATGAACACCAGATGTTTCTATCCTGCTATACACCATACAAATAATGTTCTTTATTAAAATACCTAAAATGGAATTAAACTTTAAGAATTTAACAGGGTGATTCTATCTTTATATTAAAAATTTAAAAATTCCTGCCATAACAGTAGCATTTTTGAATTAATATGAATAGATTAATTCACGTTTTTACACCATTAAGTTTTGAAAAGACTATTAACAGTTAATTCTTAGTGATCTATTTTTATTAGGTCTTCAATATATCTTATATATAAGGTGTTTCAATGAGATAACACAAAGAGCCCTGAGGAAAAAAATATGTAGATTATAGATTTACCTGAAAGCAAAGTCAATGACTTCAAATCAAAAAGAACTTTCTGAGTTTACAATGTCATATATTTAAGATCTGTATATACTAATATAGACAAACCAATTAGATAGCATTAGTATAATATATTCAAATATGATTTTCAAATGATGTACCACCTCCCAGGAATGTGGTTTATGTATAATGATATGTATATCATTATCATATATGTATATTATATATAATATATAATATACAATATATGTATATCACCATCATCAGTAATGCTTTGAGGCACATCTCTTACTTTCCAAAGTCCAAGAGCAACTCATTGCTAAATAGTAATTATGACAATCTGCTCTATACTGATTTACTTACATATTTTATTCTCTTTTATTATCCTTTGAATAATATTTGATATATGTAAAAACATATGCAACATACTAGTAATTGTTAAAGCAAAAAAAAAAAAAAGAACACTTGTGAACACATCACTTAAATCAAAGACAAACCATAAGAGACTCTTAATCATAGGAAACAAACTGAGGGTTGCTAGAGGGGAGGCAACTGGGGTGATGGGCATTAAGGAGGGCATGTGATATAATGAGCACTGGGTAATGATGTACTATATGTTGGCTAATTGAACATAATAAAAAAATTTTTAAAAGACTGATGAATCACCGAACTCTACCTCAAACTAATAATACATGTTAATTAATTGAATTTAAATAAAAAATATAAAAATAAAAATAAATAAATAATAAAATGTAGGAAACACCCCCCCAAAAAAGAGAGAGAAATGCAAATAAAAAATGGAAATGAGGGGACACCTGGGTGGCTCAGTCAGTTAAGCATCTGCCTTCAGCTCAGGTCATGATCCCAGGGTCCTGGGATGGAGTCCCACATCAGGCTCCTTGCGCAGCAGGGAGCCTACTTCTCCCTCCGCCTACCACTCCCCCTGCTGGTGCTCTCTCTGTCTCTGACAAATAAATAAATAAAATATTTTAAAAAATGGAAATGATACTCTGTGTCCTTCAGAAGTATAAAGCACTAAACAAGTGAAAAAGAATTGGATGGTATAAAGTCTTTTATAATGGTATTTGTTAAGACATAATTGTATTACAACTTGAGGTTCATGTATTTGTTTAAATAAACACCAAAAAAATTTTTTAAGATAAATGAAAAAAAAAAACATTATCAAAAACAATACACTTCTTAGCTTCGCTTGTTTTTAAACTTTATAATAATTGTGGTGTTTCAGGACTTATATCTTTACTCCATTACATTTTACTCCATGTATGTTACTGTATATTGTGGTAGTTCACTTATTTTTTTCACCTATGCTTAATGACTTTCTTTTTTAAAGATTTTATTTATTTATTTGACAGAGAGAGACACAGCGAGAGGGGGAACACAAGCAGGGGGAGTGGGAGAGGGAGAAGCAGACTCCCCGTGGAGCCGGGAGCCCTATGCGGGGCCCAATCCCAGGACCCTGGGATCATGACCTGAGCCAAAGGCAAACGCTTAAGGACTGAGCCACCCAGGCAACCCTACTTATTGACTTTCTTTATTGATATACAATGGACATACAATCCACTGTACATATTTAAAATATACAGTTTGATAAGCTTTGACATATGGATACACCGTTGGAACAACCATCTCATTGTGGTAGAACAGGAATGACTGTCAGGGGGCTGACCCAAGAACCATGGAGAACAGTGGACTGCAGAGTCCCTCCTAGGAGCAGAGCTGAAGCTTAGATCAGGAAACATTCCCCAACCTGAGTAGTAGGACCAGGCATCCTTAATGCAGTTGGATTTTATAATTACTACAGACTCTAGTTTTTTCCCTTTGTAGATGACGGTGTCTTTAGGAGATAAATCATAAAACCACTATCCATTAGTTGTGTAGAAAGCAGACAACGTATCTTTTAATTTTATAGGTCCCCTGATCACTTAAGAGTAACTTCCAAGAAGACCCATTTGGACCTGATATGATAGTCAAGTCTTTAAGCCTGATACTATGATTGGATGATTCATCTGAGTACCTTAAAAGACAGTAAAATTTTAAATTTCTTTTATATTGCATTTGGGAGAAAAATACGTCTTTAGGGTCAAAAAACTGACTATGGTACACTGAGTGTATTAATGGCCCCGGTTGCTATCTCCCCACATCCTTGTCCTTTGTCCTCTAATTGTGCAGTGTTTCCCAAACGTTTTCCATTGGTTTTCTACACTTGTTTGAGTACATACTCAAGCAACCTGGTGGAAGGAGCTAGATTCCCAAAGGAAGGGATTCTCCTTAGCAAAGCCAAACTGTCCTGGCAGAGAGTACCCTAGCTATCCAGCCCTAAATTCAACACTCTGGCAAAGCTTAAATGATACAATACACAATGTACAAAAAGAAAACACTCAAGTTTTAAGAAAAAAAATGCAGAAAAAACATTTTCATGAAATTATGAAAAGCAAAGAATTCTTGAACAGATTATAACTTACACTAATCATAGAAGAAGTAACTAATAAATTGGATATTAGAATTAAAATGTTTCATTCATCACAGAACACCATTAAAGTAGTAAAAAAGCAAGCCACAGCCTGGGAGAAAGTATTTTAATCTCTTCTGTTATCAATAAAATGCAATAAAAATTAAAAGCGCAAAGAAATATCACCAGAAACACTAAAAACAAAAAAATTTAGGCAACACTAAGTTTAGTCAAAGATCTGGAACAACGTTTATAATGGTTGGTGGGATAATAAATAGGAACAATCGTGGATAAAGAAGATGTGGTATATATATACAATGGAATATTATGCAGCCATCAAAAGGAATGAGATCTTGCCATTTGCAACGACGTGGATGGAACTGGAGGGTATTATGTTGAGTGAAATAAGTCAAACAGAGAAAGACATGTATCATATGATCTCACTGATATGAGGAATTCTTAATCGCAGGAAACAAACTGAGTGGTGTTGGAGTGGGGGGTCGGGTGGGAGGGATGGGGTGACTGGGTGATGGACACTGGGGAGGGTGTGTGCTCTGGTAAGCGCTGTGAATTGTGCAAGACTGTTGAATCTCAGATCTGTACCTCTGAAACAAATAATGCAATATATGTTAAGAAAAAAAAAAAAGAAGAAGAAGAAGAAGGTAGCGGGAGGGGAAGAATGAAGCGGGGGAAATCGGAGGGGTAGACGAACCATGAGAGACGATAGACTCTGAAAAACAAACTGAGGGTTCTAGAGGGGAGGGGGGTGGGAGGATGGGTTAGCCTGGTGGTAGGTATTGAGGAGGGCACATTCTGCATGGAGCACTGGGTGTTATGCACAAACAATAAATCATGGAACACTTCATCTAAAACTAATGATGTAATGTATGGGGATTAACATAAGAATAAAATTTAAAAAAAATAGGAACAATCGTTTGGAAAACTGCTTTTCTTGATTTAGCTAAACTGATCATACTCCATGACACAGAAATCCCCCCTTCCTAGTTATATATCCACATGAAATTCATGCTTATGTATGAATTAGACATATACAAAATGTTTATAATATCACTCATAAAAATATAAAATATACATAATAAAAATGTCCATCAACAAAAAATAGATGTTTTTATCCTATGCATAAAAAATACAGCAATGACAATTAATAGGCTACTGATGCATACAACATGAATGACTCTCACAGACATTTTTTTTGAATGAAAACACTGATACAAAATAATGTGGATTAAATTATTTCATTTATGTAAATAGAAAAAAATACTTATATATTAAAATATTTATATTTGTATGTTTATATAATAGACAAAAATTTAATCCCTAATAATAGAAATCACAAGGGTGGACCTTTAGCAGTGGAAGCTGTAATAACTGAAGGATCATAAAGGGAATTTATACATTTTTTGGCAAATCTTTTTTTCCCTTTCTTTTTTCTTTTTTTTAATTTAAATCTATCTTGATATGGATGGCAGTTGTAAAGATCGCATTAAATTTGTGAAAATTTACTGAAATCCACACTCGGGTTTCCGTTCTGCTCTGTATGTTGTTCTTGAACAAATCAGAAAATAAATAGTTCTGTTAATACCTGTGCATTTACTATCTACGAGAACTCAGGCAATTTATTAAAGTATTTGTTGCAAATTAGTTTCCTCATCTTTCAAAAGTAAATAAGAACATCTATTTCATAGTACTGCTGAAAAAATTAGGATAACCCATAAAAAGCACTTATTCTGATTCCCTATGAAAATACAGATGTTTATAATAGTAAAATAAAATGTTATACGTTCTTATTGAATAACATTTATTTTCTTCCATATTAGAATGTGAAATATTTGAAATTCAGTTTGATAGGAACATTAATGTTTAGAAACAACCACTCAATGAAATATAATCTTATATTCTCGGGTGCACATATTATCCTTTATCCTGTAGAACAGTGTATATGAAAGCACATTAGGAACTGCTGAGCAAAAGTGTTATGTAGTCTATTTCTGTTAAATTTACTGACCCTAAAGCCATCTGTCCTGAACTGAAATGCTCAGAATTGACAGTAGGTAGTTTATTTATGTGATAAGGAATGATGTACCATATAAATTAAATCAAATAGATAGCATAACTGGCCCCATATTAGTCAAATAGGACCCTTTTCTCTCTCTCCCGGTTTTGGGGCATAATAAAATCAGCTTAGCTACTGAAAAGATTGATTGACCAGATGTGCTTTGAATCTCAGAATATAAAATCTGACTCTAGAAAATTAACCATATTAATTCAGAACTTATTGTATTCTTATGACACATTTACTCTAATGACCTTAAATTATCAGTAGATATTTAGGATATTTTAAAAATCACCTGTGTAGATACCATCTTAAGATATAAAACATCATCCAGAGAGTCAAAGATGTGTTATGGCTACCACCAAGTGTATCCCCTTTTTTTATCTCTTTAGAGATAATCCCTAAAGTTCTTTTGTTAATTAGCATTCACATGCAACATTTGTACTTTCAATTAATTATATATCATGTATGTATTATGTGTATATGCACACATATATATTTGTATGTCTGAATGTGTGTAGAAAACTTTAAATTTTAAATTTATCCTATATTTAATGACATTTACTGAGCTGAAAGCCTAAGTTGTTTATTTTTACTTTTTGCTAGTTTTGAATTATAACTGTTTAAAGTTATATTATCTGAGTACTGCTTTAGTCACACCTCATCCATATGACTACTTACTTTTGCATTTTTATTATGCTTTAAATATTCTGGAAGTATGTGTTTATATTTTTTACCTAAGACTGTTAAGCTATTCATTTGGATTAAAGTGCTTGGTTTTCTATATTTATTATTAATTTCTTATTTCACTGTATTAGCGTCGAGCAGTTCAGGGTATTTATTATTTCTATGAGAAATATATAAGGTTCCTTTGGATATAATATAGAATAATTTTAATAAATATCTCTATAGACACTTGACAAAGTGTAATTTTAGTTTCCAACATTTAAAATTAAATACACCAATCAATTATATCTAACTGTGCTATTTTAACTAAGTAACTGGAGAATGAGCATGCTCAACACAAGAAAATGAGAGAAAAGTGTCAAGAGCAAAACTGAAATTTTTTCCCCAAACTATCTTCCTGCTAAAACTCTATCAAACATCCACCCACATCAGTTCAAAGAGCCTTAGCTCCTCTAAGGGTTTCTAATACTGGTTATGACAATTCTAAGATTCATACTTTACTTTTCTCTATTTTTTTTCAGAACTGATTTTGGGGGAAGAAGCAAGAAGCCAGACTTAAGTCACAATGTTTCCATTTCCCAACTTTTTCACTATTAAATTTTCAAATGTTGAACCATCCTTGCAATTACTGAATATGACCAACTTTGTGAAGACTGAGGTTTTGTTTTGTTGTTTTTTTTTTTATCAATGGGGGAAGAAGCAAGAAGCCAGACTTAAGTCACAATGTTTCCGTTTACTAACTTTTTCACTATTAGATTTTCAAATGTTGAACCATCCTTGCAATTACTGAGTAAGACCAACTTTGTGAAGACTAAGGTTTTGGTTGTTTTTTTTTTTTAAGATTCTATTTATTTATTTGACACAGAGAGTGAGCAAGACAGTGACAGAGAGCAAGCACAAGCAGGGGGAATGGCAGGCAGGGGAGAAGCAGGCTCCCCACTGAGCAAAGAGCCCGATGTGGGGCTCGATCCCAGAACCCTGGGATCATGACCTGAGCCGAAGGCAGCTGCTTAACCAACTGAGCCACCCAGGCACCCCAATACTGAGTTTTTAATGCACCGATGGATTTGATTTCATGATAATTTACTTAGAAGTTCTCCGTCTAGATTCACAGGTAAGACTGGCATGCAGCTTTCCCTGCACCTTCAACTCATTTGCATGCTTATGCTGTACAGTGTTTTAAAAATGATCATACACTTCCTTTTTTCCATTTTGAGGAATAGTTTTAGAAAGGGGACATTTTTCTTTTTAAATTATTTAATTTATTCATATTTTTATTGATTTATCAGTAACTTCAGTGGCTATTGATATGTTCAGAGTTTTAGTCATGTTTAAATAATTTTAATAATAATTTTCTAGAATATTATTTATTTCATTAAAGTTTTTAAATGTATTATCATTAATTATTCTAAACATTAAAACATTCTTATAATATTTAAACTCCTTCATCTACAGATAAATCTTTAAAAATATTTCTAATACTGTTATTTACACTCCTCATTTTTCATCTTGTCCACTGAGACTTAAAGTTGTCTATTTATTGGTATTCCCATAGGTATTTTTAATATATGATCTCTACCATTTGTGTATGTTTTCTGGTCTGGGTTTTCTATAGCAAATCCTGGTTTAATTGAATTACCAACCTTCTGTATCTTTTGTACATTTTCTCTCGCTCCTTTCCAAAATTCCTGGGCCAAATTTTCTAACTTATTTTTAAACTTTCTTACATTTCAATAAATGTAATTCTAATATATTGATTTAATTGCTAGTCTAGCTGCATCTCAGATGCTATGTTTTAAAATTTCATTATAAATGTTTCATAATTTTACTGATTTTAAAAATTTGATAATTTTAAGTGTGATTTTATCTGCAAATTTGTGAAATATCTGGGCTACATTTTTCTTTTATTTCTAATTTTTTCTATCATATTTGGAAAATATGGTCTGCATGATACCGTTTCTATGGAATAATGAATTTTTGCAATATTCTAAAAATGCTTTAAAAGTATGGCTCCTTAATTGATTGCATCCATGTTTGTGCATAATTCTATTAGCACAGTCTTACTGTGTTGTTCCTAAATGTTGTCTTTAATATTCTGGCCTGTTTGAGCTATTGATTTCAGAAAATTTTTTTCCAAAATACCCCACTAAATTTCCTTCTATGATTATTCCATTTACTTGTTTTTATACAGGTTGATATTATGTGTTACATGCCAAGTCAACTTAGAATAATACCTAACAAGACTGGAATTAGACTGTGTGGGTTCAGAGCATGGCTCAACCGCTTTCCAGTTATATGATCTTCAGCAGATTACTTAAATTCTCTATCCCTCAGTTTCCTCATGCATAAAAAGAGTTTAATAAGAACATCTAAAATTTGGGGCACCTGGGTGGCTCAGTCATTAAGCATCTGCCTTCGGCTCAGGTCATGATCCCTGGGCCCTGGGATCGAGTCCCGCATCGGGCTCCCTGCTCAGCCGGGAGTCTGCTTCTCCCTCTCCCACTCCCCCTGCTTGTGTTCCTGCTCTCGCTATGTCTCGCTCTGTCAAATAAATAAATAAAATCTTTAAAAAAAAAAAAAGAACACCTAAAATTTAAGTGGATTACATAAATGTAATGGCATTAAATACTGCCTGGAATACAACAGGTGCTATATACAAGCTTAATCTATATTGCATTATTGTACATATATATACACACATAAATACACTTGTGGGTGTATGATATATGTTTTATATGCACATATGGAAGCAAGTTCATGATTTTTATGTTTGATAAATTATTCCTTTTTTAAATTATTTAACACTTTTTTCTCTATTAATTTTATTTTCTCAGCTTTGTTGAAGTATAACTGACACATAAAATTCTAATATATTTAATGTGCACTACATGATGATTTAATATATGTATACATTGTGAAAGGTTTCTCACCACTGCATTAATGAAAACATTCATCACCTCATGTATTTACCTATTTTCCTCTTTCTGGTGAGAACATTTAAGTTCTAATATCAAATTTCAATTACAGAAAACAGTATTATCAACCATAGTCACCATGTTTATACATTAGATCCTCAGAACTTATTCATCTTATAACTAAAAGTTTGTACCCTTTCATCAACCTATTCTTATTTCTCCCATTCCTCAGTCCCTGGCAATCACCATACTATTTCTATACCTGTCAGTTCAAATTCTTTTTTTAGTTCCACAAATAAGCGATATCATGTAGTAAGTTTTTTTCTGTCTGGATTATTTCCCTTTGCATAATGACCTCGAGATTCATCCATGTTGTCACAAATAGCAGAATTTCTCTCTTTTTTAAGGCTGAGTAATATTCGTGTGTGTGTGTGTGTAATTAATGTAACAAAGAAAGCAGAGAAAATAGATGGTATTAAACATCATATACTAGTAACACTTATGATCCATACAGTCTTCTGTAAGTATGTTATACTTCAAATTAAGTTTATTTTTTAAAACTTAAACACAGATGAACTGCACCATCTGAGTTTACCCTAAACCTGGCCCAGAAGAGCAAAACCATTTCATGGGTCATGTAAATTCCAATGAATTAGTTGTGACATCTGCACTGTTATGTTCACAAACACTGTAAGGATGAAATCTAGACTTAAGGAGGAGTGTCCAGATTACTGAGTGTTTGCAGTGGCAAAGGAGATTTGAGAATCGGTGTGCTTGTGGTGAAAAATATCTCAGGTTTTAACTAGCTCTTTTTTCTTAATTGCTTATAGGGAGATTACTTTTGATGGACAGATTGTTAGACAATACACACACTGTCTTCCAGGATGTTAGAAGGGCCTCTATTATAATTTCTGATTCCTTGTCTGTCTTCTCTACTTGACACGGAGGAAGAGAAAGTCTTACTCATTGTTGTGTTGCAATGGTTTGACAAGGTCCAGGTTTAATATACATTCTTGAATAAAATTTTAATATCATCTCATTTGCCTTAGAAAATTCTTTACCAAGTTCTAAGTGTTTTTGAAATTACATGCTGATAACTCAAAAAATCACATTAGTTAAGCCAAGTTAAACATGGCTGACATAACTCTAGTCTGAGTACAGAAATAGTCTTCATTACTATACTGGTTTCTATCATGCTTTTCGAATACTTTAGTTTTAATGTGAACTAATATAAAAATTACCCATGTTAATCAAATTTTCTTTACATCCTGCATGTGCCACTTTCGACAAGTAAAGACAAACAAACAAGAATCTGAGAAAACTCCCTAAAGCCTTCTAAAAATCCTGCAGAAAAGCCACTAAAGAATTCCTGAATAAGCATCTCATTAATAATCTTACCAGTTTATTTATTGGTTAGTTCATTAAGTTTATGCATGAGCAATCCTGCTGTTCTTGCAAACAATTTACCAAAGTTCTTCTAATGAAGCACGTCAAATTAGTAAGGCATTAATTAAATAAAGCTCCACCACTTTCCACAGATTGACATGAACTCTGAATGCCTTACCTAGCCACAAAATTGGGTAAACTCAAGTCCAAGTAAATAAAATAAACGTTTTTGTCTCTCCAGTATTATCATTTATCTGAAACTAGTTGATGTGTGCCTGCTCTATGATATCTAAAACATGCATTATACTTCAATTAATACATATATATATACTGCTATTAGCTATTGTGATTGCATAAAATTGTTGTTAACAAGAATTAAATATTAAGGTGTGCTTAGGATGCCTAAGGCATTGTGTTTTGTGTTACATTTAAATTTTACATCTTTGGGGGACCTGGGTGGCTCAGTTGTGAAGCGTCTGCCTTTGTCTCGGGTCATGATCCCAAGGTCCTGGGATCAAGCCCCACTTCAGGCTCCCCGCTCAGCAGAGAGTCTACTTCTCCCTCTCCCTCTGCTCCTTCCCCTGCTTGTGTGCTCTCTCTCTCTCAAATAAATAAATAAAATCTTTAAAAATAAATAAATTTTACATCTTCATTTTGTAGATCAATCAACTGAAGCTCGCCTAATGTAGTAACTAGACAGTGGCAGAGCTGGAATCTGATTGCGGATCCATTCATTCCTTACATTCATTCACAGACAACATGATCTAGCAGCAATACCACCACTATTAGTATTATTTTTCCCACCAAATTAACTAGACAGTAAAATGCAACTATTATAACACACATATGTGCAACTTTTTCATTGTCTTAAAACTGTCCCTGATCAGTGATCACCTCTTGAATGGTTAAATGTAAGTGAAGAAATAGAAGCTATTTCCACATTAAGGGTGCATGAAGAGACTCCGCTCTGCAAAGAGTCTGAAACCTCAGTCTCTCCTACGGACACAAGATCAGGATGAATACCTTTGTTCAAAATAACTCCTATTCCTCCCTTTTTGTCTTTTACATTTCTACTTTAATTGACCACAAAATCCGATGTAAAAAACTGTTTGGGCCATCCAATTTAGATGCCCTCTATACATTTAGCACTCCCTAGGTCTTGAGGAAAATCTGGAAGAGTTTTTTTCTTCATGACTGTGCATCTTTGGATAAAAATCTTACTGGAAATAATGAAAATTTTAATAACATAGAGAATGATGCATGGAATTCTCTTGACTTATTTACCTCTTATCAGCTTTGCAAATGTATTTTATTGTTTTTACTTGCAGACTTACTAAAAGGTAATTTTTTTACTAGTTTCATAAGATTTATAGAGATGCAAATTTTGTACTGAAATATTTTTCCCTGCAGAAGTGGAGAACAAAACTATTATAAATTCTAATAAAACTTAATATTAATAGACTTCTTTTTTTATTTTTGCATTAAATGGCTTAATGAAGGCTTATGTGGGCTTTGAAAATGCATCTAAATCTTCAAGCATACCACGTACATCTGTGATTCCAAGTATTTGATTTTTCTTGCTCAACTTTATTTATGAATTCTGAATTTCTAGCTCTTTAGATCAATGAAAGGAATGGAGTTGAATGTTTGAAAAATAGAGATTAAATGTGTTAGGTGCTATAGGCTTTCTGACTCCATCCCTAGCCAAAATGAACATGCACATTCCAGCAGAATTAAAATCCATAAATGTTCCACCAACACTCAGTAAAACTGTTTGATTTTTCTCATCTGATGGAGCAAAGCTGAGCTTGATCAAACAACGCCCCAGCAGGCTCTCCTCCTCCCTCCCCCAACCAATCCTCTTTGATTTCTCTAGGTCCACTTCTACCGCTCAGCCACAAATTGGAAGTTGGATCGATTCATTTCACCCTAGGATTGTTCAGATAGGTCACACAGGTGGCTTGGCTTTGATTCTTCCTTTTATTTCTAGCACTGGGATTAGTTCTTTTCTGTTCCTATCACCACTCGTTATGTCCCCCACTAAGTTTCTCTTTCTTCTGAAGCTCAGATACTTAAAGCAGGGTAAGACTTTTTTACTTCACTGTTTTTACCATCCCAACAATGTATCTATCTATAATGGGAGCCCACCTGTGATTTACACCACCAGAACTAAAACTTAACTGTCCATGAAATTTACTGTGTATTGTTTGATTCATTTACACTACGCAGTGCAGACTCTAGAGTTAAATTATAAATTTGCCCTCACATTGTTTTCAGAGTGAATCATTGGTCATAGTTCATATGCAAATATGAAGTTAGCTGGCTCTTCTCAGAGAATTTTTTATTACTTCATAAAATTTAGAGTTTGAGATGCTCTGAAACTCCTTTCACCCTCCCCAAGGGTCATGTTTAATTCTTCACTTGGGAAATATGTTTAGTTATTCTAGTCAAATTCTGGTAAGATTATTATGTTCAGAATCTCTTTTAATTTTTTTAAATGGAAAAGTTTCCTGCCATATATCATACTAATTATAAGTTGATCAAGCAACATGAAATCTCCAACTAGGCAGAAATTCAGGTGTTTCCTATTTCAGAGTTGAATCCTCTTTTATTGCTGCTTGGATTGATGCCTGGAACAACCAGTGCTTCACCCTGTGGCTACTTTAAGAACTTGCTAATTGGCATATATCACCCCAGTCTAGCTTCCTTTCTATCCTGTTGTTCAATAGCCCATTAGCAACTATTGTATTCCATTAATATCTATTTTAGTAATGAACTTAAAAAAAAAAAAAAGCCTTGTTGTGGATAGCCCGTAGTTTCTTTATACTTGCTCTGGAAAATAGATGGCTGGCTGTATTTTCAAGTAACAAATATATAGCTATTTGAATTTGAGGGTAGATTATTTTAGCAAACTTACGCACTTGTATTTTCCTTTACTTATTAATATCATCACAGGAAAAACACATTCTTGCAAATGTACTTATTAAATGCAAATCAATTCAAATTAAGGAGTATGTGTTTAGGTTCTGTTTGATATATGGTTCTGTAATAGACAGGTTGTATACTTGAGGTTTTTTTTTTTAAGATTTTATTTATTCATTTGAGACACAGAGAGAGAGAGAGAAAGAGAGAGCATGAGCAGGGAGAGAGGCAGAGGGAGAGGGAGAAGCAGGCTCCCTGCTGATCCAGGAGCCCGATGTGGGGCTCGATCCCAGGACCCTGGGATCATGACCTGAGCCGAAGGCAGACGCTTAACCATCTGAGCCACCCAGGCACCCCGTATACTTGAGTTTTT
This sequence comes from Mirounga leonina, assembly GCF_011800145.1. Classification (NCBI taxonomy): domain Eukaryota; kingdom Metazoa; phylum Chordata; class Mammalia; order Carnivora; family Phocidae; genus Mirounga; species Mirounga leonina. Next base: position 31,527,895 of record NW_023270415.1, on the reverse strand, counting down.
TTAAAAATATTAAGCTTTGGATAAAGATTATGACAAAGATCAGGCCTATACTTAGCTAAAAGGAAAACACTGTCAGAGAACACAGTGTACTTGTTCTAAATTTTAATACTGGAAAAGAGAGTATTCACATCATAAATCTGTATACATATAAATTGCATAAACATTTTATTGTTGATATCTGTTAGCCACACTACACCTACAATATTTAACTTAACACGTGGGTCATACTCTATTATTAAATTGATTAGAAACTCATCATTTCCCTAGTTTAGAGTATGTCCTTGATAAGTATGATTCCTTCTTATTCATTACAGTTTTTCAGTATGGATTTTATTTGAATAAATTTAAGTATAATGTCAAATATTTGAGTTCCAAGAATTTGAAGATGGATGATTGTATGCTGTGAATGTGAGTACACAAAAGCTCTTATTATTAACACTACCTACACTTCTGTCCACTTTCTCAGCTTTAATTCTCAGCACTTCTAAACAGCTCTTAAGGATTACAGAGGTTCAGAAGAGTACATAATGATCATGATCATGCTGGTATTAAAGTATGTTCTATTGTAAGTCCTTAATAGAGGTTCTACACTGCATTTCAGGTTCAAAAATATTATCAGAATCATCTGATTTTGTTCATCCTCACATTCTTAGAGTCAAAGGCAGTTTCTTTAAAGGTAAGTAATCAAGTCTTCAGCTATCAACTGTTTCACACTCTTTTGTACCTTACCTAATTTACCCTTGGTTTTGAGTGTTGGTCACTGACATGAAATTAAGAAAAAAAAAATAAAAATACATGAAGCTGTTTTTAGAAACCTTCACAGATGAATATATTTTTCAATAGGCATTTTAGAATATATGTGTTATTCAATATTGTCAAGTTAATGCCTAAGACTGGAAGCTATTGTAAAAGGATTCTGATTTTGAAGAAAGAAAAAATTTTTATTGTAAATAATAAGTAGTAAATATTTACTTAACTTTACTTAATCATTAATGTGATTTCAAAACAAGCAAAGTAATGACACATTAGGTTTGCAGAGTGTTAGAATGGAGGGAAGTAAGAGTTAAGTTTATAGTGAACCTTTGCAAAACAAAGTAAAGGTGTCTAGTTTACAAGCCATTGATTTTACCAATAATGGGAGGATCTCAATCCATTTTAACCACTTCTTTCTGATGAAAAGAATTTTAACTTGCTTGACCTCCACAATTCAGAATGACCACAAAAATGAATGTAGAATTGAGAATCAAATTTCTGGATTAGGTTGGCACTTGAAATAATACATCAATATTACCCTATGAAGTAGGTTCTATTAATACTCCTGGTTTACAGACACAGAAACTGAGATACAGAGATATACAGTAACATGACTAAACCTGATGTCTCTCTTCCTCCCTAGGCATTACTATGAATAGACCGAAGAAATATGTAAAAACCAACCTTCATAAAACAGTAAGATTTATTTATATCAGCATTAAACAATACAAAAATGTAATAAATAATGTTAAAATACAAAGAGATGTGATTATAATTGCCACAAAATCTATTTAAAGACCCAGGAATTAGTTTAAACAAAAATACACAAGACAAGACCACCATGGATAAACTTTTTTTAACTTAAAAAAGAAACACAAAAGATTGTGAACAAAATTGATAGATATTGTATGATTTGAAATGGAACACTATTACCTGAAATCTCTATGTTAGTAGACAAAGTTTTTATTTATAGTTAAAAGAAAGGAAAACAAAGAGAGGGAGGGATACATTTTTTTTTTTGTAGTTTAAAGATTTATTTATTTATTTGGGGGGGTAGGGGCAGAGTGCCTTCTGAGCACAAAGCCCCAAGTGGGGTTTGATCCCAGGAACCATGAGATCATGCCCTGAGTCAAAACCAAGAGTTTGATGCTCAACCAAATGAGCCACCCAGGTGCCCCAGGAATGTAATTTTTGAGTGCTTAAAGACTATGTTTTAAATTTTCTATAATAGATTCTGTTAGGAATTATTAAAATCAGTATTTTGTGTAAGCAATAGAAATGGCATATAACTACTGTTCCAAAAGTCCATTAAAGAATTTTAAAATAAAGTAATAAATACCTGATCTCACACATCCCTAATTATCTACACAACACTCTTCCACGTCTTCATTTCTACTATGCATCCTTTACTAAATAGTATAGTTACACTTTAGATGTCTTCATCCTTCTAAATTTCCAAACCAAGACTAAAATTCAATATTCTCTTCCATGACTATTCTTTTGTCTCCCCTCTTTCAATTCAGCATTCTGTAAAATCTACCTTCACAGTCAACATTCTTTCTTGTTTGCACATCCATTTCTCTGCTTGCTATACTCATAGTTCTTCTAACCAGTCTGGATGTTAACCAGTCTGGCATTTTAGCAACACGCATTTAGTATGTAAGACCACTTACCTTTCTACCATTTTTATTTTTTCTTTAAGATTTTATTTATTGGGGCGCCTGGGTGGCTCAGTCGTTGCAAAACTGTATCTGCTTTAAACAGTCTCAGAAGGAAGTTTGGGAAGTAGTTTGGGAAGAATTTATGCTGCAGAAAATAAATGAGATTCATGAGTAGTAAGAGTATGATTTATGTATAAATGAACTAACTTCAACCTATTCTCTAGAAAGAATATCCTGGTGCTGCTATCTAATTGCTTATTGGATTATCTTTACTTAGAGCCAGCGTTATTAAAGTATTCATTATGGAGTGATATAACCATTTTATTTAACTTGTCTCCATCAGTATTAATGCTCAGGAGGAAACTCAAAATTGGAAAAAGTCAAATAGATGCTCACTCCTTTAGCAGGCATTTGGATTACAGGCAATATGCTAGCTGGATTAATCTCCCTGTCCCTATCATCACCATGGAAGACTGGTCTTGTTCAGAAGAATGCTCTGTACATTTTTGCTACCACTTGGCACTCCTTTCTCACTCTTGACCACTCCCTGTTGAGAAGCAGTTTCATTTCATTTATTTAACTTGTTCACTCTTTCATTCATTTATTCAAAAGACTGTATAGAGCATCTACCAAGTTTCAAATAATGTGCTAGATTCTAAAGATGACAACAATAATGGCAGAGTCCCTGACCACAAATAACTCACATTTCAAAGAGCAGACAGAAAAATCAGTAAGACACAATCTATTGTCCATACAGTAACAAGAATAATCTTTAAAAAATATATAAATCCGGTCATGTTACTACATTGTCAAAACCTGTTAATTGCTTTTTATCTTATTCTGATGAAAACTTGAAACTTTAATTACTGTCTCCTGGCTTACAGAGTGCTGTAGTACCTGACTCCTTACCTCTTTAATATAATATCCTTCACTCTTCCCCTCACCACTGAGATCCAGACCTATAGCCCTTCTTAGTACTCCACAAAGTCACTGTATTTGTTCCTACTCAGGGGAGAGGGGAGCTTTGCATTTCTCTTCCTACAGAGCTTTGCAAGGCTAGCTTCTTAACACCAATGAAGTATCTGCTAATGTGACTTTTTAAAAAAGATTTTTTCTTGACCAACAAATCTAAATTAGTCACTTCTCCCAATAACATTTTATCATATGATACTTTTATAATTTCTTCAGCACATATATAATACTATTTAAAGTAACTTATTCATTTATGTGTTCATTTTTTATCTTGCCCACCAGACAGAGAAAACATCAACGTTTGGAATGATTTCTGCCCATTTCCATCTACATATTTTACTTTCGCTGAGGCATAAATCTCAACCACAGAGGATGTTCTTTTCCAAATTTGTTCCTTCCTTTATACTCTGCCTTAGCTACAGAGGTAGCAGCTGCTCCTTTAAAAATTTTTTTCTTGGATTCTTTAGAGATCTTATAGCAGCCCAAAAAATATCCCCTTCAAAGATGTCTATCCCTAATCCCTGGAACCAGAGACAAGCTACTTTACATGGAACAAGGAAACTTACAGATGTGATTAAGGTTATCAATTTTGAGATGGGAAATTATCCTGTATTATCTGGGTCTGTCCAATGTAATTACATGAGTCCTTAAAAATGAAGAAATTTTCCCAACTGTAGTCAAAGAGAGATATGATGATGGAAGAAGGACCAGAAAAATGCAACATAAAAAGGATTAAATCATAGCTGGCTTTGAAGATGAAGGAAGCGGTCATGAAGCAGAGTATAAGTGGCCTTTAGAAACTGGAGAAGGCAAGGAAATGGATCCTCCACTACTGAACACAGCCCTCCTGACATCTTAAATTCAGTTCAGTAAAGTACAGGCCAGACCTCAAACAAACAGAACTATAACACTGTAAATTTTTCTATGTCACTAAGTTTGTGGTAATTTGTTATAGCAATAACAGAAAACTCAATACAATTTACTGCTTAATTGTAATCCCCTTTGGAGTTAATAAGTCTTTGTGTTAAGTTAAATTCTTCATATCCTTCACGTTAATATTTTTCCTGTTCAAATTAGTAGTGCAATTTCTGTCTCTTGACTGGATAGAACTGGTACTGGGAGTATTTCCAGGAGATAGACCCTCAAAGATGGAATTTTAATACTGGTTTGGTTGTGGTCTTGGTTTTGAGCTCAAGTCCCAGATCCTTTCAAGAGTGAATAGAATTTGTGCAATGCATGGCATGCAGTAGAATCAAAATTAATGAAACTGCCCCCTGTCACCGATTGTGAAAATATGCCAACCAAAACAAATATCTTGGGACTCAAGTGGCTGCTGAACTTGATTGTTACAGCACTGTTAGTGACTAAAAATACTATATAATATCTTCACTGGAGCATTTACTGAAAGAAAATGCCAAACACATCTATTCGTTCTCAGCCAAAATTACAGTCTGAAAACTGGAGAGCTGGGTTTTCTATTTACTGATTCTCAGAAGTCAAACCGATACCTCACTGATTTCTCAGATAGATTTCATATTAGTATCTCATTGATATTGGTGCACTTAGTAGAGATTCCAGATTAAAGGTATTACTTCATGGAGATGGAGGTGGCTCTACCAGCTTACTCAGTTGACTGACTGAAACCTGATTTCATTTGTGGCCTACCATAGATGAGGTTCATATTCCCAAACTCTTGGGCATGATGTAGTGAGGAAATTAAGAAGTCTTAAGGATATAGGAATTAAATTTTATAAGAACTAAAGTCTTAAGGCCATAAGAATGTTGGCATGGATTTATCACATGTGACCTACAAACTCATCCCAGATACATCCTCCAAAGCAGCTCAGGAGATACTCCCTTCACTAAGGCATGGAGAAATACATAAGTGAATTGGGCATTTCTGTTTTTGATAGTTAATCTCTTTTATAAGCCTTACATGGCTATTGGAATACCATCACTGAGAAAATATTTTTGATTCCAGTGGATGTTATGCACTCTGGATAACACAGGCCAAGTGGCAACATTTAGCCATCAAAGACAAGATGAGCACATCATCCATTAAAGGCAGCACTGATACACCAGTGATCAGAACAAAATAAACAAGCAGCCTCCCAAAGTGCAGCCAGTATTGAAGGGGCTCATGATAATCAGGTAGACAATATGACGTGCTCTATGGATGTTGGTCAACTTCTTTTCCCAGAAATCCCAGTACTTTCTGAATGAGCGCCAAAGTGAAGTGGCCATGGAGGCATAAATGGAACTGCATAAGGGCTCAACATCATGGACATATGTACCCTTAGTAACACTAACCTGGCAACTGTTCCTACTGAGTGCCTAATCTGCAAAAAGCAGAGAACAGCACTAAAATCCTGATATGGCACCAATTCCCAGGGCACTAGCCAGCCACCGGGTGACAGATTGAGTACACTGAATCTAATTCATAATAAAAGAGTCAAAAGCCCATCTCACTTGGAATAGACACATACTCTGGATATGGAATTGCTTGTCATGCCAGTAATTCCATCTGGCAGCACAAATATCCACAAACTCATAAATGAATTCCTTATCCATCACCATCGCATTCTGCACAGCATTTATTTCTGGTAAAGGAACTCATTTCATAGCAAATGTCATGCAGCAAAGTCTCAAGGCTATGGAAATAATTGATCTTACCATATACTCCATCACCTAGAATCAGGTGGTCTACTCTGAAGGTGTAATGACTTACTAAAAACTCAGATTTGGTGCCAGCTGGGGAGCAACTGACTTGTCTTAGAGGATGGTGAATATCCTTTGAATGAGATCATAGTACTGTGCTATCTCCCCAAGATCGAGAATACATGGGTCCTGGAATCAAAGAGTAATCACCGCACTGGCTCCTCTCACTCTTCAACTTAATAAGGCACTCCCATAACTTCTGCTTCTCTCCTGAAAACTTTAAACTCTGTTGGTTTGGAGGTATTGGTCCCCAAGGGAGGAATGCTTTCACCATGAAACACAATAATGGTCCCATTAAATTTTAAGGTGGGCCTGCCATTTGGGGCTCTTAACGCCACTGATTCAGCAGGAAGAAGAAAAGGAGTTATCTTACTGGCTGGAGTGTTGATCCCAATTACCAAGGAGAAATTGGGTAAATGCTATACAATTGAGGGAAAAGAGTACTATATCTAGAATCCAGGAAAATCGCTCAAATGACTTTTAGTACTTAAAAAGAAAATTAAAAAAAACTAAAGCAAGCCAGAAAGGGACTGTTGAACAATCAGATCCTTTGGGAATGGAAATCAGTGTTTGAATAACTTCAACAGGTAAAACCCCAACCAACTGAGGTTCCTGTTGAGAGCAAGGTAATACAGAATGGTAGTAGAAAAAGGTAATCATAGGCCAATTACAGACTTGTAACCAGTTACGGAATCAAGATACACAGTAGCTTTGTTTATTTTCTCTTTGCTTCTCTATGCATGTGTTTATATATGCTAGCTATTTTCTTCTTCTATATCCTCGTACAGAAGGACAGAATTTGAAGAGTAATTTAGTAGAGCTAGCAATGGACAAAATGACTCTTGGTAATCATTTTCTTCACATTTCAGGGAATAGTTGACAACTTTAATTGTAGCTCTACCTGGTTAAATGGAAACAGAGAGTTGTTTTGTTACTATAACCAAAGGAGTGGACTGTACCACTTAACAACTATTTGCCTCTAGGCTAAAAATTTTTCTTTGCTTTGTTTGTGACCCTGAATCTGAATCTTGCAAACATTTCTACTTTGCCAGTTGGCACAATGTTAAACTGTAAGTAAAGAGAACAAGATGGGCACTGGACGGCTCAGTGGGTTAAGCATCCGACTCTTAATTTCAGTTCAGTCATGATCTCAGCGTCTTGAGATGGAGCCCCATGTTGGGCTCCACACTCAGTATGGAGCTTACGATTCTTTCTCTCCATCTCCCTGGACCCCTCCTTCTCTTTCTGTCTCTCTCTCTCTAATAAAAAAGAAGAACCAGAAGAACAGCACCACTGCAAGAGGGGTGGTTCTAGCCCTGGTATGCTTTTGCTCCTGTTCCTCACTGTACAGCCACCACTGGTATGCAGGACATCCAGTGGCATTGGCTCTCCATGAGTTTCATAGGTGGTATAGGCAAGGTGGGGGACTCCCAGGGAATTTCAATTGCACCCCAGCAGGCTTGCCAACAAAATTTACCAGACACCCGGTGAAATGCTTCTCAGCAAGTCTTGGTGGCACTCCAGTGGGAAGCATCTCAGGATGTCTTTCTGGTGCCCCAATGGGTGGCTTCTAGGCACATCATTCCCCATCAGGCAGTTTCCTATTTGCCAGAGCCCTTGCAAGTGGCTCCTCAGCCAAATTCCCTACCATCCAATGGGACTACATCCAGATTCTTTCCAGGAAGGTATGAATCTCAGTCTTTGGGGTGGGAAATCTTGTCCAACTTTATTTCTTCCTTTGGTTAAGCTCTCAGCCCTGGAAGTAGTAGCTGGTCTCTGTATCTATTATTCTTGTATGCTATAGGGTTCTCTTTATCCCTTAATAGTAGCTGCCTGTAATTAGTTAATAATTCTTTAAATTAAATGTTCTATGTTCGTTTCTGTGTTCTGACTGGACCCTGACTAATACATACACCCATTTATATAAGCTCTGCAAAAACAAGGACTTCATTTGTTTTTGTTTCCTGTTATACCCCAAGAGTCTAGAACATTATCTGACATAGTGCAGCACATCAATAAATGTTTGTTGAAATAATCAAAGTATTGGCTCATTAGATGTTGTAAATTGAAGATAAATGAGTCAAAGATGGCATCGATGTTATTGATAGAAGAATCTGAGCGGATGGTGAGGTCATTCTTTGAGAGAACTCCTAAGAGTCAGATTGGGTTCAGATGAACATAAGAGGTTACAGATTTAAGATATCAATCAGCAAAAGGATACAAGATATTGACTAACTAGAGTGTGTAAAATACCCTGGGAAACATCACAGAAGGTATTAACAGAAGAAGTAAAAACTTTATGAGAAGCAGCAGCTAGAATCAAAAACATAAGAAAATGGTGATGTGGAAATAAAATATTTCCCGTGCTCTCTATACTCAACTCCCACTCAAATACCAACTTATCACAGATAAATGTGTTTCTCATGTCACTGAAATAAATGTCATTTACAACAATCTCTTGGCTCCCGCACATAATTTTCTTTCAATACAAAAATAGATAAACACAAGCATATTTTTCTTGTACTTTAAAAAATAAATACCTATAAGGATATGCATAGACCAACTCACAAAGTTGAGACACAGAAAGGCTAATAAAAATTAGCTATCAAATCACTACAAATATAATCTCAAATATAATCAATTCACTACAAATTACATTTAAAAAATCAAATTGAGTAAAAATATAAAACAGATGTAATTTTTGACTACCAGATTTACAAAGATTTAAAAGTGATAACTCCTTTATGAGTAGAGATACAGTGAAAGAGTCACACTCTCACACAAGTCACAGAAGTATAGATTGGGACTAACAGTTACCAATATGAATCAAAAATATTTAGAAATGTGCATTACTTTATATTCAGAAATAATTCTGGAAATTTCTCCTATGAAAATAAATAAATGTTAAGACTGAAATATATTTAGGTAATTGAAATATTTAATAATAGGAAAGTAAAAATAAATTACAACATACACAGATTCCATGCCATGATTAAAATGTTATAGAAACACATTTATTAGTATATGTATAGTCTGCTCAGATTGCTATAACAAAACACCACAGTCTAGGTGACTCAAGGAACCGAAATTTATTTTCTCATAGTTCTGGAGGCTGGACGTCCAAGATCAAGGTGCCAGAGGGTTGGTTTCTGGTGAGAACTCTTTCCTAGGCTTACAGAGAGCACCTTCTCACTGTGTCTCACATAAAATGTTCTCTATGCTCAGAGAGAGTACTCTGGTACCTCCTCCTCTTCTTACTAAGGACACTAAACCTGTCAGATTAGAGCCACTAGCCTTATGACCTCTTTTAACCTTAATACCTTCTTTAGAGACCCTATTTCCAAATATAGGAACACTGGGGGTTGGGGTTTCAATGAATTGGGGGGGAGGACACATTCTGGTCCATAACAATGTGTAAAGATGATCAGTAAATATAAAAGGAGGTTATAAATTATGTAAAAACTGCAATCTCATTTTTTAACAATAAAAGCAAAAAATTTATATACCTCGATGTTAATCATCAAAGTCCAAGAGTATTAAGTTATGGATCATTTTACTATTCATACTAGTTCTTGATATTTTCTATTTCTTAATATAAGGAACTTCTGCTTATTGTGTAGTAAGAAAATATTAAATAAATGTACACAGCTTAAATAAACATGCATCAGTATTCCATGTCATCATATTTCACTAATTCTTCTTGTTGAGGTTAGTTGGAGCACTATGCAAATGGATAAAAGAGCATACACAGTATTATACATGTAAAATCAATCAGAGTGAAATAAATCTCAGTGGAAAGCTGCTCTGGAAAATGGTGAATTAAAGATGGGTGTTGGGGCGCCTGGGTGGCTCAGTCGTTAAGTGTCTGCCTTCGGCTCAGGTCCTGGTCCCTAGGTCCTGGGATAGAGCCCTGCATCGGGCTCCCTGCTCGGCAGGGAGTCTGCTTCTCCCTCTGACCCTCCCCCTCTCATGCTCTCTCTCTCTCATTCTCTCTCTCAAATAAATAAAATCTTAAAATAAATAAATAAATAAATAAATAATAAAATAAAATAAAAAATGCAGATGTCTGTCTGGACACAACAACTAGGAAAGATATACCCAGGGCCACTGCCATTAAAATGTCATCTTCTGCTCCCATCTCTCATGCCCCATCTCTCAAGATGGAAATCTCTATCCTAAATTGTACTCAGAGCTCTCCCAGTACATGAGCCTGAGTTTAAGTGAAGAAGAAATCAGTGCAAATATGGCCTTGGTCCCTGGAGCCTCAGTTCAGGGGCAGTTGGTAGCAAGACCTTCCAATATGAACTATATGGTGACTCCTGTAACTGGTAACGATGTTAGAATTCGTAGAACAGAAATTAAGCAAGGGATTTGTGAAGTCATTTTGTGTAAGGGGAATGGATGAATAAACCATGGTACATCCAGACAATGGAATATTATTCAGTGCTAAAATGTAAGAGCTATCAAACCATGAAAAGACATGGAGAAAACTAAAATGGATATTATTAAATAAAAGAAGTCAATCTGCAAAGACTACATACTGTATAAATCTAACTATTTAACTTCTAGAAAAGGCAAAACTATGGAGATGGTAAAAATATTAGTGATGGCCAGGAATGTTGTGTGTTGGGGCAGAAAGGAATAGGAGGTACAGAAAGGATTCTTAGGGCAGTAAAAATACTTTGTATGATACTATAATGGTGGATACATATCACTTCAATTTTGTCCGAACTCATAGAACCTAGAACACCAAGAATGAACTGTAACATAAACTATAAACTTTGGGTAATTATGATGTGTCAATGTAGGTTCATCATTGTAACAAATATACCACTCTGGTAGGGGATGTTGATAATAAGGGAGGCTATACATATGTGGAGGCAAGGGTCATATGGGAAATCATGCATTTTCTTTTCAGTTTTGCTATGAACCAAAAATCTACTGATTTAAATATTAATCTTATCTAAAAAATACTTTCACACAAAATCAGTGTCCCTTTTTTCTTTATTTTTATTCTTCTATCTTAAATATGACATTTACAATAGTATTTTGTGGATATATTCAAATGTTTCTTTTGTTACCCTACCTTTGCTTTGGACCTTTATAGTGTTTTCAAGGTTTAAATTTGGAATATCTTGAGTAAAAAACAATTCTTAAGCCATAAACAAACACACACACACACACACTCAAAAAAAAAATTCTCTGTCTTGACATAGATAAATAGATCTCTCTCCCTTTCTTCTCAGCTTGTCATTTTTTCCTTAAAGTAAGAGTATTATTTTATTTTTTATTTTATTTTATTATGTTATGTTAATCACCATACATTACATCATTAGTTTTTGATGTAGTGTTCCATGAGTCGTTGTTTGCGTATAACACCCAGTGCTCCATTCAATACGTGCCCTCCTTAATACCCATCACTGGGCTAACCCATCCTCCCACCCTCCTCCCCTCAAAAACCCTCAGTTTGTTTCTCAGAGTCCATAGATTCTCATGGTTCGTCTCCCCCTCCGATTTGCCCCCCTTCATTTTTCCCTTCCTACTATCTTCTTCTTCTTCTTCTTCTTCTTCTTCTTCTTCTTCTTCTTCTTCTTCTTCTTCTTCTTCTTCTTCTTTTTTAACATATCATGTATTATTTGTTTCAGAGGTACAGGTCTGTAATTCATCAGTCTTACCCAACTCACAGCATTCACCATAGCACATACCCTCCCCAATGTCTATCACCCAGGCACCCCATCCCTCACACCCCCCACCATTCCAGCAACCCTCAGTTTGTTTCCTGAGATTAAGAATTCCTCATATCAGGGAGATCATATGATACTTGTCTTTCTCTGATTGACTTATTTCGCTTAGCATAATACCCTCTAGGTTCCATCCACGTCGTTACAAATGGCAAGATTTCTGTTTTTTTGATGGCTGCATAATATTATTTTAAAAGACAAAATAACTTAGCTCCTTGAACCTGAGATAATGCTCAGGAAAATGAAGAAACTTCATGAGCAAAGAAAATTCTGATAATACTCTAGTGAAGATATGAAAAATAAATTATAATAATTTAACCCTCTTATAAGCATCTATCAAAAACTTCTTTTAAAATGATATTGATAATAAAATCAAAATACAATCTGCCATGGTACTCTATTTCAATTTCTCCAGATTCTCTGCAAAGTTGCTCTTTGTTCATCTTGTTTCAGACTCACACATTTTTAACTTTCAATATCTGCCCCTAAATGGACATATCAGCACTAACATAAGTAACACAGAGACAGAAAAATGAATAACCAGCAATACAAGGCAATGCATGATATGTGAAATTTATGGCTTTGGAAGAAGTCTTTTAAAGCAAGAAGACAGATCTTTAGAACTGAATTGAAAGAGAAGATGTCTCAGAGAAGGTGGGATTAAGTGGAGGCAAGATTCTCTAGATGGATGTTGTGGAAGATATCCCTGCAAGGATGACAGCCTGGCAAAGGCAGAGAAGGATGTACAAAGTATGCTTGAGTACAATGAACAAAGCAGCTGCTCAGAGCACAGTGTTTATGTAATGGGAAGAAAGTGTTACTTACAATAGTGCCCCCATCATCCATTGTTTCATTTTCCACGGTTTCAGTTACTCATGGTCAACTGAGGTCTGGAAGCAGATGACCCTCCTTCTGACATATCATCAGAAGGTCAATAGTAACTTAATGTTACCTCACAATGCCTACATCATTCCCCTCACTTCATCTCATCATGTAGATATTTTATGATCTCACATCATCACAAGAAGAAAAAGGGTGAGTACAGTATAAGACATTTTGAGAGGGAGAAAGAGAAACCACATTCACATAACTTTTATTACAGTATATTGCTATAATTGTTCTATTTTTAGTTACTGTTATTAAACTCTCTCTTATTGTGCCTGACTTATAAATTAAATTTATCACAGGTACGTATGTATAGGGAAAAACATAGTATATCTAGGGTTTGGTACTATCCATGTTTACAGGCATTCACCAAGGGTCTTGGAATGTATCCCTGTGGCTAACTGGGGGACTACTGTATAGAAGTTTCAGGTGTTAGTTAAAAAGCATTAAATACAAGAGAGAGGACTTGTCATCTAATCTTGAGGAAATAGGACACCAATGAGATACGTTAGCAGTTATTTGAGCAGGTAAATAAACACTGAAGATACTTGATGGAAGAGGAAGGTTAGGAATATTAATGTGGCATTAACATGAATGATATTTTATTAACTTAGAGTTTCATTATTTGCCAATTTGAATACCAGGCAAAAGATGAAAGGACATTGCCCTGTCCTCAAGCTGCATTTAGGGAATGTGTTAGGTTTACAGAGAAAGAGAGCCAATAAGAGAATGATGATAAATAGATGAGAGACAGATACATAGAGAGAGGCAAACAGACAGATAAACAGTTTTTTAAAATTAGCTCATATGATTGTGGAGGTTTGACAAATAAAAAATCTGTAGCATAGGCCAGCAGGATGGAGACCCATGGAAGAGCTGAAGTTTGAGTCCAAAGGTAGTCTGCTAGAAAAATCCCTTCTTCTTCCAGGGAGATCAATCTTTCTCTACTAAGGCCTTTAACTAATTGGATGAGGCCCACCCCAGCCACATTATGCATGATAATCTGCTTTACTCAAAGTCAACTGATTTAAATATTAATCTTATCTAAAAAAAATACTTTCACACAAACTACTACAATAACATTTGACCAAATATCTGGGTACTGTATCTTACTCAAGTCAACACATAAAATTAGCAACAGGAATCAAAAGAGAAAAACAAAAAGCACAAAAAAGTGCTTTGAGAGATATTTACATAAAACATGACTGAGGCTCAGAGGTTGTAGTGACTAAACCTATGGATGGGTATAACATGTTAGGGGGAAAAATACCAAAAATCAGGAGTTTAAGTGAAGTCTCAAAAGGTAATTATTCATTCCTCAGATTAGCTTGTAAACCAGTCTGGAAAATACTTCATAACTGGCTCACTATAATTAGCACCATGATATCCCTATACAATACTCCATTGTGCATTCACTCATTAACCTCAAGGCAGGCACCCCAACCAGGCTCATCCCTGTTAGCATTCCAAGCACAGGGAGAAGAATCGCCAAAATCTCAGAGTCATTAAAACACATACAGCCTATTTGGGAAACTAAATATAACTCCCAAAGAAGGAGAGCACATTTGGGAATAAGGCTGATAAATGGAAATTAATCAATAATCATTTCGTTTGATATACTGAGTTTTTTATCTTATCCTATAAATTTTTTAGCTATTAAATATTTTTAAAATATTTACAGGGCAGTAACTTGATCAGGAAGGTATTTGCAAAACCACTACTATGACAAGAGTTTGGCGAACAGAATGAAAGAGTACAAAATTTCCAATAGGAAAACCATTAGTTGTCTGTTGCAATAGTGAGGATGAAGAGGAGCTGACACAGTATTATGAGGATATAGGAACATTCATCAAAGTAAAGCTGAAGATGATAGGATGATAGCCCAGTGGTAATGTCTGGCCTTGAGATTAATGGATGAGTCAGGATCAAGCCAGAGTCATATGGGAGAACTGAGAAAACCTAAGATATCAATGATGATGATGTTGTCATAAACTAAGCATGAAGTATGCTTAAAAATGGTTTATGGACTACTCTGGGAAATTTTTAGAAGGCTTATTTCAATCCTACCTACTGCAAATTCATACATAAAAATGAAAACATATGTGATGCTCAATTAAAAGCAACAAAAAGAGGAAAAAAAAGTAGCATATTTATTTGTGTATCCAATAATAATACTAAAAATAAATAAAATAGGACAGAGTAACGGTGCCAACAACATCTGTCCCTAGACCTCTGCCCCTGGAGAAGATTTTTTCAAACTATAGATTGTCTTCCTCTCTGTGAATGTAACTGGTAATAGAGATGATATTAAAAATTCTACCTGGACCAGAACCTGGCCTCTGCAGTGACCCCATATTCAACTGCTTAGTTTGTGTTTATTTATAAGGGGAAACTTAAAAGAAGTGTCAAGTTTGGAATCATATTACCATTTGAATAAACCCAATAAACAGTACAGCAGTCCCAAGATTGGATAAGAGTCAATCTTCTTTAATCCCATCTCCCACCTTTAGTCTCTATTTAGAACTAGGTGATTTCTCATTGACTTATTTCTTCTTAAGATAAAGTTAAAATGCTGAGGGCCTATTACCATTATTTCCACTTCTTTATTTGATTTTCAGAAATCCATTTAATAATAGCTAAACTTTTATTATTTCCATATGCCAGATATTCTTATATTACATAAGTACATAGGTAGAATTACCTCTATATTACAGATGAGTACGTGGAGGCTCTTAGAAGTTAATTAACTTGTTTCGCTCAGCATAATACCCTCCAGTTCCATCCACGTCATTGCAAATGGCAAGATTTCATTCCTTTTGATGGCTGCATAATATTCCATTGTATATATACCACTTTTTCTTTATCCATTCATTTGTCGATGTGGACATCTTGGCTCTTTCCATAGTTTGCCTATTGTGGACATTGCTGCTATAAACATTGGGGTGCACGTACCCCTTCAGATCCCTACATTTGTATCTTTGGGGTAAATACCCAGTAGTGCAATCAGAGAAAGACATGTATCATATGATCTCACTGATATGAGGAATTCTTAATCTCAGGAAACAAACTGAGGGTTGCTGGAGTGGTGGGGGGTGGGAGAGATGGGGTGGCTGGGTGATAGACATTGGAGAGGGTATGTGCTATGGTGAGTGCTGTGAATTGTGTAAGACTGTTGACTCACAGACCTGTACCTCTGAAACAAATAATACATTAAAAAAAAAGAAGAAGATAGTAGGAAGGTAAAAATGAAGGGGGGGAAATCGGAGGGGGAGATGAACCATGAGAGACTATGGACTCCGAGAAACAAACTGAGGGTTCTATAGGGGAGGGGGCTGGGGGGATGGGTTAGCCTGGTGATGGGTATTAAGGAGGGCACATTCTGCATGGAGCATTGGGTGTTATACCCAAACAATGAATCATGGAGCACTACATCAAAAACTAATGATGTAATGTATGATGATTAACATAACATAATAAAATTTAAATGCAAAAAAAAAAAAGAAGTTAATTAACTTGCCTCAAATCACAGAGCCCTTAGATACTATGGTGTGGCTGGGATGTGAAACCCATGCACTCTGATCCTGGAGTTTTATCTCTTACATGCAAAACCATGCCAAACCTTTTGTCTGGCCAAACTATGCAGGCCAAATTAAAATATATCTGATCTATGAAACATTTTGACTAAGAGAAGTAGTCCCTGCTATAAAAAATGAATATAAAATGTGTTCCCGTTTTTTTAAAATGGGGCCACAAAATAATTATCCTTTAGAAGAAAATTCTCAATATGCAAATTGACACTTTTTTTAAGCTCTCACCCTAATCAAGATCAGATAATTAGAAAAAGAACTTTCAACAATAATCTCCGTAAGGTGAGAATAACAGCTGAAATTGAAAAGAGAATTTGAGAATTTGTGAAACAGGTATAAAAAAATTAAGTGATAAATAAGGTTGATTGGCAAAGGGAAAGAAGATATCAAATCAAAGGAAGTTTTAAACCTTCTTTAAAGGAGGTATGTGTAAGAGAAAACACATACTTGTTTCACTAGGTTTACAACCCAGCCAAGGAGACAAAGCACCTGTAAAATCAGTGGTAGAATGTCACTTATCACCACATTTTCAAATATGGCAGGACTGTGATCATCCTTATTGTAGCTTTGGAGCATGTAATCCTTCATTTCCCCAAGCAATTTCAGTATGAACTTTTGAGTTGGCACTGAGTGGAATAAAATATATGATCCATTCCTACTCACTTCCCACACTACTTCGAGTTTGGCCAAGGCATCCATATATAATTTTACTAATATTTTATCATAAATCATTCCCTCTGGTCCTTTTCCCTTTTTCCACCTCTCTACATTTATTGGGCCTCAGAGAATAATGCGACACAGGCAGTCAGAGGTTTCCACTTATACGTGCATAATAAAATGTTCTACCTTTATGTTCATACCTTATTCATTCATGCATTTCTTTTTTTTTTTTAAGATTTTATCTATTTATTCATGAGAAATAGAGAGAGAGAGAGAGAGGCAGAGGCAGAGGGAGAAACAGGCTCCCCGCAGAGCAGGGAGCCCGATGCGGGACTCGATCCCAGGACCCTGGGATCATGACCTGAGCTGAAGGCAGACGCTTAACCGACTGAGCCACCCAGGCATCCCTCATTCATGCATTTCTGACTTAAAACAAATCAGTCTTTAGCTGACAGAGCATGTTACAGTCTATGAGAGAAGCCCAGTGCTAGTCAATGATTTCAGGCTAGAATTGAAAAGCACTTCCACACTTTTATCTTTCCACACTATTCTTACCAATCCCTAGCTTTCCACAGCACATATTTGAGGGAAGGGAGCACTTCCTCACAAAGAATGGACATTAATTGGGAATTTATATGAAAGGAACAAAGGCTATATTTCCATCAAAATAAAAACAGGATGGAAAGTTCATATACCATACATAGAATATGGAAACTCTAAAGACTCATTTACCATACAGGGAAGACAATTAATCTAAATAAATAATGAGTCTCAGGGCGCCTGGGTTGGCTCAGTCGTTAAGTGTCTGCCTTTGGCTCAGGTCATGATCCCAGGGTCCTGGGATCGAGCCCTGCATCAGGTTCCCTGCTCCACAGGAAGCCTGCTTCTCCCTCTCCCTCTCCCACTCCCCCTGCTTGTGTTCCTCTCTCGCTGTGTCTCTCTCTGTCAAATAAATAAATAAAATCTCTATAAATAAATAATGAGTCTCAACAATAAATACCCAGAGTGGAAATGCTTGATCATATAGTAGTTATATTTTTAATTTAATTTAATTTTAATTTTTTAAGGAATCACCATACTGTTTTCCATAATGAATGTACCAATTCACATTCCCACCTTAAGTTAGAAATAGGTTATCATTTCTTAGGATTATGCTTCTAGGAAATTTGCCCCTTTTATATACGTTATCCAATTGGTTGGGATACAACTATTCATAATACTCTCTTATAGTCCTTTTTATTTCCATAGAATTGGTACTGATGTTCCGCTTTTATTTCTGATTTAGTAATTTGAGTCTTTTCTCTTTTTTTAAAGATTTTATTTATTTATTTGAGACAGAGAGAATGAGAGACAGAGAGCATGAGAGGGAGGAGGGTCAGAGGGAGAAGCAGACTCCCCGCCGAGCAGGGAGCCTGATGTGGGACTCGATCCCGGGACTCCAGGATCATGACCTGAGCCGAAGGCAGTCGCTTAACCAACTGAGCCACCCAGGCACCCGTCTTTTCTCTTTTATTAGACAATTTTGCTAAAGGTTTCTCACTTTTTTTGATCTTTTCAAAGAAGCAAGTTTTGGTTTTGTTGATTTTCTCTATTGTTTTTCCATTCTTTATATCATTTCTTTCTGCTTTAATCTTTATTATTTCCTTCTTTCTGCTGGCTTTGGGTATTTATTTTGTTCTTTTTCTAGTTCTTTAAGATATCCCATTGCTTTAAGATCTTACATCTTTTTTAATGTAAGCATTTATATCTATAAATTTCTATTTTAGCATTGTCCTCTTTGCATCCCATACATTTTGATATTTTATGCTTTCATTTTCATTCATCTCTAAGTATTTTCTAATCTCTTTTGTGATTTCTTCTTCAATTCACTGATTGCTTAAGAATGTGTTCTTTAATCGCAAATGTGCTAATTTTACAATTTTCCTTCTGTTACTGATTTCTAACTTTATCTGTCTGTGGTCAGAGAAGAAAACTTTGTATGATATCTATCCTTTTACATATATTGACACCTAATTTGTGACCTAACAGATGGGCTATTCTGGAGAATGCCCCACGTGCACCTAAGAAGAATGTATGTACTATTGTTGTTGGGTTCAGTGTTCTATACATGTTGTTCAGTTCTACTTGGTTTATTGTGCTGTTCAAGTCCTCTACTTCCTTATTTATATGTCTGGTGGTTCTATCCATTATTGAAAGTGGGATACGGGATTCTCTATTATTATAGAAATGTCTATCTCTCCCTTCGATCCTTCAATTTTTGCTTTATATATTTTAATGGTCTGCTATTAGGTGTATAAATGTTTATAATTGAATCTTTTTACTATATGGAATCTTTTTTTAATATACAATGTACTTCTTTGAACTTTTCTTACTTAAAGTATATTTTATCTAATGTTAGGATAGCTACCCCTGCTCCCTTTTGGTTACCATTTACGTGGAGTATTTTTTTCCATCCTTTTACTTTCAACCTATTTGTGTCTTTGCACCTTAGTGAGTCTCTTGCAGATACCGTATAGGTCTGTCATTTTTCTTATCCTTACCAATACCTGTCTTTTGATTAGACAGTTTAATTTATTTGCATTTAAAGTAATTATTGATATGGAGGGATTCGCTTCTGTCATTTGCTATTTGTTTTCTATGTCTTATAGCTTGTTGTACCTCATTTCCTGCATTACTGTCTCTTTTGTGTGGTTGATTTTTTTATAGTGAAACATTTTAATTCTTTTCTCATTTCATATTGTGTATATTCTATAACTATTCTCTTTGTGGTTACCATGGGGATGATATTTAATATTCTAAAGCTATAAAACTCAAATTTTATCAGCTTCACTTCCATAACATATGTAACTTTTTAAACTGTCCCAACTCCTTTCAGTTGTTGATGTCACAAAATTATATCTTTGTACATTGTGTGTCCAAAACATAAAGTAATGATTGTTTTTTAATGCATTTCCAAAAAAATCATTTTATAATGCTTGCAATTTCTGAAACAGTTTCAACAAATAAAGGTACCTTGCCTTCTTAGTTGACATTAAACTGCTGATGGCACTTATTAGGGGTAAATGTATGGTTCAACAATTATGAATAATCAATTACCATCTTTTACCAACAGTCTAGTCTGAGTTTGGTTAAGGTTTCATTTTATACTTGATGTTTACTTACCATCATTTCATAACTGATATTTGCTAAGCACACTAACTTTTCAGCTTGGATCCTGTATATATTTGCTACCTACAAAGTTAAGAATCAATGTTTTCTAAACTGTTGCATTTTTGAGTGAATGAGAAGGCAAAGACTTTTTTTAACAACTTTCATTCTTACCTCCACAGCTTTCCTTCCATATGCTGGCCATGCTTTCCTTCTTTCTCCGTTTCAATTTTTCTTACGTTAAAATGTCTGTGCTATGTTTTTTAATTAACCGAAGTAATTCTATGCTAGCAAAGTTACCATTTGTTTGTTTTAATATCAAAAATGGTGAATAATATATGAGCTATACAGAGTAACATGTGAAATAGAGTATGTAAAAATACTATGTAAACTCCAAAATATATATTCTATAGTTATTAAAGACCACAATGTGATTCCATGTTAGGATAAGAATATAAATAAAACTTAAATTCTCTCCATTTGTAATAATAAAGTCTAAATTTCTTTTGAGCCTTTATTTATATGCCAAGCAATACAAGACTTTACCTATAATAAAACAGTTTACAGAGGACCAATACCTGAATAAATAACTAAATTTTGCAAATGAAGAAAGGGGCTCAGAGCAATAGCTACTTTGAAAGTAAGTAGGCTTGATGTAAATGTAAATGTAAATTTTAGAATTACTATGTTAAATTTACTCGGGTTATGAATACTCTAAAGAAGCTGCTTCTAGATTATAGCAGGATGCTTTCAGTTCTTTAAGAAAGATTAATTCAGAATATTTTGAAAGAGAACAAAAGTTCTCTTTCATTTTCTTTTTCTTTCTTACTGTAGAAATCCCACAATATTCTTAGCTTATTCATTTACTCCATAAACAATTGAGTATCTATAGTCCCTGAACACTGTTTTAGGAGCTGAGGGTCTTAGATTTATGGTAAATCTCTGTTCTTGAGAATATGTGTTTTATACCCAGAGGCAGAAAGTAAGAAGGTATAAACAAGTAAGATAAGCTCAAGGATTTGTAGTGAACACCCCAAACTTGTAATCCATTTATACAGCTAAAAGCTTTGTTATAGTAAATAAAAGATGAAAATTTGTTAAAATTGTGATACATTCACAAAATGTTTGGGAGTTTGGCAAAGCTTATTTCATGTCTTATTTTATCAATTCATATTATGGCAGGTTGATATAAAAGGCACAATATGCTTTGTAATGCTTTATTCCTTAAGTCTCAATTTTTCTCCCTCTGTTCCATGTATACCTTAAGAAGATGGCATGTAAAATGCCACCTCAAGAAAGAGAAGTGGAAAACCAGATAGGAGGAGATGTGGAAAACCTGGTCTTGATAAACTGATAGTGAGAAAGAAGGTGAAGGAAGAAGTGTGTCTTGAGACATCCCTGACCAGATTGAGATTCCCACAGGAAGAGATTTGCTGGATAGCTTGAAGAAAAAAAAGCAAAAGGAGTTTTGTTACACTTCCCATTTGAGACCCAGAGAAGAGACTTTTGCAAAGGGTCCAACTCCTCAAGAATCTGAAGGGGGTAATTATATGTTGGCAGTTGAGTTGTCCAAGGTTGCCACACCAGAGACACAAACACACAGAAGCAAAGGCTGAAAGTTGACTAACAAAGCTAAAGATTAATGAGAGGAAAAAAAAGAAAAATTAATGAGAGCCAGGCTTTGTTGATATATGCAGCACCAGGGAAAGAGTGGTGGGACTGAGTCAGTGGAGAGAACTACTAGGTCCTGACTGGGGAGAGAGAAAGGAGAAGGACAGTTTGTAGACTTCAGCAAGCGGGAATCAAGCCAGGCTGACAGGTTAATACTGGTACCTTAAAGGCCACAGATAGAAGACCCAGAAAGATTCCCAATGACACCCAATCAGATCTGAGACCCCTCTTATGTGCTGCAAGAACCACATAGCTCCTCACGCATGGAGAAACTAATGGAGAAGAAAGAGTGATAAAAAAGACGGGCGACCTATAAATAGAAAAGAAGTCATTTCAAAAAGAAAAGTTTAAGATAACAAATAGCAAGTTTGTTCTCCCTGGTGCTCTTTGAGACGCACAGTTTTGAGGAAACTCAGTCAATTATAAGAAATAAAGTTTGGATCACTTTGCATGTCTGAATAGTACTTTTTCTAAGGAGCACTTGATCCAGTAATAGTCAGTTTTTCATATTTCTGTGAAAATTTCCATCTGCTATGCAAGGAGGAACTCAAAATTATTTATATTCTGAATACAAAACAGTGTCTATGTTTTGGTACTAACTTATAGGGTATAAATGGTATTAAAATAGTGATTTTTTCTATATTATTATTGTATAAAAATGTTGGTATAAAATATCATTGCTATTGGGAAATTATTAATTTATGGAAAATAATGTTATAGACAAATTTCTCTTTATAAAAATTTAATATATTTGAAATTAATCTCTAAATAATATAAATTAATTTCCTTTAAGCTACACATATAGTTTAAGAATTCTGACAGTGACATCAACAAGACATCCTTCACTTAGATCTTATTTAAGAAGATCCTGAACTCACCTCCTGTCATGGACACACTGAGTCTACAGCTACATGTGGGACACTTTCCTCTGAAAAAGACCCAAAGTGTGGCCAAGCAACAACTACACACTGGAAAAAATGAGAAAAAACCACACTGAAGCAGTTAGGGGAGGCTGGGACACAATCTCACTATAAACCCCATCCTTGGCACAGCATCCCACAAATCAGGAGAAAACTCAAAACCTGGAGCGTCTCTCAGGCATGAAGGGCTTGAACCTCACATTGAGCACCCAAACTTTTAAGACCTATACCTGAGAGATGAACCCCCAAAAGATCCACCAAACCCACAAGATTAGCAATCTGAGAAATAGCTCTTAAAGGGCTCACAAGCTTGGACTCACTTGCCCCAGAACCCAGCTCACAAGCAGCTGACCGTACCCAGACTGTAAGTGAAAGAGGCTCAATCACTTAAATTAAAGTGCAGGACTGAGGAGCAGGCATCTAATTTAACACACGTATATAGAAGCCTACTGGAATAATCCAGGATGGAGACTGGCGGTCAACATTTTCACACTCTCATTCTGCCTTGCTATAACCAGTGGGCATCATCTCTTTTTATTTTCCTTCTTTTTTCATTTTCTCTTTTTCTTTTTTGTTTTTCCAGAGAGCACCATCGTTATACTCACCCTATGTCTTGCTACAACCAGCACATGTCATCTACATGCTCTCCCTTTGCCATGCTTGAAAGCACCAGCATCTCCTGAAAGGGAGCTTTTACACACATCTGATGCCCTGATTTTTGTGGTTGCTACCCAGAGAACATCCTTTGATCACTTGGCTCTGAAGACCAGGGGAGTTTGTGTTCCTGGGTCCCATGGGACTGTAACAATCAGAGAGAAAGTTCTTGGCAGGCTACCACCCCCAGGGAACTGCACAGATAGCAAACTAAAACATACCATCTGTCTTTCTATGAAAGAGGCCTATTTGCTTGTCCAGGAGCTTTGGCCTGAAGGGCAGTCTTCTGATTTGATACATATCTAGTGGCATATGTAAGTGCTGTCAGGGAACAAAGGCTGGTAGACACCATCTTTGTGCTCTCTCTCTCTGCCCCACTATAGCACACCAGTATATTCCAGAAATTAGCTTATGTACCCTTGTCTGGCACCCTGATTTCTGTGGCTACACCAGGGAATACCTTTACATGACCTGGTTCTGGCTGCCAGAAAGGCTTACACTCAAGGGCCCCACAGGACTGAACCAACAAAGAAAGAGCTCTTAAACAGCTACCACCTCCAGGGCACAGCAAGAGGCAACAGAGCCAAGAACTCAGTCTTTCTGTAAAAAAAGGCCTATTACCTAATCCCAACTGCAGCCTGAAGGGCAGGATTCTAAGTAAACACACATTTAAGAGTTAACTGTAATACTTTTTGGAGACTTCAGAGAGTGGGCACTCTTTATGCTCTCTCTCTGCTGCACTCTAGCGTATCACTATCTCCTGAACTGGAGCTGTTTACATGCATCTGGTGCCTCAGATTTTGTGCCAGCCACTCAGGGGATATCCCTTAATCACCTGGCTCTTGTGGCCGGGGACTTGTGTTCCTGGGTCCCATGACACTATAATAATTATAGAGATAGTTCTTGATAGGCTACTGACCCCAGGGCACTACACAGACAGTAGTGAAACACCATTCCATTCTATTTATGAAAAAGGCCTATTTTCTCATCCTGGA
Source organism: Mirounga leonina (assembly GCF_011800145.1). Lineage (NCBI taxonomy): Eukaryota > Metazoa > Chordata > Mammalia > Carnivora > Phocidae > Mirounga > Mirounga leonina. Next base: position 31,503,531 of record NW_023270415.1, on the reverse strand, counting down.
GCTTCAGCCTGAGGGACAGACTTCAGGTTTGGTGCACATTTAGGGGCCTAAGGAATAGCAATCAGGAAACAGGCTGAGAGGTGCCATCCTACTGCTCTTCCTCTGCTTCATGATAGCTCACTGGTATCTAACAGGAAAGAGCTTATGCACTCATCTGGAGCCCTGATTTCTGTAACTGCAACCCAGGGGACACCTCCAGATCACCTGGATTGGTGGCCAGTAGAGCTTATGTTTGCAGTCCCAATGGACTGTATATATTTATATTATTTAAAAGCTAATACCTGAGAGTCTGGCTTCCAATCAACCTGAATTTAGGTGCTCACTAAGATCCATCCCTTTGAGACAAAGACAGGTCTTAGTACATTCTCAAATACAGGGAGAAATTAAAAAAAAATAATAGGCCTCTTGCATAAGCACTAGGTTTCAGAGACAACCAAGAGGTAAGGGAAAGGTTGAACAAAAAGTTTCATCTCCTACACAAGGCCCCCCCACTCAAGAAACCAATACAGAGGGTCAAGCAAAATGAAGAAACAGAATGTGTTCCAAATGAAAGAACAAGATACAACTTCCAGAAAAAACCTTAATGAAACAGAGATAAACAATTTACCTTATAAAGAGTCTGACATAATGGTCATAAAGACGATCATCAAACTTGGGAAAAAAGAGAACACAGTGAGAATTTCAACAAAAGATAGAAAATATAAGGATGTACCTAAGAGAAGTCACAGAGCTGAAGAATACAATAACTGAATTGAAAAATACATGAAATGAATTCAACAGAAGACTAGATGAAGCAGGAGAAAATATCAGTGAATTCAAAGACAAGGCTGTGGAACTCACCCACTCAAACAGCAAAGTGAAAAAAAGAATGAAAAAAAGTGAAGATAGCTTAAGGACTAATAGGACGACATCAAGGATACTAAAATTAGCATTGCAAGGGTCCCAGAAATAGAACAGAGACAAAAAGGAGTAGAAAAATTATTTGAAGAATTAATGGCAGAAAACTTCCCTAACCTGGGGAAGAAAACAAATATCCAGTTCCAGGAAGCCCAGAGAGTTCCAAACAAGATAAACTCAAAGAGACCTCACACCAAGATGTATTATAATTAAAATGTCAAAAGTTAGTCAAGGAGAGAATCCTAAAAGCAATAAGAGTAAAACAACTTGTTATGTACAAGGGAACCTCTGTAAGATTACAAGTAAATTTTTCAACAGAAACTTTGCAGGCCAGAAAAGAGTGGCACAATACATTCAAGTGCTGAAAGAAAAAAAGCCTCCAATCAACAATACTCTATCTGGCAAAGTTATCATTCAGAATTGAAGGAGAAATAAAGAGTTTTCCAGATAAGCAAAGGCTGAAGGAACTCATCATCACTAAACTTGCCTTACAAGAAATGTTAAAGGGACTTCTTTAAGCTGAAAAGAAAGAACACTAATTAGTAACAAGAAAACATATAAAAGAATACATCTCAGTGGAAAGAAATATTTGTTGAAGGTAGTGGATTAATCACTCACAAACTAGTATGAAGGTTAAAAGACAAAAGTAGTAAAAACAACTATAACTACAATAATTAGTTAAGGGTACACAAGATAAAAAGATATAAAATGTGATGTCAGAAACAAAACATGGTGGGAGGGTAAAAAATAGAGTTTTAGAATGAGATCCAACTTCAGTTGTTACCAACTTAAAGTAGACTGTTATAGATATAAGTTGATTTTTTGGATATTAGATGAAAAGCACAAGCAGCAAAAATAAACAAGGAAGACTATATGAAACTAAAAAGCTTCTGTGCAGCCAAAGAAACAATCAACAATACAAAAAGGCAACTATGAAGTGGGAGAAAAATTTGCAAACCACTTATCTGAAAAGGGATTAATATCTAAAATATGTAAGGACATCACAAAACTCCATAAGAAACAAACAACCTTATTTAAAAATAGGCAGGGGACCTGAATAGACATTTTTCCAAGCACATACAAATGGCTGATAAGTGAGAAGATGCTCAATATCACTAATCATCAGGGAAATGCAAATCAAAGCCACATGGTATATCATCTCACACCTATTAGAATGGCTATTACTTAAAAAAAGAAAAGAGAGAGAGAGAAATGAGATGTTGGTGAGGATGTGGAGAAAAGGGAATCTTGCGCACCACTGGTGGGAATATAAATTGGTCAGCCACTGAGGAAAATAGTATGGAGGTTCTTCAAAAAAATAAAAAATAGAACTACCATATAATGCAGCAATCCTACTTCTAGATATGTGTCTAAAGGAAATGAAGTCAGGATATCAAAAAGTCATCTGTACAACCGTGTTCAATGCAGCATTATTTGAAACAGTGAAGATTTGGTAACAACCTTGTCTGTCTATGATTAAATGGATAAAAAAGATACAGTACATGTATATGTATGTGTGTATACGTACACACACATAATGGAATACATATATATATAATGGACTATTATTTATGAGAAAGAAGGAAATCCCACCATTTTCAACTACATAGATGGACCCTGAGGGCATTATGCTAAATGAAATAACACAGGGTAAAACAAATACTGTATGATCTCACATACACTGGACACCTTGGCTTTTCCTCTCTGCCAGTCTTATAGATGTTATCTCCTAATCCTAATATTTACTTAAGTTATGATAATTTATACAGAGTCTGTAGAATTAACTTACTTATTTTTTGTGTTATCTCACTCATCTAGTATTTTACACTTCTGGTTAGCCTTGGAATAATCCATAAACATTATTAAAAAATGCTTGTTAATTGATTTTTTTTCAGGTTGACTTTGATGTAATACAGCTTCAGACATATATGTTTCCAGGAAACACTGAAATGAATTCAAAGTGAAGGATCTGTATTAGGTCAGAGAAAACCAGAAAGAGTGGACAACCCCAGGAAGTACTACATTACCATCACTAGAAGAGTTTAAACAAATCTGAATTGACTCCTTGTAGCATGCATTGTAGTTTATCTTCAAGTATGAAGAAGGATTGGAATGGATGGTTTAAAGCACCATTTAATCCTTTAGATTCTTTTTTTTGATTTTTTTAAGATTTTATTTTTAAATAAACTCCACACCCAATGTGGGGCTCCAACACACTACCCCAAGACCAAGAGTCACAAGCACCACCAACTGAGTCAGCCAGGCACCCATAAATCTCGAGAATCGTTTTTTCTTCCAAGTTTTTATGCAAATTCCAGTTAGTTAACATACAGTGTAGTGTTAGTTTCAAGCATAGGATTTAGTCATTCATTGCTTACATATAAGACCCAGTGTTCATCACAAGTGCCCTCCTTAATACCCATCACCCATTTAACTCATCCCCCCACATGCCTCCCCTCCAGCAACCCTCAGTTTGTTCTCTATAGTTAAGAGTCTGTTTTAGGGTTTGCCTCACTCTAATTTTCCCCTTATGTCCATCTGTTATGTTTCTTAAATTCCACATATGAGTGAAATCATATGGTATTTGTCTGTCTCTGACTGACTTATTTCACTTAGCATAATACTCTCCAACTCCATCCCCATCATTGCAAATGGCAAGATATCATTCTTTTTTATGGCTGAGTATATTCCATTGTATGTATACACCACCTCTTCTTTATCCATTCATCAGTGGATTGACATTGGGTTCTTTCCATAATTTGGCAGTTGTTGATAAGACTGCTATAAACATCAAGGTGCACAAATCACTTTGAATCACTATTTTTGTATTCTTTGGGTAAATACCTTGTAGTGCTATTACTGGATGATAGGGTAGTTCTATTTTTAACTTTTTAAGGAACCCCCATACTGTTTTCTAGAGTGACTGAACCAGTTCAAATTCCTGCCAACAGTGAAAGAGAGTTCCCCTTTCTCCCCATCCTCGCCAACATCTGTTGTTTCCTGTGTTGTTTATTTTAGTCATTCTGACAGGTATGAGGTGATATCTCATTGTAGTTTTGATTTGTATTTCCCTGATAATGAGTAGTGTTGAGCATCTTTTCATGTGTCTATTAGCCAACTGTTTGTCTTCTTTGGAAAAAATGTCTACTCGTGTCTTCTGTCCATTTCTTAACTGGATTATTTGGTTTTTGTGTGTTGAGCCTGATAAGTTTATAGATCTTGGATACTAATCCTTTATCAGATAAGTAATTTGCAAATATTTTGTCCATTCTGAAGATTGCCTTTTAATTTTGTTGTTTCCTTCCATATGCGGAAGCTTTTTATCTTGATGAAGTCCCAATAGTTCATTTTTGCTTTTGTTTCCCTTGCCTCAGGAGACCTATCTCTTAAGAAGCTGTTACAGCCAATGTCAAAAAGGTTACTGCCAGTGTTCTCCTCTAGGATTTTGATGGTTTCCTGTCTCACGTTTAGGTCTTTCATTCATTTTGAGTCTATTTTTGTGTGTGGTGTAAGGAAATGTTCCAGTTTCATTCTTCTGCATGTGGCTGTCCAATTTTCCCAACACCATTTGAAGAGACTGTTTTTTTCCCATTGGATATTCCTTCCTTCTCTGTCAAAGATTACTTGACCACATAGTTGTGGGTTCATTTCTGGATTTTCTGTTCTGTTCCACTGATGTGTGTGTGTTTTTGTGCCAGTACCATACTGTTTTGATCACTACAGCTTTGTCATGTAAGTCATGTAAGTTGAAGTCCAGCTTTGCATTTCTTTTTCAAGATTGGTTTGGCTACTAAGGGTCTTTTGTGGTTCCATACAAATTTTAGGATTTTTGTTCTAGCTCTGGGAAAGATGCTGGTATTTTAATAAGGATTATATTAAATGTGTACATTGCTTTGGGTAGTAGAGACATTTTAACAATATTTGTTCTACTAATCCATGAGCATGGAATGTCTTTGCATTTCTTTGCTTCATCTTTAATTTCTTTCATCAGTGTTTTATAGTTTTCAGAGTACAGGTCTTTCACCACTTTGGTTAGGTTTATTCTAAGTTATCTGGGTTTGATGCAATTGTAAATGGGATTGATTCCTTAATTTCTCTTTCTAATGTTTCATTATTGGTGTATACAAATGCAATCTGTATGTTGATTTTGTATCTTGTGACTTTACTGAATTCATTTATCAGTTCTAGCAGATTTTTGGTGGAGTCTTTTGGATTTCCTGTATACAGTATCATGGCATCTGCAAATAGTGAAAGTTTGACTTCTTCCTTGCTGATTTAGATGCATTTTATATCTTTTTATTATCTGATTGCTGAGGCTAGTACTTCCAGTACTGTGTTAAGTAACAGTGGTGAGAGTGGACATCCCTGTCTTGTTCCTGACCTTAGAGGAAAAGCTCTCAGTTTTTCCCCAATGAGGATGTTATTAGCTGTGGGTCTTTTGTATATGGTCTTTATGGTGTTGCAATATGTTCCCTCTATCCCTACTTTGTTGAGAGTTTTTACCAAGAATGGTTGTTGTACATTGTCAATGCCTTTTCTGAATATATTGAGAGGATCATAGGGATCCTATCCTTTCTTTTATTAATGTGGTATATCACATTGATTTGCAAATATTGAACCACTCTTACTGGTGGAAATCACACTTATTGATGGGAATCAATAAATCCCACTTGGTTGTGGTGAATGATTCTTTTAATATGTTGTTGGATTTAATTTGTTAGTATTTTGTTGGGAATTTTTGCATTCATGTTCATCAGGGATATTGGCCTGTAGTTCTTGCTTCTAGTGAGGTCTTTGTCCGGTTTTGCAATCAAGGTAAATGCTGGCCTCATAGAATCATTTTGGAAGTTTTCCTTCCATTTCTATTTTTTGGAACAGTTTGAAAAGAACAGATATTAAATCTTCTTTAAATGTTTGGTAGAATTCACCTGGGAAGCCAACCAGGCCTGGATTTTTGTTTTTTGGAAGATTTTTGATTACTGATTCAATTTCTTTGCTGGTTATTGGTCAATTCAAGTTTTCTATTTTTCCTATTTTGGTTTTGATAGTTATATGTTTCAAGTAATTTAACCGTTTCTTTCAGATTGTCCAGTTTGTTGGCATATAATTTTTCATAATATGCTCTTATAATTGGTTGTATTTCTGTGGTATTGGTTGTAATCTCTCTTCTCTCATTCATGACTTTATTTGGGTACTTTCCCTTTTTTTTTTTTTTCATAAGTCTGCCTAGGGGTTTATCAATTTTATTAATTTTTTCAAAGAACCAGCTCCTGGCTTCACTGATCTGTTCCACTGGGGTTTTTTGTTGTTGTTGTTGTTTTATATCATTTATTCCTGATCAATCTTTATTATTTACCTTCTTCTGTTGACTTTAGGCTTCATTTGTTGTTCTTTTCCTAGCTCCCTTAGTCTAAGGCTAGGCTGTGTATTTGAGATTTTTCTTGCTTCCTGAGGCAGGCCTGTATTGCTATATACTTCCTCCTTATGACTTCTTTTGTTGCATCTCAAAGGTTTTGGACAATATTGTTTTCATTTTCATTTCTTTCTATGTATTTTTTATTTTCTTCTTTGATATCCTGGTTGACCCATTCATTCTTTAGTAGGATTTTCTTTAATAACTTCATTTATTTGTGGTCTTTCCAAATTTTTTCTTGTGGTTGACTTCAGGTTTCATAGTGTGGATGGAAAATATGCACGATATGATCTCAATCTTTTTGTACTTGCTGAAGCCTGATTTGTGACCTAGTATGTTATCTATTCCTGAGAATGCCCCATGGGCACCTGAAAAGACTGTGTATTCTGCTGCTTTAGGATGAAATGTTCTGAATATATCCTTTAAGTCCATCTGGTCCAGTGTGTCATTCAAAGCCATGTTTCCTTGTTGATTTTCTGCCTAGATAATCTGTCCATTGATTGAAGTGGATTGTTAAAGTCCCCTACTATTATTGTATTATTATCAATGAGTTCCTTTATGTTTGTTATTAATTATTTTTATATATTTGGGTGCTCCCAAGTTGGAGTCATAAATATTTATAATTGTTAGATCTTCTTGTTGGATAGTCTCCTTTATTATGATATAGTGCCCTTCTTCATCTCTTGTTACAGTCTTTGGTTTAAAATCTAGTTTGTCTGATATAAGTATTGTTACTCTGGCTTTCTTGTGACATCCATCTTCATAATAAATATTTCTTTATCCACTCACTGGCAGTCTGCAGGTGTCTTTAGGTCTACAATGAGTCCTTGTAGGCAATATATAGATGGGTCTTGGTTTTTTATCCATTCTGACACCCTATGTCTTCTGATTGGAGCATTTAGTCCACTTACATTCAGAGTTATTATTGATACATATGAATTTAGTGCCATTTTATTATGTGTTTTGTTGTTGTTTCTGGAGATTTTCTCTGTTCCTTTCTAGTCTTTATCACTTTTGGTCTTTCTTCCCCACTCAGAAAGTCTCCTTTAATATTTCTTGCAGGACTGGTTTAGTGGTCATGAACTCATGAAATCTGCCAGTAACCTTATCTGTCTTCCCTAGTAAGTTAGGAACTTCTTTTGTCTTGCTGCTTTTAGGGTTTTTTTATCTTTGTATTTTGCAAATTTAACTACAATATGTGTTGATGTTGGCCTACTTTTGTTGGTTTTGATGGGTGTTCTCTGTGCCTCCTGGATTTGGAAGTCTGTTTCCTTCTCCATATTTGGGAAGTATTCAGCTATAATTTGTTCAAATAAACCTTCTGCCTCTTTTTCTCTCTCTTCTTCTTCTGGGATTCCTATGATGCGGAAGTTACTATATTTGATGGAGTCACTGAGTGCCCTAAGTATACTATCATCCAAGATTTTTCTTTCCCTCTTTTATCTATCTTCTGTATCATTTATTTGTTCTTCTCCTTCTTCCATCCTGTGGTCATTACATCCAGTTGGTTTCGAATCTTGGTTGTTGCATTTTTCATTACGGTCTGACTAGTTTTTAGGTTCTTTATTTCTATGGTAAGCAACTCCCTGGTGTCTTCCATGCTTTTCTCAAGCCCAATTTACATCCTTATGATTGTTGCTTTAAATTCTGGATCAGGTATATTACGTATATCTGTTTCAATGAAATCCCTGGCCATGACCTTTTCTTGTTCTTTCTTTTGGGGTGAATTCCTCCATCTTGGCATTTGTCTAGGTCTCTGTCTTCTGTGTGTTAGAAAAGCCTGTTATGTTTCCTGCTCCCAAAAGTAATGGCTTTATGAAGAGATCATACAATGTCCAGGGCCTGGTGTTTCAGGAATTGTCTCTAGTGTATGAGGTGCACGTTGCTGCTATGTTATGGCTGCTCTACCTCTCAGATCAGTCCTCTCCAGAGTTTCTCCTTCCCTGCAGTGAGGAATATTTGGACCTTGGCCAGCACGTAGTGAGTTTTAACATAATGTGCTCTGGTCTGCTTGTTAAAAGAGACCTGATGCTATTTCCACTAGAGCTGAAGCTTTGCAGAACTTTATGGTCAGTAGATGTAGTGCATGTGGGGGTTTGTGCTGGTTTTCTGTGGGAGCAGCCACTGCACTGATTCTCAGGCACACTTGCCCAAGAGCGTTCTGCTGGTAATGATTGGTGTAAGCAATGTAGGCAGCTAGCGTTAGTGCTGTACTGTTTACAGAATTTAGTTTATGCTGAGGTGTGGGGAAGGGCAATGGCACCAGCCACCTCCTCTGTCCCTGTAGAGGAGATTTCATGCTCCCTCCTGTCAGGAAAGCACTCTGAGAAAAGCAAATAAATTCATGTATCCTAGGTGTTTTTCAGACCACTGCTTACACACTGTATCCGGGTTGCTTGTCTGCCTGGAGAAGCCCAGTGCACTTTGGGTTCTATCCCAACCAGCTGGCTGAATTTTCAAACTCCAAACTGTAGATACCTGTTGTGGCAGGGACCTGTGTTGATCTTCTGAGGAGGGTCACACCACACTGGGACTGATGTAGGTTTGACCCACAAGGACAGTTGCATCTGAGCTCAGAAGAGTGGAATTTAGAGCAAAGTACACTAAACAGCCAGTGTCCAGATTAGCAGCCCTCAGCAGGTGTTTCTATACCTATGCCAAGGGGCAAGGGAGGGAAATGTCGCCCACTGGCTCTTTTGTTCCTGGTTAGGCAATGCCACTGCTCTCAGAAGCACTCCAAGAAGGGGGAGTTGTCTCTCCCAGTGCATCTCAAGAGATCTTCAGATCATGCTGTCTATCCCTGGGCTACCTGCCTACCTTCTCCACAGGAGCACTGCGGCATCCTCGGGCTCTATACCAGCCATGCCATGGACCTCTATAACTCCAGGCTTTGAGTCCTGCTGGTTGAAAAAACTCACAAAAATCAGCTTCTCCTACTTTCCAGTCAACGGTTTTAGGGAAGTGTTTTCTTTGAGTGATCCCCTGTGAATGCCTCTCTCCACAATCTAGGCTCCCTTCCTTCCTTCCATGATGTGGCCTCCTCTCTTCCAATAGTTGTGCAGTTTGTTCTGTCAGTCCTCTGATCAACTTCTTGGGTATTCAGAATGATAAAATTCATCTAGCTATGTTCAAGGGGTGAGGCAAGCCTAGAGTCCTCCACTACTCCATCATCTTATATCCACCCCCTAATCCTTAACATTCTTAAAGAATGGTGAAATCTTCCTTGTTCTAAAAAACAGAAGCATTTGGTTGGTTGATAAAATGACTGAAAGAAATGTAACCCAAAATCCTCTGGGCTTGGTATGAACACTCCAGGTCATTATAGGTCCCACTATTCCCTGATACTTTAACCCCATCTTATTTACCTATTTATGTTACCTACTAAGCCACTCTAAGTATTTTCATTTTTGTTCTTTTTTTTTTTTTTTTGTAGAAGTTTTCACAGGCCCATAAACAACTGGCAGTAAAATCAAGGCAGGATATTTTGTCTTTTGTTTACTGCTGTATCTCCAGCATGGAAAAAAAAAATGGCACAAAGCACGTCTTTAATTTCTTTTTAGAAAGAATCAATACTTATTTTCCATTATAAATCCTTGGAGAAAGACTACTCCAACTTATATTTTAACAATGGTCATGATTTTCTCACAGAAATGACCCCACTTAGCTGTAAGAAAATGTTATACAATGGAATATTACTCAGCAATAAAAAAGAATGAAATCTGGCTATTTACAACAACATGGATGGAGCTAGAGAGTATTACGCTAAGTGAAATAAGTCAGTAAGAGAAAGACAAATAACATATAATTTCACTCATATGTGGAACTTAGGAAAAAAAACAAGCATAAGGAAAAAGAGAGAGGCAAACCAAGAAACAGACTCTTAACTATAGAGAACAAACTGAGGGTTACTAGAGGGGAGATAGGTGGCGGGATGGATTAAATAGGTGATGGGGATTAAGGAGGGCACTTGCTATGATAAGCACTAGGTGTTGTATGTACGTATTCCATCACTTAATTGTACACCTTAAACAAATTCTACACTGTATGTTTACTAATTGAATTTAAGTAAAAACTTAAAAAATTTTAAAAAAGCAAATGAATTGGTTATCAAATAAAAATGTGTGGATATCAAAAACATTACTTTGGACAAAGTGTACTTGTGATTTATTTCATTTTTATGAAGTTCTGCCACTGCCAAATTAAGGAATGTAAATAGAAATTAATACAGAGTTGCATGTATTGAGGGTGAGTGGGTATTAATTGAAATGTTACACAGGGGTGTTTTCTGTGTTAGCAGATATGATCTGCATATTGATAGAGTTTTTGGATACTGCAGCTCATTATAAAGTTTAAAATTTTCAAGACATAAACTCAATTTTGGCACATTTCACTATATTTTAATTTCACATTGAGAAGAAAATAAGAAAGAAGGAAATAAGGAAAACAGACAGTAATGAAGACAAGCACATTTTATATATAAACCTCCCCTTCCCTCCCCAAAAAACCTACCATTTAACTACCATTTCAGGCTGCCAGTTGCTTGTTGGGTTCCAGGCAGAATGTTGAGGTCTTCTCTAGGGTTTGGTGCAGCTGCTGGATACACAGTAACTGGACAGAGTCCTGTGGTAGAGCAGTGCCATGGAGGTGCTGACATCCTCTCTGGAGCCTGGCTTTGGGCTGATTCTTGGGAAGCTGGGTGAGGTGGTAGTAGAGCTGTTGCCCAGTGACTCAAATCCATGACTCACTATCCACAGCCTCCAGTAGGAGACTGTGGTGTGTCTGCTTGTCATAAGCTATCAGTGGGCCTATTATTTATATTCAGACTTGTTCAGTCAGAAGTTGCTTTTATGTAAGACATGAAAAGCAGGTGGCAGAAACACTGGCTGCGGGGATTGAGGAGAAATGCCAAATCACTGATAAGCTTTGTGAGGCTAAAGAGGAGTATACAGGAAATGAATCATCTTTAGAGAATGCCAGACTAGAGAAAGAGTCATTTAAGATATCCAGACTTACAGACTCTTCCAGAAAGGTGAAGAAGACCAACATGATACTGATATAGGAACTAAATTCTCTGGTTCAAGAACTGAAGGAAGAGAGATCTAAACAGTCAAAACAAGAAGAGCAAATGGTAGAGATGCTAAAAGCACTCCAGACAGATTATGAGATTCACCACACCACAAGGAGCTTCTCCTAACCTGCCTGGAGACCAAGAGCCAAGCCCTGTTGGTCCCTTCCCCAGGAGCCTGGGTCCTAAAGCAGTGCTGCTCCCTCCCCACCACTCAAGTCTCCCACCTTCCAGTCTGTGTTCCTCCTCCTCAATCTCTCTGTCCTCCCTGGGCTGAGTTCTGCCATCTTGACTTGCTGGAGACAGCAGCCAGCTCCTTTGTGGTCGACTCCTCCAAATCTAAACATTATTGCATTTCTTGCACTACACAAAGGACTATGGGACTTTGTCTTCACAGAAGTTTGGACTTTCTCTCAGTAGTACCAAAAGAAATACTGTACTTAAAAGGTTAATCTATCACTCCTATTGAATCTTCATCCAACCATGTTTCTCAATATATTGTATTACAAATGTTATTTACAATAATCTTATATATGAACTATTTTTTTTTAAGATTTATTTATTTTAGAGAGAGAGTGTGCAAGTAAGGGCAGAGGGACAGGGAATGAAATACTCAAGCCAACTCCCCACAGAGCACAGAGTCCTGCATGGGGCTCGATCCCAGGACCCTGAGATCATGACCTGAGCTGAAATCAAGAGCCAGCAGCTTAATCAACTGAGCCACCCAGGGGCCCCATGAACTATTTTTATATATTTTCTATATAATACTGTATTATAATTTACAAGTGTAAATTATACAATGTAGCAATAAAGACTTTTGATTGTCAAAAATAGTTTAAAACAAAAGTTACAGCTTTCTTTTTTATTAAATTTATTAGATATTCTAATAAAACATCCCACTTGCTATAAATTGATTCAAAAGCTTAAGATCAGAAATTTAACTCCCAATTCCCAAGCATATTGACACCAAATACTGAAAGTGAAGCGTGAATGAAATGATAATGATATAATCCCTTTAAAAAAAATCATTGGATTTAACTGAGTGACTACAAAATCTGTTAACTAAGAATGCACTCTTAGAAAGTTATAAATGAATAATGTCAGTGTCTGCCCCAGTCTGGCTTCTCTGTGTATGTTTTCCTGTACATTTCTACACAAACATTTTGTAAAGGTCTAATGCTATTGGTGGACAATATCTGTAAATACTTAAAGGAATATTATGTGTTTTCATGTTTTACCAACCTGAGCTCTGGAACAAGACCGCCTGTGGTTGAACCTCAGCTTCTTTATCTAACTATATGTGTTACTTTAACAATCACTTAACTGTCCTGTATCTGTTTCTTCATCTATAAAATAAGGTTAATGACAGGCTCCATCTCATAGAGTTATTATGAGAATTAAGTGAGTTAATCCATCAAAAGAACAAAGAATAGTGACTAATACATAGTAAGTACCTAGTGAATGTTTCCATTATTATATAATAGACGGAGAAATGGAAACATATGGTTTACTGATAACATAAGCTTGAAATACTTTAAACAAATTTTAACATACATCTTGATATCAATATCAACTAATCCTAAAATGTGCTTCTGAAAACCTTAATTCATCATGCCAAGTTGATATAGATTCCTATTCATATGGTAAGCACTGGTAGAACATAGTAGATGGGAGTATTAAGGCCAATTTGCTCTTTCAAATAATTGAAAGCCACTTCATCATCCAAGTTAGAATATCAATCTATCACTCAAGCCACAATGTCAACCTTTGTTTAAAAACTATTCTGTACAGGGGTGCCTGGGTGGTAAAGTTGATTAAGTGTCCAACTCTTGAATTTCGGTTCAGGTCATGATCTCAGGGTCTTGGGATCAAGTCCTGTGTGGGCTCCACACTCAGTGGGGAGTCTGTTTCTGTCCTTCTCCCTCTCCTTCTGCTCCTCTCCCTGCTCTCTCTCTAAAATGAGTAAATAAATCCTTTTTAAAAAACTACTAGGTACAGATGATTGTACACTTTGATTAGTTTGAAAGAATATAAAATGTGCTTATACTCATTTCTTAAATAATTTATTATCTAATTTTAAATGTTTCAAAACTGAGTTAAGAAAGACTTTAATTACTTCCACAAAATATACTATCAGGGAATGTAAATCACCAAGTGAAGTATATAAGAGAGAAAAACAGAAATATTTTAAATAATGAACTATTCTGGGTCCCTGAGAGTAGTTCAGCAGGCATTTAGGTGTGTTTTGATCTGTGTAGATAGATTATATTAAGTTTACATGCCTGCCCCGCAGGCTACCACCACCTTAAGACAAGAAAATACACTCCTGTCACACCAAGTCCAGGCGACTGCCTCTGCGCGGGACCCTGGGGCCAGACTTGGGAAAAGATGGCAGAGGAGTAGGGGACCCTATTCCAACTGGTCCCCTGAATTGAGCTGTATATCCACCACACCACTTGGAAAACCCACGAAACCAGCCTGAGATGTAAGAAGATACATCTGGATCTCTACAAACAGAATATCAAAGGCGGTTGGTTTCGAGGTATGAAGAGGGGAGGAGCAGTGGGGCCACAGGTGTGAACTGGGGCGGCTGGCAGTTTTAGAAGCACAAAGTGCAGAGACGTGCCCCAACATGGAGTCTAGGACTGGGAATATTGCTGAGGGGTGCACAACCCAGGACGCTGCAGTTTATAGCAACAAAGACAGAAATGGAGACAGTGTGGCCTGGAGAGCTCAGTGAAGAACAGACTGTGATCTCTCTGTTCTGAGGCAGAGGGTTGGAAACGGTCTCTTCTGCTCTGACTCTTGGAAGAGACACAGAAAGCTGCCAGGGAAAGCAGCCAGAGAACAAAAGCCCAAAAAAAACGGGTATCACTGCACCCCCCCAGAGGGGGCAGGGAATCGCTGCCCAAACAGGGTTGCCTGAGTAACAGTGTGGCAGACCCCTCCCCCAGAAGACAGGCTGGGAGAACAAGAAGCCAACAAAACAGGTGCATCTTGCTTGGGTTGTGGTCAATACTTTGGACTCTGTACATTCCTTCAACCACCCCACAACAGAATGACTGGGAGGAAGAACCACCAAAATAGGAAAGACCCAGAGACTGTGACTTCTGCCACATATTTACAAATGGATACAGATATAACCAAGATGTAGGAAATGGACTTCACGGTAATAGTTACGAAGATGATAGCTAGAATGGAGAAATGGTTTAATGGCAACATAGAGTCTCTAAGAGCAGAAATGAAAGTTGAACTGGCAGAACTTAAAAATGCTATCAATGAGATCCAATCTAATCTAGATACTCTAACACCTAGGGTAAGCGAGGCAGAAGTTACAGAGAAAATGTATAGAAACAAGGACTTCACAGGCAACATAATGACAATAAAGAATAAAGAAAAAATTCTTATCTTTCAATAATCACTCCCGACGTGAAAGGCCTAAATGCTCCCATAAGATGGCACAGGGTTGCAGATTGGATAAAAAGACAGCAACCATCCATATGCTGTCTACAAGAGACTCATTTTGAACCTAAAGATACATTTAGACTGAAAGTGAAGGGATGGAGATCCATCTTCCATGCCAACAGACCTCTAAAGAAAGCTAGGGTAGCAATATTTATATCAGACAACTTAGATTTGAAGCTAAAGACTATAGTTAGAGACACAGAAGGACACTATATCATTTTTAAAGGGTCTATCCAACAAGAAGATCTAACAATTGTAAATATCTATATCCCCAACATGGGAGCAGCCAACTACATAAGCCAACAGTTAACCAAAATAAAGAGTCATATTGATAACAATACGTTAACTGTAGGAGACCTCAATACTCCACTCTCAGCAATAGACAGCTCATCTAAGCAGAAAATCAACAAAGAAACAAGAGCTTTGAATGACACACTGGACCAGATGGACCTCATAGATATATACAGAACATTCCACCCTAAAACAACAGAATACTCATTCTTCTCAAGCGCACATGGAACTTTCTCTAGAATAGACCACATACTGGGTCACAAATCAGGTCTCAACCGATACCAAAAGACTGAGATTATTCCCTGCATATTCTCAGACCATAATGTTTTAAAGCTGGAACTCAATCACAAGAAAAAATTTGGAAGAAATACAAACACTTGGAAGCTAAAGACCACTCTGCTCAAGAATGTTTGGGTCAACCAGGAAATCAAAGAAGAACTTAAACAATTCATAGAAACCAATGAGAATGAAAACACATCAGTCCAAAACCTATGGGATACCACAAAGGCGGTCCTAAGGGGGAAATACATAGCCATCCGAGCCTCACTCAAAAAAAATAGAAAAATCCCGAATTCACCAATTAACTCTACACCTTAAAGAACTGGAGAAAAGCAACAAACGATGCCTAAGCCACACATTAGAAGATAAATAATTAAGATTAGAGCAGAGATGAATTAGAAACCAGAAACACAGTAGATCAGATCAAAGAAACTAGAAGCTGGTTCTTTGAAAGAATTAATAAGATCAATAAACCACTGGCCAGACTTATCCAAAAGAAAAGACAAAGGACCCAAATTAATAAAGTTATGAATGAAAGGGGAGAGATCACGACTAACACTAAGGAAATAGAAACAATTATTAGAAATTATTATCAACAATTATATGCCAATAAATTAAGCAACCTGGAAGAAATGGATGCCTTCCTGGAACCCTAAAAACTCCAAAGACTGAAACAGGAAGAAAGTGACAACCTGAATAGGCCAATAACCAGTAACGAGATTGAAGCAGTGATCAAAAACCTCCCAAAAAACAAGAGTCCAAGGCCTGATGGATTCCCTGGGGAATTCTACCAAACATTCAAAGAAGAAAGAATACCTATTCTCCTGAAGCTGTTTCAAAAAATAGAAACAGAAGGAAAGCTTCCAGACTCGTTCTATGAGGCCAGCATTACCTTAATCCCCAAACAGGCAAAGACCCCATCAAAATGGAGAATTTCAGACCGATATCCATGATGAATATGGATAACAAAATCCTAGCTAATAGGATCCAACAATACATTAAAAGGATCATCCACCACGACCAAGTGGGATTTATCCCCGGGATGCAAGGGTGGTTCAACATTCACAAATCAATCACTGTGATAGAACACATTAAATAAGAGGAGAGAAAAGAACCATATGGTTCTTTCAATTGATGCAGAAAAAGCATTTCACAAAATACAGCATCCTTTCCTGATTAAAACTCTACAGAGTATAGGGATAGAGGGAACATTCTTCACACTCATAAAACCCATCTATGAAAAACCCACTGCAAATATCATCCTCAATGGGGAAAAGCTGAGAGCCTTTCCATTAAGATCAGAAACATGACAAGGATGCCCAATCTCACCATTATTGTTCAACATAGTACTAGAAGTCCTTGCAACAGCAATCAGACAACAAAAAGAAATAAAACGTATTCAAATTGGCAAAGAAGTCAAACTCTCTCTCTTTGCAGATGGCATGATACTTTATGGGGAAAACCCAAAAGAGTCCACCCCCAAATTACTAGAACTCATACAGCAATTCAGTAATGTGTCAGGATACAAAATCAATGCACAGAAATCAGTTGCTTTCTTATACACTAACAATGCAACTGTAGAAAGAGAAATTAGAGAATCTATTCCATTTACAATAGCACCAAAAACCATGAGCTACCTCAGAATAAACCTAACCAAAGAGGTAAAAGATCTATACTCTAGGAACTAGAGAACACTCATGAAAGAAATTGAAGAAGACACAAAAATATGGAAAAACATTCCATGCTCATGGATCAGAAGAATAAACATTGTTAAAATGTCTATTTTGCCCCAAGCAATCTATACCTTCAATGCCGTCCTGATCAAAATTCCAATGACATTTTTCAAAGTGCTGGAACAAACAATCCTATAATTTGTATGGAATCAGAAAAGACCCCAAATCACCAAGGAAATGTTGAAAAATAAAAACAAAGCTGGGGGGCATCACGCTGCCTGATTTCAACCTATATTACAAAGCAGTGATCACCAAGACAGCATTGTACTGGCATGAAAACAGACATATAGACCAATGGAACAGCATAGAGAGCCCAGATAGGGACCCTCAACTCTATGGGCAAATAATCTTCGACAAAGCAGGAAAAAACATGCAATCGAAAAAAGACAGTCTCTTCAATAAATGGTGCTGGGAAGATTGGACAGCTATATACAGAAGAATGAAACTCGACCATTCTCTAACACCATTCACAAAGATAAACTCAAAATGGATGAAAGACTTCAGTGTGAGACAGGAATCCATCAAAACCCTAGAGGAGAACATAGGCAGTAACCCCTTCGAAATCGGCCACAGAAACTTCTTTCAAGATACATCTCCAAAGGCAAGTGAAACAAAAGCAAAAATAACTTTTGGGACTTCATCAAGATAAAAAGCTTCTGCACAGCAAAGGAAACAGTCAACAAAACAAAGAGGCAAGCCACAGAATGGGAGAAGATATTTGCAAATGACACTCCAGATAAAGGGCTGATATCCAAGATCTATAAAGAACTTCTCAAACTCAACACCCAAAAAACAAATAATCAAGTCAAAAAATGGGCAGAAGACATGAACAGACACTTCTCCAAAGAAGACATACAAATGGCTAACAGACACATGAAAAAATGTTCATCATCATTAGCCATCAGGGAAATTCAAATCAAAACCACATTGAGATACCACCTTACACCAGTTAGAAGGCAAAAATGGACAGGAAAAGAAACAACAAATGTTGGAGATGTTGTGGAGAAAGGGGAACCCTCTTATACTGTTGGTGGGAATGCAAGTTGGTACAGCCACTTTGGAAAACAGTGTGGTGGTGCCTCAAAAATTTAAAAATAGAGCTACCCTATGACTCAGCAATTGCACTCCTGGGTATTTACCCCAAAGACACAGATGTAGTGAAAAGAAGGGCTATATGCACCCCCCCAATGTTCATAGCAGCAATGTCCACAATAGCCAAACTGTGGAAAGAGCCGAGATGCCCTTCAACAGATGAATGGTTAAAGAAGATGTGGTCCATATATACAATGGAATATTACTCAACCATCAGAAATGATGAACACCCAACTTTTACATCAACATGATGGACTGGAGGAGATTAGGCTAAGTGAAATAAGTCAAGCAGAGAAAGTCAATTATTATATGGTTTCACTTATTTGTGGAACATAAGGAATAACATGAAGGACATTAGGAGAAGGAAGGGAAAAATGAAGGGGGGGCGGAATCGGAGGGGGAGATGAACCATGAGAGACTATGGACTCCAAGAAACAAACTGAGGGTTTTAGAGGGTAGGGAGGTGGGGGGATGGGTTAACCTGGTGATGGGTATTAAGGAGGGCATGTGTTGCATGGAGCACTGGGTGCTATATGAAAACAATGAATCATGGAACATTACATCAAAAACTAATGATGTACTGTATGGTGACTAACATAACATAATAAAGTAAAATTTTAAAAAAATAAATAATGAACTATTCTTAACTCAGAATCATTATAGAAGATTTTTCCCTCTCTTATTCATTCATCAGAGAAATTGTATCTTTTATATGAAACACTTCCAAATAGAAAAATTCTTTATAACCAAAGACAAGCCATAAAAGTAGGACCAACTAGGCTATCAAAATATCTCTAGTCTTCTTTTATATACAAACTATTTTCACTGAAACTATCTAGTTCCTTTTAGTAATATCTATTTGAGACCAAGAGATTACTTCTCATAGCAATTTTTTATAGTTTTAGAAGCAATAAAGTTTTATGGAGAGCAAGTCTACCTAGAAGTGAATAATAAATTCAATTAAAAAGCAAATGACTGAAAATATCTAATTTCTCTCAGTAGAGCCAAGGATAAGCCTGAAACCTGCTCTCTATCAATTTGGAAATTTCCACTCATATTTCCAAATATCCACTGCAACTATATCATTTTGAAGAAAGTTAGGCTTTCAATATTCCTATCATCAAAAAAGTAGTATTCAGGGGTGCCCGGGTGGCTCTGTCGGTTAATCGTCAGACTCTTGATACTGGCTCAGGTCATGATCTCAGTGTCATGAGAATGAGCCCCACACTGGGCTCGGCACTCAGTGGGGAGTCTGCTTGAGATTGTATTCCTCTCCCTCTGTCCCTCCTCCCCATGATCTTTCTCTCTCTCTCTCCCAAATAAATAAATCTTTAAAAAAAAGTAGTATTCAGTGATTAAGAGAAAGCTGACATCTTTCTCTGCTGCTAACACATCCAGTATTTCAGATACTGAGCTCTAAAAAGGGACTAGAGAATTAAGATGTATAATGTTTTAAGATAAAACAGAAATAACTCTCCCTTAGTAACATAAAAATGACAAATGAAATATATATAATATCACTTCATTTAATTATTTATGTTTAAGGCAATATAATTTATATTGGTCAATGTGAAATGGAAATCTTTTTGGAAAAAAAAATAAGAAATGTAACCGAGCATTAGTTATAATGTGATCTTTATTTTGGAGCATTATGACTGATTTAATAGTGGTATGGATATTTTAGATTAAAATAGTAATAATTTCCATACTTTGGCTATAGAATTGATATATTACCAAGTACAATAACTTTTATCAATATAAATATCATTATCAAAAACAAAGCAGAATAAGAGACTCAATTCTAAGCTCTGTAGGGTTAACTAATTCCTTCATCATGTCACATAATTACAATTGCTTTTTATGTTGTGAGAGCATTTAAGATTTATTCTCCTAACAACTTTCAAATATATAGTACTTTATTGTTAACCATAATCACAGTGCTGTACGTTACATCCCCAGAATTTATCTAATTGGAAGTTTGTACCCTTTGACCAACATCTCCATATTTCCCCACCCCCCAGCCACTGGTAACCACCTTTGTAACTCTGGTTGTACAAGGTTGGCGGTTTTTTTAGATTCCACATATAAATAAGATCATACAGTATTTCTGACTTACTTCACTTAGCATAATGTCCTCGAGGTCCATCCCTGTAGTGGCAAATAGCAGGATTTTTCTTCTTTTTCATGGCTAAATAGTGTTACATTGTATATATGCACCACCTCTTGTTTATCCATTCAACTACTGACTTAGATTGTTTCTATCTCTTGTCTATTTTGAATAATACTGAAATAAATACGAGAGTGCAGATATCTCTTTGATATCCTGTTTTCATTTCCTCTGGATATACACCCAGAAGTGGGATTGCTGGATCAACAGTATAGAGGTTCCTCAAAAAATTAAAAATAGAGCTATCCAAGCTGGTGGCGCCTGGGTGGCTCAGTCGTTAAGCGTCTGCCATCGGCTCAGGTCATGATCCCAGGGTCCTGGGATCGAGCCCCGCATCGGGCTCCCTGCTCTGCGGGAAGCCTACTTCTCCCTCTCCCACTCCCCCTGCTTGTGTTCTCTCTCTCGCTGTGTATCTCTCTCTGTCAAATAAATAAACAAAATCTTTAAAAAATAATAAAATAAAATAAAATAAAAAAAGAACTATCCAAGCTTCTTCACACACAATTTTTATAATAACGAAATAATCCTAAATCCCACCTCCTATCCATTGTATCATTGCTCTCATTCATTTCACTCACATACAAGCATACATAAGCGTAAGTACATAACTGGATAGATTGTTGCTATTATTTTCAACAAACTGTTGTCTGTTCAACCAATTAAGAATAAGAAGAATTGAAGTGTACAATTCAGTGCTTTATTCTGTATTTAAAGAGATTTTCTTTCTTTCTTTCTTTCTTTCTTTTTCTTTCTTTCTTTCTTTCTTATTTATTCTTTCTCTCACCATTATCTCGGGGTTTTGTTTTTGTTTTTGTAGATACACTTTATCAGAACAGGACATCTAGTTCAAGTTTACTGAATGGGTGTATGTGTGTATACGTATGCATCTACTGAAAAAATCATGCAATTTTTATCCTCTATTCAATCAATATGATGTGATGGTCTGTACTATGTGTCAACTTGGCTAGGCTAATCAATCAAACACTAATGTAGGTGTTGCTGTGGAAGTTATTTTGTAGATGTATTAGCATCTATAATCAGTTGACTTTAAGTAAAGGAGATTAGCCTGGATAATTAGGGTGGGTCTGATCCAATTCGTTGAAAGGCTTTAAGAGCAGAACTGAGGTTTCCTTGAGGAAGAAGAAATTCCACCTGTAGACCACAATCTACTGGCAAATTTCAGAGTTGCCTAGTTAACTCCCACACTCACATAAGCCAATTCATTACAATAAATACTAATAAACCAGTTCTGGGATAAGAGGCCTCATGTTGGTCTTCTTGCATCTAGTTTAGTCCACAGAATCTTCCTAAGTAACCCAGGATATCTCACTGCAGGTGAGGGGATGCCACATTTTTTATACCTGGCATGGATCTCATCTATTTATTTCTCTGAATGCCTTTAATACGAAGAGTGGCAGGTATATTTGGCTTATGCTGATAATCCTCTGTATCTGTCTGTTGACATTCTGTCTTGCCACAAGTTACAAACATTTTTTTTCTTTTTGATAGAAAAATGAACACAACCTACAGGTGGATGGTTTTGTTTTTCTCCATCTAATAAATAATGAATTCAATAATTTGAATAAAAACACACAAAAACAATTATTCTCCCACAAAACTTCACTGAATTGACTTTGAAGGTCTAAATTGCTTTAATTTCTTTGTCTAATTTCCTCTTTCTTTGATACCCTTTTATGTTACATTTGGAATATTTCAAAATAGAATTACTGAGTTCCTGTTTGGTATGGAGCTACTGTATATGAAGAACATCTATTGATATTTATTATGCAAACCATGAGGGGAAAATAGGATTCCAGAACTGCAGTGACATCTTTGGTCTTCTTCAGGCTGTACCTGTGAAATCCACAGCAATCTGAGGACCTACATTCACAGTAAAATTCCTTGTGACTTCCAAAAATGTGGAGTATAATAATCATCAGTTTAATTCTACCACTTACTTGCTGTATAATTTGGGGAAAACAGCTTCTGAAATTGGGAACTGTTACATAGGATTGTTCTGAAGGCAAACTGAGATAAGCCTAGGTAGTTTTTAAATTTTGCTTTACCTTTATCTTAATTGACTTCATGCTTACGCCTTGTCAATTTAAAATCAATTTAAATAATTTTACTTTCAAGTTAATAAATTCCAGAGTCTTCTTGCATAGGTGTGATATCCATCCATCCCTGTCCCCCACACACACCAGCGGTCTATTATTTGCCAAGTATTTTAGAACCTGAATTTATGCATAATATGAATTAAGCCTTTAAGGGATTTAACAGTTTAACAACACTCAGCTTTAGTGAACACACAACACTTGAATACACTCTTTTCTCTTTTTTTCTTTTAACAGATAAGAGGGTTTGCAGAATGCTAGTTTGGTATAGCAAAGGCCTATTTCTTCTGTCTCTTGGTTCACTAAATTGCATCTACATTAGAAACTACAGTAATCAGTTATTCTTAAGTCTCCAAAGAGAAGTTCCATAAACACTGATCTGCTTTATCAATGACTTTGCCAAATTAGGGTCATAGGATATACCACAAATGGATTAATTATTTTCTGTTTTTATGACATTTACAAGTTTAAATCCTACTCAAAATTTTAATTATTTGATTCGGTCTTTATAGTCATTAATACTGACTACACTTATGGTTCTCTTGGGTGATGAATCAGATAGATGACCTCAGGAGAGGGCTCCTTACATATACTCTAAGTCTTGGCAAGGCTCAGTTCCTTAGAGCCCACAGAAGGACATCCTCCATTTAATAGGAACACTGATTCAGGAAGGTGAGTGTGAATGACTGCACAGTAGTTAGACTGAGAGCTAATGAACAGATGTGTTATAGTCTTGGCTTCCCAGGTTCTCTAAAACTCTTTTCAAATTACCTCCCACATAAATTGGTGTTAATGATTGTGCAAGACTCCCTTTAAGAAGCACTATGCTTAGACTAAAGGGAATTTTCAATACTTTTGGGGAAACATTTTTCATCTATATTAAGAATAATTCTTTTCACACCTATGCTCTAGCTCTGCCTCTCAGTAAAAGAAAATGAGCTGCTCTGCATTTGTTTCTCAATGCAAAGAAAGACATTTAATTTCTCAGGCAATGCATGGTAACTTAGAGCAATGTGTAGAATCTAAAATGGAAAATGCATACAAATACAAGATGAGTGGACTGTCTCATCCACAGACAATAACCCGTCCCTAATGAGTCATTTTCCTCTATATAAATTGAGGAATGTGACAAGGGTACAGAATGTTTTTCCCTCATGAGGAAAAAAATTTACCTGCAAAGATATGCTAATCATATTAGGCTGATGCATCCATTCGTAGCACATCATTCTTTTTCTCTATATTAAGAATCTGCCTTCTTATTGCTACTGCGCAACTAAGAGAAAGAAAAGAATTTTTTAATAAAAACATTTTATCTTTACTTTGCTGGAAGGAGCTGGACGTGAGCTCTCTAACTACAAATTCAAAACCAAATGACAAGAATAGAAATAAGAAGAATTTGCTGTGTATATTAACTTTCTATTGTTAATGTTTTTACTAGGCTGTTAGAAGATTATTGCTAGATATAATTAGGAATGAAGAGCTTAGGTTTTTTCAGGCCATAAATTTATTTAATTCTTTTATTTTGTATGTGAGTTGAGCTTTAATCTTTTATCTGTTTTCTTAAAACACTTGCCCTGAGAATCAAGGATTAAATACAAGATATTCTTCTCTGATTCTCTTCAGTCCCATCTGCACAAAGAGTATTCTTTAATGTGTACTCTAAAGCTGATTCCTTTGATTATTTTTTAAACTCACAGTCTACACTCTAATCAGGTTTTAAAACTATATTCCTGCATTAACATTATGTATGCGTGCACCAGTGCTGAGCTAATGGGCTAGGATGAGTCAGATCTCCATATATTTTTATGTTTTTTTCCCTTAGTTTGTCTTCATTTCAGATTGAAAACTCCCTTTACTTAGCCAATTTTTTAAATGAACTTCATAAATCTCCTCACGTAAAGCACAAGCAGCAGAATTTATTTAAAGTGGAAAACTTTTTCTCCCAATGCACTTTTGTAGATTTTGCTGTAAAGGGAAATCAGTTTTAAACAGGCAGGACTACTCTTCACTGAAAGAAAATTAAATTCTTGCATCCCTGTGCATACTGCATGCATGATATGCTTTCCATATGATTTCTACCTACGTGATCATCACTCAGCACTGAAAAAGCTCAGGGGCAAAAGAAGGTCAGGAAGGTATGAGGAGAGCAACAAAAATCAAGATGAAGTGAAAATGACTTAATTTCCATATTTCATCTGAAGTGCAAGCTCAAAAGAGAGAAGTGCTCACTCATCTTCCTCTTCACCAAAGCCTTCCCTGCAACCACACTTCAGTTAAGTGAGGGTAAAACAGGATTCTGCATTGAGTTCAGTCAACTTTCTCAGATGTGTTATCACAAGGAATTCTAGTTGCCAGGTGGCTCACTTGTCAATGGGAGATACCAAACAATCATAGTAATGGATAAGTGAAGAGCTTTTTACAGTTATCAGGCACATTATCACATTTGTGTCATTTAATCCTTACAAAAAACACTACCAAAGAAGATTAGTTTTATTATAATTGATGAGTCAACAGTGGCCGAGAGGTTAACTGATGGGAACAAGATCTACTAATGTCCAACAAGTAGTGGGTAACACTGGTTTTCAGACTCCAAACCCATGTTATTCCCAATACATGAAACTGCTTTGAAAGATGCCCTTGAATATCCATCCTAATGGATAAATATTCTTCTATAAACTGAAAGACAGAAATGTCTTTTCTGAAGCCCCACACATTGCAGGAATTGTTTGTTAATGAGCCAACTCCTAGGGCTCTTTTCTACTTACGTCCTTGAGCAGGAATATTGTGCATCTATGACTGAGCCAGGTCTTTTATTATTTTAACTTTTTTATTTAAATTAAAAAGTAATACATACATAATCATAACCAAAAAAATCAGATAAACAAAAAGAAGGAAATTTATAATATCCATAAACCTACATGGGTGCTTGTTGTTGTTGTCGTTAACTTAAAAAAACAAATTTAGACTTAAAAAAAGCAAAAATAGTACAGACAAGCTCCCATATAACCTCACGTACTTTTCTCTAATGTTAACATCTTATATAATCATAGTATAATTATTAAAACCAGAAAATGAATGCTGGTCCAATATTATTAAACTTCACATTTTATTTCATGGGTTTTTCCACTAATGACTACTTTTTGTTCCAGATTCTGATCACAAACCTCACATTGAATTCTTTTCATGTCTCCCTAACTCTCCTTCATCTGTGACAGTTCCTCAGTCTTTCCTTGTCTTTCATGAACTAGACTCTTTAAGAGTACTGGTCAAGTGCCTGAGTTGTGGTGTGTCTGATATTTTCTCATGATGGGGATGAGGTAATGAATTTTTGGCAGGAATATAACAGAAGTATTGTGCCCTTCTCTTGCATCACATCATGGTGTATATGACATTATATAATGGGAAGTTAATCCTGATCCAATGTAGTGTCTGCTAGGTTTCTACATAGTAAAGTTACTATTTTTCCATAAAATATAAAACATATGTTGAAGATTATTTTGAGACTATGCAAATATTATCTTTCTCTCAAAATCTGGCTCACTAATTTTAGCATCCATAGTGGATCTTGCTTGCAACAATGAGTACTATGGTGTTTCTGTTTCCCCCATTGCTTCTATATTGTAATAGAATATACAATCAGAATTCTTCTATAATGAAGAGATAGCCCTTTGCCCCACTTAGGTATTTATGGCATTTATTAAATTACTTATGTGTATCAATATGGATTCATGGATAATTCTTTTATTCAATAGTATTATGGTAGAAAAAAATAATCATCCCCCAAAGAATCCCTGGAATTTATTAATATGGTCCCTTACATGAAAAAAGATACTTTGCAGATGTAATTTAGGTAGGGACAGATCTTGAGATGGGGAGGTTTTCCTCAGTTATCCAGTGGATACAGTCTAATCACAGGAGTCCTTTAAAGTAGAAAACAAAGGAAGAAGAATGGGTCAGAGGGATGCGACATGAGAAAAGACTTGACCTATTGTTGCTGGTTCTGAAGATGAAGAAGGAGGCCACAAGCCAGGAAATGAAGTGATCTCTAGAAGCTGTGGTCAGCCTCTGACTGACAACCATCAGGAAAATGGTACCCCAGCCCTATAATTACAAGGAACTGAATAACAGTTAACATAAAAGAGTGCTAACAACATAAAAGAGTGAAGGAATGGATTCTCCTGTAGAGCCATTGCAAAGGCATGCAGTGATGTGGACACTTTGATGTAACCTGCACAGATCTGTATCAGACTTTTTACCTCTACTATTTTAAGATAATAAGTAGGTGCTAAGTCAGTACATTTGTGGTAATCTCTTAATGACAGCAATAGAGAACTAATAAAATCATCTTTTCTTTTTTTTCCCGCAAATTGTTCCAGCTTTGGTCATTGGAAGCCTTTCATTTGAGCTAGGTCTTTTGATCATTTTGATAATTGGTAGCATTTTCCTCATTTGAATTTATCATGCAGTCAATCTGCAAAGCAAGAGGATGAAATAAAAAGTCTGATGATTTCACACAAACAGAATTCATTTTAAGATTACCTCTACATGTTCAGAAGAAAGCCACGAAGGGATATAATTTAGCCAGGCATTACAATTTTTTAAAATATTTACTTATTTGAGAGAGAGAGAGCACCCACGGGGAGAGGGGGCAGAGGGAGAGGAAGAATCCCAACAGACTCTGCACTGAGCGTGGAGTCAACATGGGGCTCAATCTCATGACCCTGAGATCATGACCTGAGCCAAAACCAAGAATTTGATGCTTAACTGACTGCACCACCCAGGCGCTCCAGCCCATTATAATTTTTAAAAACTTAATTCAAATTATTGAAGTATGGAGGCCATGGGCATCATTTCTCCAATTTGTTAAAATGGGAGTATGTGTATTTCTGCTTTTACTAGGTTTGAAACTAGTTGGAAAAATAGGGGTAAGCCAGAACTCAAAACAGAAAATAGTTTAAGGAATGGGTAAAAGGCAGGGAATAAGTCACATGCCTCCTCCTACCTGGCTTGGTTTACAAAAGCTATAGTGAGTGAAATTTTAGGCCTGCCTGATGGTGAGAATTAACATTTCTTCAGTGGTGATTAATAATTAGATTTCTGTAATTTGAGATTAGATTTCTGTAACTTGAAAAGTAGTATTCTTAGAAAAAGAATATATTGGTATCAGTCATTTTAAGTAATTTACAAATGACATGTAGTCCCTCTGAAAAATCAGATTTTTATGGGACAGTGCAGTGAGAAGGGTACACTGGACATTTAGATAGGAAGAGGTGCCACAGAGTGGGAAAAGAGGGGACCTATAAAAGTAATATAATAGACATACTGATCAGTAATTGTCTACATTACAATTTGACTGATCCAGCCTTATAGGGATCCTCATATGCCTCCAAACTAGTCTTGCACAACTACGACTATGTTGACAAAAACATACTCCTTAAATTTTTTGAGAATAGAAACTATATCTTATTTAACTTTGATTTCCTAGCTCAGTTCCTCACACATAGTGCATTCTCTGTATATTTCTATGTAATAGATAAATGAATAAAAGAATGAATAATAACTTAAAATAGTGTGGGATATATGTAGCAATTCTACTATAGTAAATATTCTCCACAATAACTCAAGTATCTGAGGATGAAGAATTCATGGTTTATAAATGCCTATTATCTGTATGGGAAAATACCTCATATGCAAAACTTTGTGTTTTATTTTTCATTTTTTTTCATAATGTGCTGGTAAGATAATTTAAATTTTACACACAAAAAAAATACTACACACACACACACACACACACAATAGAACAAATCCTCTCCATGATATTAAGAAAGAATACAGAAAAGTAGAAAGAATACAGAAAAGTAAAAAGAATAAGAATAAAATTCAACAGGGGAATTTTAAAGACATTTTTACTCTAAGAAAACAATGTAGATGTGAGATGGGGATTAATAAAAACTGATACCATAAGCACCACATGAAAAATAATTTATGCCAATTTGATGTCAAAGCAACATGCTACCTACTGTCATTTTTGTTTGACAGTAGCTTAAAGAAAGTCTAATCTGAAAGGTTCATCAGTTAAACCTCTGGATTCAGCAGTTCATTAATTTTCTAGGATTTCCTTTTCTTAGTATCTTTCTCCCTCAATCTTTTTCTTCCTCTCTTTCTTTTTGGTAGGCTATTTTTCTTGTCACCAGATTCTATAGAAGGCATTTGGGAGAGATCATCCATAAATACATTTGTTTTGTTCAGTCCTCCACATATTTTTAGGAATTTGAATGGGGAAAATCATTACCTTACAGAAAAAATCAGAACTGGACAATACTTTATCACTGTCAGAATTGTTTTCAGGTGATTATTAGACCTGTTTTGCTCCCAAAATAGCAATCTCCTTTCAATAGTCTGTTCCATAAGCAAAGCATGAATAACTAATGTTTAATCTGTTACTTTGTGTCTGGATCAGAATTGGCCAGATTTCAGATTAGCATTAAGGAGTTCATATGAGTTGCTAATACCTGTCATTTAAAAATCAATTTCCCTTCCTCAGTATCTCCTTTTTTCTTTATTTCTATCTTGTGTGTAAGTTCTACTGTTTCTTGTTTGCATGATAGCAGCTAACATATATATTCCAACTCATTTTTCTGTAAGCATATTGTATAGTAATTTACAAATCTTTCCTCATGAGTTAATATTCCAATCTGTTGGTAACCTAAGCAACTTTATTAAACTTTAAGATTCCCACCACCATTTCCTAGAACATCATAACTCGCCAGAGTTTGTTACCCACTAAATTTCCTAAGATATGAAAATTCTCCTACAGCAATTACTTGCTGCATAAAACAAAATACAGATTTAAATACACAATAGAAACAGAATGCAGAAAAATAGGGATGTAATTTATGAGATATTAAAATGAAGTCTTTATATTCCACATTTTATCTGGAGTCTAACATCTGTAAAAACCCAAACATTCTGCAGCCGCCTCTCTGAGGAGGGCTGCAACATAACTGCTCTGACCCAATATTCATTAAACAGCAAAGATTTAAAAACACTGAAGATACCTCTAAGTTGTAAAAGTATTGCTGAAGATCCCCCAATGTACACTGCTCAAGTCATTATAAATACAAAGCAATTTAGTGATGTAAATCATGACCCTCTAAAATAGTTAAATTTTTATAATAAATTTAAATATGGAATTATTTAGTAAATAGTCCTGAAATAAGTAGAGAAAACCAGCATATACCAAACAATATTGAAATATTAATTAAAGCCAAAATTGGAAGCAAATTAATTGTTCATTTTCAGGGAATCTTGAACTATGATTTATCCATTCAATGCAATATTATGCCACCATTCTATATATTTACCTAATGTTTATTTACATAAAATGCATACCATATATACTAATTGCATTGTTCTAAAGTTTCAATTACAATATTGAAATTATATGTTGAATGTGGTTACAATTATGTTTTATTTAAGCCACACAGAGTACAAAAAAAGAAAGAAATTTGCTCTAAAATGTCAGTAAGTGATAAGTTATTTTCTTTTTTCTTTTTTTTTTCCCACAAGTAACTTCTAAATAACTTATTGTTATGACTTTTCCTCAATCTCTCTTTCTTGACCTTTTCATAGAAGTACTTAAGGTAAGTACTTCTCTCTTGGTTTCTGAATAAATATCTTTCCTGGTTTTCTTCTGGTTTATTCTTATCCTCTATTGTACTTTCTAATTTAGGTGTGTGATCTAAAAATGAAGCTTCCAAATCTAGAGATTTCAACTAAATCTCTAAAATAGAGATGTCAACTCTATTTTAAGCTTACTCTGTATTTTCTTTTTTCTCCAGCTTTGTTGAGATATACAGTTGACTCTTGAACAACACAGAAGTTAGGGGCACCTAACCACCAAACTCTGTACAGTCAAAAATCCACATATAAATCTGACTCCCCAAAAACTTTATTAATAGCCTACTATTGACCAGAAGCATAAACAGTTAACACACATTTTGTATATGTATTACACACACTGTATTCTTACAATAAAGTAAGCTAGAGGAAAGAAAGTGATGAGAAAATCATAAGGAAAGAAAATACACTTAAGTACTGTACTGTATGCCTTGAAAACAATTTGTATATGTGACCCTTTGCAGTTCAAACCTGTGTTGTTCAAAGGTCAACTCTAATTAACATACAATATTATGTAAGTTTAAGGTGTAGAGTGTGTGGACTTAATAAGCATATATTGCAAAATGATTACCACCATATTATTAGCTAACATCTCCATCACGTCATATAATTTTCACTTCTTTTTTGCGAAGAAAACATTTAAGATCTACTCTCTTAGCAACTTTCAGGTACATAATATAGTATGATTAACTATTATCACTATGCTATATGTTAAGTCCCTAGAACTTATTTACCTTATAACTGGAAATTTTTACTCTTGACTAACAACTCTCCTTCTCCCCAAACCTCCCAGCCCCTCGTAACCACCACTCTTGGCATTGTTTCTAGGAGTTTCATTTTTTTAGATTCCACAGAAAAGGAAGATCATATAGTATTTGTCTTTCTCATCTTAGTTACTTCACTTAGCATAATGTCCTCAAAGTCCTCCATGTTGTCACAAATGGCAAATGTCCTTCTCTTTTATGGCTGAATAATATTCCTTTGTTATATATAGATACCGCATCTCCTTTATCCATTCATCCATAGATGGACACTTAGGTAGTTTCCATATCCTGGCTATTGTGACTAATGCTATAATGACAATAGGGTGCAGATACCTCTTCGAGATTCTGTTTTCATTCTTTTTTGAAATACCCAGAAGTGGGGTTGCTGGATCACATGGTAATTTTATTTTTAATTTTTTGAGGAACCACCATACTGTTTTCCATAGTGACTGAACCAATTTATATACCCCACAACAGTGCAAGGGGCTTCTTTTTTCTCCACATCCTCTCCAACACTTATATTTTGTCTCTTTGATAACAGCCATCCTAACAGGTATAAGGTGATATCTCATTGTGGCTTTGATTTGCATTTCCCTGTAGACTAGTGAAACTGAGCACCTTTCCATGTACCTTTTGGCCTTTTGAATGTCTTCTTTAGAAAAATGTCTACACAGGCCCTTGCCCATTTTTTAATTGGGTTTGGTTTTTGCTACTATTAAAATATCCATACTACCCAAAGCAATCTGCAGATTCAATGTAATCCTTATCAAAATCCCAATGGCATTTTTCACAAAAATAGAACAAACAGTCCTAAAATTTGTATGGAACCACAAGAGACCCCAAATAGCCAAAGCAATCTTAAGAAAAAGGAACAAAGCTAGAAGCATCACACTTCCTTATTTCACATTATATTATAAAGCTATAGTATTCAAAACAGTACACGGTATTGGCACAAAAACAGATACACAGATCAAAGGAACAAAATAGAGACTCCAGAAATAAACACATGCATATATGATCAATTAATTTATAACACAGAAGTCAAGAATATACAATGGGGAAAGCACAGTCCCTTCAGGAAATGTGCCTGAATCTAATATAATGTTATATGTTCATTATATCTCAAAAAAGCAAAAAAGATCATTAGTAAAAGCAATCCCAGTTCCATATTCTGAAACATCCTAAACTGTGCTTTACCATGGACTTGAAATTTAACCTTCCTCAAAACATCTATGGACTTTCAACCTGGAAGTTATCCAGAATCACTTCAACCTCAAAATCCACCTACAAATTTGAAAACCCTAATGATGTCTGATGAGCAGCTAGGTTTACAAATCACTTCTCTTGTGTCTCTTGCTTCAATTTCCTCTTGCAAATTCTAATTAATTTTATTACTATACTCATCTTTTTTTTCAAAGATTTTATTTATTCATTTGGGAGAGAGAGAGAGACAAAGAGAACACAAGCAGGGGAGCAGCAGAGGGATAGGAAGAAGCAGACTCCCCGCTGAGCTGGGAGCCCAACATGGGGCTCCATCCCAGGACCTGGAGATCATGACCTGAGCTGAAGGCAGACAATCAACCATCTGAGCCCCCCAGGCGCCCCAATAGTATACCCATCTTTAACAGAAACTTGAATCTTCTTTTTACTCCATCTCATAAAAGTGTGATTCTTGTATGATGGGTCAAATACAATGACATTGAATGGGTGAAAGTAATAGGAAGATAGATGTCTCTTTGATAATAATAATCAGGCCTATTTTTTGTCTAACCTTTCAAAATTTATTCTTTTCGGACTGATTCCCTATTATTGTAAATCTGTGTAACAATATGGTCTGTGGAAGCCTCTTACTCAGGAAGAGCCCTTTACTGGAGAAGGCTTTCATGACTGATTTAGCATATAGGCCTCACATGTAAAATTAATACTTGATGTGGTATACTCTGATGTGGTTCACTGCAGATCACCAGGACTGATATGGGCCCAACCACGATTCTAAAGCCAAATCCAAGCTAATTATATAATATTCTTTTGGCCTATCTTATAAGCATTTATCTTTCTCAAGGGATATCTGTAATCATGGTAGTTAACAGGTCAGGATTTAGAGAATATGAGCCACAGCAGTATAAGTTTGAATCTTACTAATGAAATAACTACCAAGAGTATCCCAGCCCTGCTGAGACTGAGGTTTTTCATATGACCTTGACCTGGCCAAGATTGTTTCAGAAACTGCCTCCTGTTACACAGTATCATGGGCAACAGGATTGACATTCTCATAATTTTCAAATAACATCTGTCCACACCTAGAATACTGTGTGCATTTATGATTCCCATTCCTTAAGAAATAAAACAGAGTTTGAAAAGAATAATAAATGATTAACTAAATAATAAAATAGTTACTGCTTTATGAAGTGAAATTTAAAAGATTAGAATCGTCTTTTCATTCTGTAAAACAAAAGCTACGAAAAAACTCAAACTGTGAAAAAAAACCTGAACTGTGTAAAAGTGACTTTATTTACCAAATCACTAAATAATGGGATGTTGATTTTACTTCCAAAACACTTGTTGAATCCGCGATGTCTTCATCTCCATGGAAGCCAGTCTAATTTAACATACTATCATCTCATCTGGACTAAGATTCTAATTAGTCCTCACTCTCTATTCTTCCTTTACCCTAGTCCACATTCCATATACATTTAGTGTTTTCAAACTAAACTTGGGTCCAGGTCAAGATGGCAGACTAAATATGTATACATACACTATAACTCTCCTGAGACACTAATTAAAATTATTATATAAATAAATGTGCAAAGAACAATATAATCCTACCACAAAGAAAACAGAATGAAAGTCACCAATAGAGGAGGGATTTCAACTAATTCTAGTGAAGCAGAGTTAAGTAGACATCACCTAGAATTCTGGTAGTCAGCCCACCTAGCAGATGCCCAAGGAGACCATAAAGTCAAAGACTGAAAATTAACAGAAATTAAGAGTAAGGAATGGAAATGAAAAGGTATTATTTGAAGGCTTAAACAGAAAAGAGGCAATAATCCCACTAGTCTCTCAGGTCCTGGAGAAAAATGAAAGCCACAAGGCAACTAAATCCCTGCTAAAACAATTGATGGTTATCTTCTAAAAAAAAAAAAACAACAAAATAAAACAAAACTGTTCTAAACTCTAAGGAAAGCGCTAAGGCAATTATAGTATCCCAGAGTATTCTGAATTCTTGCACTTAATAGCCTTACTAAAATAGCCTGTTTATTCCAGAGTGAGACAGTCTGTTGAAAATTCTATCCACAAATACATGAACTATAATTATCCTTCATATCACCTTACATTAAATATGAATGCATGAGCAGGAATTACTAGATATTTAAGGAAAGCATGCATCATGGGGAAAAAATGATCAAAACAAGCAAAGAAAAAAAAATCCAAAACACTGACTGGGGAGGTGCACATATTTCAACAAATAAAGAAAAATTTTAGGAAAATTAATTAGTAAGCTCAATGCTATAAGAAGTACATTTAGAAACCAATAAGAATTTCTTGAAAAATAAAAAATGCAATTACCTAAATAAAAAGAAATTAATTACATAAGTGTTAGAAGACAAAGCTAAAGAAATCTCCTTAATATAAGCATATTTATATTTTATCATATCACTTATCATATTATATATATATATCATTTATCATGTTATTTATGTGTAACATATTATATATATATATATATATATATATATATATATATATATATATCAAGCAAAGGAATTATTTTTACTTGAGAGGTATCATCTAGCTAATAGGAATTCAAGAAAAAAATGAGAGTGAGAGAATAATAGAGGATAATTTACCAAAGCTGAAGGGAGGCATTCATCATCAAAATAAAGATTCTATAAATTATTAAACAGGGTGAATAAAAATAAGTGACCCACACTGCAATTCCATATTACCAATGATAAAAAGAAGACTCCTAAAAGATTCTAAAGAGGAAAAGAAAAACAGATTGCTCACAAATTAACCTTTCTAAGACTGCAAACAGACCTCTTATCATCAAAGGTAGCTGTTAGAAGAAAAAAAAATGCCTTAAAAAGTCAGAGAGAAAAATAACAGAAAACCTTTAATGACCAAATTAGCAATTAAAAGTGAGAAAAGAATACTTTTCAAACTGCAAATATCCAAAGAATTTACCTCATACACACACCTTCTTATTATTAAAGATGTACTTCAGTAAAATGAAAGGCAATTAAAAAAAGGACCACTGAGGATCTGACGTACAAAACCCAAGAGGAAAATTCCAGATGGCCATTCGTCTACAGGCATATATCACAATTTTTTCAGCACTGGACAAGAGAACAGAAGACTCCAGAAGAAATCTTTAGGGAAAAGTTTTATCTACATCTATATGATTTAGATAATATTATATGACTTGAGAAACTAAATGAACATAATATACCATAATAAAGGCAGAATCATAGCAAATACTTATAGAGTATTTACTACATGTCAGGCATTGTTCTAGGCATTTTATGTATACTAACCCATTGAATCATCACAATAATTCTATAAAGGATATACTGTTAATATCACTATTTATAGATCACAAAAATAAATCCACACAGCTGGGATGTGATTGAAGCTTTGGCTTCAAATCAGGCAGTCTGACTCCAGGAGAGCCAAAGGAAAATTCAAAAGAAGAAATAAAAACAAAATAAACACAAATTATAAAAGACATAAAGAAAAGAGCACTTTCATGGTATACTACTTGACTCTGCATCAAACAATATTTGCATAGTCATAATAGCTAAACATCATTAACCTTTAACTTTATAATTGTTTGGCGGGACATATCCCCATTCCTAATGTAGCCCATAGAGGAATAGGAATTTTCATTTGACTTCTTAGGCATGAAAAATAAGAGAGAAACACTCCAAGATTCTCTTCTTTTCTCACCACTCTGTAACTTATCTGATGATGTTCCTGGGAGAGTAAGTTGCTTATGCTTATCCCATCATTTTCTTCTTTCTATCCTTCTTCCTCCCTTTTCCTTTCAAAGAAGGTACATCTTGGTTGGCTCTCTCTTCCCATGTGGTTTGCTTATATAAGCTGTCTCTGTCCCTTCAGGGAAGGTCGGTAGTTGTTTTGTTCAGTCTGTTCTGAGTTAATTAGCTTTGGTCTCCTATTTTTCAGTTTTTATTAGCAGTAAAGCAAAGAAGACATTTAAGTCCCCTCCTTCTCTACCCACTCCCTCCTTCTCTCCTTTTCTCCCTCTCTTTCTCTATCAATTCTAAACTTAAAAGAGTAATTCAAGAGTCATAATTACTCACTATTTAATATCCCAAGAATCACCATCTTATATGTCATAACATACAAGTACAAAGATGAAATTCAAATATAAAAAGTGCAACATAAAGTACAATATAATCACAAATGAATTCTACCAGACATTTAAAGAGCTAATACCTATTCTCCTCAAACTATTACAAAAAACAGAAGAGGAAGGAAAGCTTCCAAATATATTCTATAAGACCAGCATTACCCAGATACTGAAACCAAAGACACCACAAAAAAAGTATAAACTACAGGACAATATCCCTGATGAACATAGATGCAAAAATCCTCAACAAAATATTAGCAAAATGCATACAACAATGCATTAAAAAGATCATTAACCATCATCAGGTTGGATTCATTCCCAGGATGCAAGGATGTTTCAATATTCACAAAGCAATCAATGTCATACACCACATAAACAAAACAAAGGATCAAAATCATATAACCATTTCAATAGATGCAGAAAAGGCATTTGACAAAGTACAGCATCCATTCATGATAAAAACTATCAACAAAATGGGGTTAGAGGGAACATACCTCAACATAATAAAGGCTAAATATAAAAACCCCAAAACTAACATCATCTTCAATGGTAAAAAAAACTGAGACCTTTCTGTCAGAAATGAGATAAGGATGTCCACCCTCATAGCTTTTATTCAAAAGTCCTACCCATAACAGTGGGACAAGAAAAAGAAATAAGAGGCATCCGTATTGATAAAGAAGAAGCTAAACCGTTACTATTTGCAGACAATATGATATTATACACAGAAAATCCTAAAGACTCCACAAAAAAAACTGCTAGAAGTAATAAAGAAATTCAGTAAAGTGGCAGGATATGAAATTAATACCCAGAAATTGGTAGTGTTTTTGCAGAGGAAGTCACAGAAAGAGAAATTTTAAAAACAATTTCATTTACTATTGCACCAAAAAAAAATAAAATACCTAAGAATAAACTTAACTAAAGAGGTGAAAAACCTGTACTCTGAAAACTATAAAACAATGACGAAAGAAATTGAAGTGGACACAAACAAATGAAAAGATCATTCCATGTTCAGGGACTGAAAAAATTAGTATTGTCAAAATGTCCATATTACCCAATGTAATCTACAGATTTAGTGCAATATGTATCAAAATACCAATATCATTTTCACAGAACTAGAACAAATAATACTAAAATTTATATGGAACCAAAGAATACCCCAAATAGCCAAAGCAATCCTGAGAAAGAAGAACAAAGATCAAGGTACCACAATTCCAGATTTCAAAATATACTACAAAGCTGGGGATGTCTGAATGGCTCACTCAGTTAAGCATCTGACTCTTGATATCAGCTCAGGTCTTGACCTCAGAGTCATGAGTTCAAGCCCTGCATTGGGCTCCACACTAGGCATGGAGCCTACTTTAAAAA
Source organism: Mirounga leonina (assembly GCF_011800145.1). Classification (NCBI taxonomy): domain Eukaryota; kingdom Metazoa; phylum Chordata; class Mammalia; order Carnivora; family Phocidae; genus Mirounga; species Mirounga leonina. The sequence continues at coordinate 31,465,835 of NW_023270415.1, read as the reverse complement.
AATACTACAGGGCATCTGGGTGGCTCAGTTGGTTAAGCGACTGCCTTCAGCTCAGGTCATGATCCTGGAGTCCCAGGATTGAGTCCTGCATCGGGCTCCCTGCTTGGCGGGAAGCCTGCTTCTCCCTCTGACCCTCCCCCCTCTCATGCTCTCTCTCTCTCATTCTCTCTCTCAAATAAATAAATAAAATCTTTTAAAAAAATACTACAAAGCTGTAAGAAGCAAAACAGTATGGTACTGGCACAAAAATGGACACATAGATCAAAAGAACATCATAGAGAGCCGAGAAATAAACCCACAAATATATGGTCAATTAATCTATGACAAAGGAGGCAAGAATATAAAATGTAGAAAAGATGGTCTTTTCGATAAATGGTGCTGGGAAAACTGGACAATTACATGTAAAAGAATGAACTGGACAACTTTCTAACAACATGCATGAAGATAAACTTAAAATTGATTAAAGACCTAAATGTGAGAGCTGAAACCATAAAAATCCTATAAGAGAGTACAGGCAATAATTTCTTGGACACTGGCCACAATAACATTTTTCTAGATATGTCTCCTAAGGCAAGGAAAACAAAAGCAAAAATAAACTATTGAGACTATATCAAAATAAAAATCTTTTGCACAACAACAACAACAACAAAAAGTACAACCTGCTAAATGGGAGAAGATATTTGCAAAGGATATATCCAATAGGGGTTAATGCCCAAAATATATAAAGAATATATGCAACCACATACCAAAAAAATGAACAATCCACTTAAAAAATGGGCAGAGAACCTGAATAGACATTTTCCTAATGAAGACATACAGATGGACAACAGACAAATGAAAAGATGCTCAACATCACTAATCATCAGGGAAATGCAAACCAACAGCACAATATCTGTTAGAATGGCTAAAATCAAGCAGACAAGAAACAACAGGTGTTGGCAAGGATGTGGAGGGAAAGGAACCCTCGTGTACTGTTAGTAGGAATGTAAACTGATATAGCCACTGTGGAAAACAGTATGGAGGATTCTCAAAAAATTAAAAATAGAAATACCACATGATTCAATAATTCCACTATTGGGTATTTACCAAGGGAAAGCACTAACTCAAAAAGATATAAGCACCCCTGGGGTGCCTGAGTGGTTCAGTCACTTAAGTATCTGACTCTTGATTTCAGCTCAGGTCTTGATCTCAGGGTCATGAGTTCAAGTCCCAAGTTGGGCTCCACATTGTGCATGGAGCCTACTTTAAAAACAAACAAAACAAAACAAAACAAAAAAACTATGTTTACTGCAGAATCATTTACAGTAGCCAAGACATGGAAGCAACCTAAGTGTCCATAAATAGAAGAATGGATAAGGAAAATGTGGCACACACACACAAGAATATTACACAACTATAAAAAAGGATGAGATTGTGCCATTTAAGACAACATGGATGGATCTAGAGGGTATTATACTAAGTAAGTCAGACTGAGAAAGACAAATACCATAAGATTCCACCCACAAACGGAATCTAAAGAAAATGAATAAACAAAAAGCAGAATCAGAACCATAACTACTGAGAACACTGATAGTTTAAGGGGGGATGGGGAAGGGGAAATTGGGTGAAGGGGTGAGGGAGATACAGGCCTCCACTTACAGAATGAGTAAGTCATGAGAATAAAAAGCAGAGCATATGGAATACAGTCAATAATACTATAATAGTGATGTAATGGGATAGATGGTAGTTATACTTGTGAACACAGCATGATGTATAAACTTATCAAATCACTATGTTGTACACTTGAAACTAATGTAACATTGTGTGTCAACTATACTCAAAAAGAAAAAAATGTAGCTGTCTCATGAAAAGAAATTAAACATAAACAGTTCCTATTCTTTAAAAAGATAACTTAAAAAAGAAAAAAGTACAACATAAAACTACAAATATGAGATGTGAAGTAGAAGAAAAGATAAATGCAAGAAAGGATAAAGTTGTTAATGTTCTTATCTCAGAAAGTGGGAAGTCAAGAGACACTGTCTGTAGATAATGTCACACAAATGGATAGCTATATTTTAACCAATATTCCTGTTTTCTGATTTTTTATAGCCCCAATTTTAGAAGTACTTTGTACATCCAAATTCTGAGCCTTCCAAAGTTCCTGAATCAGCCTGATTCTATGCTATCCCTGGGGCTGACAAAATTGCAATTTGCTCAGGTCTGCCAAGTTAGTTACCACTCAATCTTCCACTTTCCAGCTTTCCAAATACTGTTGCTCACCTCTTCCCTCGGGTTCTTTGCCTTTAGACTTATAACTTTATGAAAATTCATGGTACTGCCATTTTCATGGTATCTCAAGGAGAATGAAAGTAAACAAGGGTATTTGGTCTGCTATGTTTAAGTTGAAGTCCTGCTATTAGTTTCAAGATTGTCTGTTTTTGCAGCTTAGAAGTTGTCTCTGCCACAAAATGTAATTACACACTTTCCTTAATTCCCTTCCTATCTAACTTTGATTATCTGAGTCATCATTTCAGACACTGTCTTATCAAAACTCCAGCTCCCCTGCTCTTTTACTTTTAGTATCTACCCAGCTAAATGCCAGTATTTTCTTTTTGTCTATACCGAAGGGACAGAGGTAATACAAACAAATGAATAAATAAACAACACAAATAGTTCAATAGTGTTACAATTTTATCATCAGAAACATCAGCACATAACTAACCAGCAAGTGTAATTGGTCTTTTGGATATTTTTTCTCTTTCCACTTCCAAAAATAATATTTCAAATAATATTTCAATCTCTTCCAGCTTCAAACTATGCTCTCTCTTCACTTTCTTAGCAGACTTAGCTAAGACTTATTTTCACACAGAAAATAAGCAGGAAAAAAGATACTAACTTCTCAAAACTAAACAGTTACAACTACCATTTTTAGATTCACCTCCTAATACTTACCCCTATTCTGTTGCCAATGTAGTACTTTTCATTCCTAATTTTATTTCACCCTTCAGTGGCACTTGACAAAGATCCACCTTCTTTATTTCTTTTTTTTAATTTAATTTAATTTTATTATGTTAGTCACCATACATCATTAGTTTTTGATGTAGTGATCCATGATTCATTGTTTTCATATAACACCCAGTGTTCCATGCAATACGTGCCCTCCTTAATACCCACACAGGGCTAACCCATCCCCTCACCCCCCTCCCCTCTAAAACCCTCAGTTTGTTTCTCGGAGCCCATAGTCTCTCATGGTTCATCTCTCACACCAATTCTACCCCGCCTTCATTTTTCCCTTCCTTCTCCTAATGTCCTCCATGTTATTCCTTATGTTCCACAAATAAGTGAAACCATATGATAACTGACCTTCTCTGCTTGACTTATTTCATTTAGCCTGATCTCCTCCAGTCCCATCCATGTTGTTGTAAAAGTTGGGTATTCGTCCTTTCTGATGGCTGAGTAATATTCCATTGTATTTATGGACCACATCTTCTTTAACCATTCATCTGTTGAAGGGCATCTTGGCTCTTTCCACAGTTTGGCTATTGTGGACATTGCTGCTATGAACATTGGGGGGCTGCGTATAGCCCTTCTTTTCACTACATCTGTGTCTTTGGGGTAAATACCCAGGAGTGCAATTGCTGAGTCATAGGGTAGCTCTATTTTTAAATTTTTGAGGCACCACCACACTGTTTTCCAAAGTGGCTGTACCAACTTGCATTCCCACCAACAGTATAAGAGGGTTTTCCTTTCTCCAAAACCTCTCCAACATTTGTTGTTTCTTGCCTTGTCAATTTTTCCCATTGTAACTGGTGTAAGGTGGTACCTCAATGTGGTTTTGATTTGAATTTCCCTGATGGCTAATGATGATGAACATTTTTTCATGTGTCTGTTAGCCATTTGTATGTCTTCTTCGGAGAAGTGTCTGTTCATGTCTTCTGCCCATTTTTTGACTTGATTATTTGTTTTTTGGGTGTTGAGTTTGAGAAGTTTTTTATAGATTTGGGTATCAGCACTTTGTCTATAGTGTCATTTGCAAATATCTTCTCCCATTCTGTGGCTTGCCTCTTTGTTTTGTTGACTGTTTCCTTTGCTGTGCAGAAGCTTTTTATCTTGATGAAGTTCCAAAAGTTCATTTTTGCTTTTGCTTCACTAGCCTTTGGAGATGTATGGAATCAGAAAACACCCCAAATCACCAAGGAAATGTTGAAAAAGAAAAACAAAGCTGGGGGCATCACGCTGCCTGATTTCAACCTATATTACAAAGCAGTGATCACCAAGACAGCATGGTGCTGGCACGAAAACAGACATATAGACCAACGGAACAGAATAGAGAGCCCAGATATGGACCCTCAACTCTATGGGCAAATAATCTTCGACAAAGCAGGAAAACATATGCAATGGAAAAAAGACAGTCTCTTCAATAAATGGTGCTGGGAAAATTGGACAGCTATATACAGAAGAATGAAACTCGACCATTCTCTAACACCATACACAAAGATAAACTCAAAATGGATGAAAGACCTCAATGTGAGACAGGAATCCATCAAAACCCTAGAGGAGAACACAGGCAGTAACCTCTTTGACATCGGCCACAGCAACTTCTTTCAAGATACATCACCTTCTTTATTTCTTGAAAAATACTCTCAGCTCTAGCTTTCGGTAAAACTCTATTTTAGTTCTCCTCCCTCCAACGTCTTGAAATTCTTTTTTTTTTTTTTAGATTTTATTTATTTATTTGACAAAGAAAGATACAGCAAGAGAGGGAACACAAGCAGGGGGAGTAGGAGAGGGAGAAGCAGGCTTCCTGCAGAGCAGGGAGCCCGATGCAGGGCTCGATCCCAGGACCCTGAGATCATGACCTGAGCTGAAGGCAGATGCTTAAGAACTGAGCCACCCAGGTGCCCCCAACATCTTGAAATTCTAATTTGCCAGTCCCCCTTTCTCTTGTTGACCAATAAATGTTGAAATACCTCTAGATTTCTTCCCTAGGATCTCTACATTGCTAATCATCCACTCACTCCCATCATGATCTCATTCATTTCCTAGGCTTAACAAGAACTCAATTTCTATAAAAGTGCTCAAAAATTCTAAACCAATACATGGAGCTGTGCTATTTCCCTACTAGCATGTTACCTCCAAGCTACCGTTATCTCTCACCTAGACTCTTTGTTATATTGGTTATTCTGAATTGCTACTGGCTTCCTCTACAATGTATTTTCTACAAAGCTTCTAAAGAGACAATTCAATCCAAATCTGTCCATGTCACTCCTGTTCTTAAAAATCCCAGTGGCTTCTCTCTGTGTTTAAATTATTAAAATCCAACATCCCAAGATGGTTTACAAAGTCCTTCCTGATCCAGCTTCCGATGTTATGTCCAGTCTTATGCTTTGCCACCATTCTTTGGGTTCTCTCTTTGCCAGTCATCTTAGATTTCTTTCAGTTTATCAAACTAACTCCCAATCTTTCAAACGTCATGTGGTAGATGCTACAAGGTGTTGCCCAGATGCCACTCCAGAAATAAAGGTTTTATTGAGATTGCCACCAGGAGATGTATCTCAACTGTCAGTCCTCTTAGGGATTGCATCAAATGAAAAGAACTGCCTCACCCAAAGTCATGCCCCCTTTGGGGCAGGGTGGGGAGAGTAGCCTATTTCCAATTACTCATTTACAAAGAGGTATAAAATTTGACTTTTTAGGGCCAATTCAAAGATAACTCTGAAGAATCTTTACACTTCAGAGCCCCCAATAGGATTGAACAAGGCTTTGTTGAGATTACATCATAGCTTGACTTCTCCTTCTGCACATTCCAGTTTTTGTCTCTTCCCTTTCAATAGATGTTAATGCCAAGAGCACTTCCTAATAACCTGATGCAAGCAGAGTCCATTTCTCAGGTTGAAACCCATGACACATGGTGTCACCCCTATTAAGAACATTATATTTCACTTTGTGTTTTTCCTCACTGACTTCTCACTGTGTCATTTTTCCATGGAGGCATTCCCTGAGTCCTAGGATAGGGATAAAATTACCTTATTTTGTGACTTTCTACCACTCTTCTCCACTCATAAAAGCCATCATATATTGAATTATTTTAATTCTGCTTTCTCAACTGGATTTAAACTCCAGCTCACTCCACCTACCATGCTGGTCTTCGTTAGTTTTATTTTGTAGTTCATGCTGCCACCTGCTTCTGGTCCTTTCCTGTAACAATTCTTCCCACCTCACGCCATTTAGCTAATCCTCACTCAGCCTTCATGTCTTTGCTTAAAAAGTGTCATGCCAGAGCTTTCTCCATTCCAATTACAAACATTCACTTATTCCTAAATATTAAGGGCATGCTTTTATTCTCTATGTATCTAAGAATGCAGAAACTATATATGCCCTTCTTCCCACTCTACCCTGAAGTATTTTTTTTTAAGATTTTATTTATTTATTTGACAGAGAGATACACAGCGAGAGAGGGAAGAGAAGCAGGGGGGGTGGGAGGGGGAGAAGCAGGCTTCCCGCCTAGCGGATGCAGGGCTCCATCCCAGGACCCTGGGATCATGACCTGAGCCTAAGGCAGACATTTAACGACCGAGCCACCCAGGCGCCCCCTACCCTGAAGTCTTAACATAGTGCTTTACACTCTGAAGATGCTGAACAACTGATTTACTTGAGTTTTTTCAATGCCATCCACATATATATTGCTTTACTGTGGGATACACACTTCTCAGAAGAACCCATCCTTTTCAGAATCCTGTCCCTCCCTCCTTCTAGCCCATTTATACTCAGGGATATAAAATTTCTATACTGATAAATAAAAAATGGAGATGAAGGAGAGATGAAGTGTGGGAGCAGAGGCAACTGCTTACTGTCACTTCTCAGAGAGTTCACCTGTCCAGATCTCTCATGTAATTGACACAGGAAGTGAGCCTTTCATTATGGAGCAATGGTAGGGATGGTATAAAAGCAGTTCCTGCCATTTTTCAAGTAATCACTACCTTATACAGTAAAGTTAATTATGTCACAGTTATTTCCTTCCTTAGTTGGACTTAACAAGATGAAAATAACTGTCACATTTCTAATTTATTACACTTGATATTAGTATAATTCTTCAATTTAATAGTATGTGGAGTTTCTTTTGTGAAACCTTATCAATTAGTAAGAAATTGAGGGAGGCCCAACTTGTCTACAGTTTCTAGAATTTGGTGATATAATTTGGGACTTTATAACTAGTATAATAACTTTAATTTATTTACATTATATATATTTTCCTTTGAAAAATACTTTTAGTTCTGTTGTACAACAACATTTAATAACATTTACAAATTAATGCATTGAGGATATCTGGATATAGAATGCTTGATTCAATATTTTTTAACCTAAAAACTATATACCTGTTGTTAAATTGTATACTTTTAATTAATGTTTAAGATAAACTGTGTTATTTTTTGTATTTACTTACTGCAACTTCCTTGAGAGATAATTGTACTTCTCTGCCCCACTAATGTCAGGCTTGGCCATGTGGCTTATTATGGCCAGGGAAATGTTAGGGAAACTTTGAAGAGTCACATGTGAGTTGTGCTTCAAGTCTGGATCTTGGAGTTAAGGGTCATGTATATTTATATTCATATTTGTATATATAAGTATATAGAAAGAGGATTGTATATATCTACACACTTATAACCTATACATATATATTACATGCACAGACACATGCATAAATATGCTCACCTTCAAATGTCAGGGAACAAAATGTATTAGAACAAAACCCACATAAACAGAGCTTGTTACTGTTTGTAAGTATCTCACTCTTTTGTCAGGGTCCCTAAACTTGTGATCTTCTTTTTAAGAGTAGAACTATCCTATTCACAGACTTAGAGCTAAGATGTGCACTAGACAGGCTTTTACAGAATAGAGCAGGACCATCGTACATGGGATACAGTGTTCTTCTGTGGGCAACTTCTTTCTCACTTAAGCTGTTCAACTATAGCAACAATGGTATTCATTGGAGAACATTCTATAGTTCTTTTGCCAGTCCCTTGCCAGCCACCTGGTTGGCTGCTAGTGCCTTTTTCCAGATTATATTTTAGAAAATGCAAGGGCGGAGAATGCAATCTTTGGAATGACTATTCCTAGGATCATTCTTTCAGTTTGCCCAGAATGTTCAAATTGCATCAAAATATCATCGACAGGGTCATTTTCATTTTTGTTAGCATAACTCTGTGTACCTAAAGTTTCTTTTTTAAGATTTTGTTTATTTATTTGAGATAGAGAGGGAGCAAGTGAGAGAGACAGCAGGGGCAGTGGGGAGAGGTAGAGGAGGAGGGACAAGCAGACTCCCCACTGACCAGGGAGCACCATAAGGGCGTTGATCCTGGGACTCCAGGATCGTGACCTGGAGCTGAAGGCAGACACTCAACTGACTGAGCCACCCAGGCACTCCTGTGCAGCTAAAATTTTGATAATTTTTTGGTTAAAGAAAAGATCAAATCAATTTCAAATTCTACTTTCTATGGCAGTGTTGGATATCCCTCAATAGAATAAATCTAATATTAGATAGATGTATTCTTAAAATTATTGAGCCATTCCCCATTCAGAAGTTTCTTGCTGGTTGTATTTCCTCTCCTTGAATCTCTCTCCTTCACCTGAGACAATGTCTTATGCCCCCAAATCCTGTCCTCCCTTGCTGAGAGAGCTATTTAGCTCTTCGCCTTTCTACCGGATGTTAAATTCTAGTCTCAAATCTGTATTTCCCCTACTCATTAAAGCTCCTCTAATAAAGAAAAGAAACACTTTTGCAGGTTTTCTACATTGAGCTAATACTAAAGAATGCAGAAAAATTGAATTAAAATTTTTCCTTTAAATGATCATATACTTAGGGCCCCCTAAAACCCTAGTCTCTACAGAGAGAAGTGACCCATATAAAAATGTGTTCTCTTCATACAGAGAGATCATTCTTTTTTCTTTAATTATATATAGATAAGAAAATGTGCCCAAGGTTATATAATCTTTAATAGTAATAACAGGTATCAGTCTTCAGTATATATACCATGTGACCATGCACCTAAAAACATTTATCAACCCTTCTCATACTTTTCCATCCTTTACAGATGAGGAAACCTTTGTTCTGTATGGTTTAGGCAAGGTCTCTAAAACACTGGATGGTAGACATATTTTAAACTAGGTCTTTCTGATTAGAAAATCACATAGGAAACAGAAGAATGGGTGACATTCTTGGTTCTGTCACTATCTATCTTTGTGACCACTGGCAATTCTCCTAACAACTCTGAGCTTCAGTTTAATCATCTAGAAAATGCAGGGATTAAAATAATCTCTAAAGTCTATTTAAGTTTCCAAAATCTATGATTTTTTAGGGAGACCTGTTGCAAGTATCGTCACTGTAAAATGTGCAGAATTTTATCTATTGCTTTATATATTTTTCTAAAGATTTTATTTATTTATTTGACAGAGAAAGACACAGCGAGAGAGGGAACACAAACGGGGAGTGGGAGAGAGAGAAGCAGACTCCCCGCCGAGCAGGGAGCCCGATGCGGGACTCGATCCAGGGACTCCAGGATCATGACCTGAGCCGAAGGCAGTCGCTTAACCAACTGAGCCACCCAGGCGCCCCTATTGCTTTATATTTTTAACTATACTTATTGCTTATCAATACTTACTAAACTATTTACATATGCTAATTTAATCAGCTCATAATATTAAGGGAAAGTCACTAACATGTATCTGACATCACTCTTCCTCAAACTACATTATTAGGATACTCAGACTTCAATCTTTTCTAAATTTGCTGCTCTATGAAATTGTAAAATTTTCTTTCCACTTAGGAATAATTTCTTGAAGACTAAGCTTTAAAGACTAACCTTCAAAATCCGTTCAAAGCTTTTAACATAAACATATGATTTCAAACTTTTGAGTATATTTTCCAGAGTGATATAAAGGGTTAAAATGATGAAACATTCAGACGCTGGTTCTTCCTACAGTGGCTGAAGAAAACAGAAGGTCCAATGCTCCAGGGTTAAAAGCCATATTTAGTAAGTTGGACCACGAACAAGGTTCTTTAATGTGATGAAGTCATGAAGGTGTTATTTTTGTATAAGGGGAAATGATATCCAAACCAAGAATAAAGTGTACTAAATGTACATAATCATTCATATATATTTTTCATGAATGGAAATCAATATATCTCTTCTTTCCATCTATTTTGTTAAGCCAATGCCTAACCAATTTCTAATAATTTACTACTATCCTGTTACTGATTGCCAGTAGATCCAAAAGATTGGTACATACACTATCATACTGAAGGATGTGATGGAATGAGAAGTTCTTCATTATTTCCAAGTAAGTGATGGCAGTGATAGCATCTTAAAAATTGTGTAATTGAAATACTAGCTGTACATTGCTTCAAGCAGGCATGCTCTGAAATGAATGAAATAAAAATCCTTTTAAAACAGAAAAGTGTATTTCCTGATCTCTTCCCTTCCAGTCATCTCACATGATTATGATTATTATAATTTAGCAATTATAGAACTTTTAAAATGGATTGTGCTTAAGCTAAGAACTATCATTACCACCATATTCTGAATTAAGAATTAAACACAAAGATTTCATCAGCGAGGCCTCTCAGCCACTCTACCTTCTGTTAATCTGAACACTAGAAGATGAAAAGGTCAGGCTCAGCAACTATACATACTGAATAGCTGTTTAACACAGCAAGAGACACTATTATAGGCTGGATACCAAGATTGCAGGGGGAAAATGCTGAGCCACTGGCAGTTGTAGAAGTGAACCTTTCCAGATTTAATTAAAACTATACATGAAGATACTATGGACAATGAATCAGACACCATGACAACTACCACAGGCTGTTTGTACTTGGATGACAAAGGAAAGCTATCATTCAGAAAAAGATATTAAATTCAGAAGATAATGCTGCAGAGCAAGTTTTTACCTAATAAAAACTGAATGCCTTTTTGCCGTTTGCTAAGTGCCTATTGTCAGGATGGGAATAGATGATAATTTAAGTGCATTTTTACGGTCAAGTTCATATGTTCTAAATATTTTTATAGCATTTAACAGTGGATGTATCTATTCTGAAGCGTTTGATAATAATGAAATTTTAATACATATCTAACAACTTCTTTCTCTAGGCCTTTTCAGTGAGAAAGGCTTCAAGTTACTATTTATAATATTTACGGAAGTACTTTTTAAAAGACTATTTCTAAATAACCACCAAAGACTCTGTGGTTACAATTAGTTCTCAGTTTGAAAGTGCAGTAAAGTGTAATTCCCTACAATAATACATATTTTCAGAATTATAAGTGATAGTAAAAACAGTTTTTAAATTCATTCCCCTCATGAGTTATCCTGTTCCTATTGTTCCTATAATTTTAATATATTTAAATTATAAGAGGTGGAGGGAAAAAGCAAACAATTAAAATAGAATCTTTATCCTCTTAATCCCAATTCAGTTATTTCAACTGAGTTAAAATAGAAAGTAAAAGCAACTCAGGTGAGCGCTGTGAATTGTGCAAGACTGTTAAATCACAGACCTGTACCTCTGAAACAAATAATACATTATATGTTAAAAAAAAAAAAAAAGAAAAAGAAGAAGAAGATAGCAGGAGGGGAAGAATGAAGGGGAGGAAATCGGAGGGGGAGATGAACCATGAGAGACTATGGACTCTGAAAAACAAACTGAACGTTCTAAAGAGGAGGGGGGTGGGGGGATGGGTTAGCCTGGTGATGGGTATTGAGGAGGGCACGTTCTGCATGGAGCACTGGGTGTTATACATAAACAATGAATCATGGGACACTACATCAAAAACTAATGATGTAATGTATGGTGATTAACATAATAAAAAAAATGAGTTCCACTAAAAAAAAAAGAAGGAAAGTAAAAGCAACTCATTTCAGAGAGCATTCAAATGATCAAAATTATATTGACTTTAGTATTATTATTGGTTAAAAGAAAAATCATTTAATAGTTTTACAGTTAAGCAATATTATGAACAAAGTAATTATTAGAATTTTTCTTAATACGTAAAAATACAGAAGAGGAAATTGTGCAAATTTATGCATATAGAAACAAATTTTTTTCTTTTTTAAAAAAAATTTATTTATTTAAGAGAGAGAGAGCACGAGTGGAGGGGAGGGGCAGAGGGGGAGGGGCAGAGGGAAAGGGAGAGGGACACGCAGACTCCCCACTGTCAGGGAGCCAGAGCGGGGCTCGATCCCAGGACCCTGAGATCATGACCTGAGCCAAAGTCAGACACTTAACCAACTGAGCCACCCAGGTGTCCCAAATTGTTTCCTTTTAAACCAGGCCTAATATGTGACAAAAATATATCAACCACTATTCTGCAATACAAGAAGTGAGGACTGTGAATAAAAGTGAGTATAAGAACTCTACCGTATTCATTGTTTTAGATACTTTGTCTTTTTTTCCATTTTACAACAGTAGCCACAATGTCATTTCACAAAATACTTTAGCAAAATAGTAACCATCTTGTAACAAAAATAATGGCATGCCATTGTACCAATAAAGAATAATATGGGTGTATTATATTATTTGGACTGACATGAGAAAGTACCACAAATTAGGCAGCTTAAACAATAGAAATTTAATGTCTCACAATTCTAGAGGTTCAAAGTTTGAAACTGAAGTTTTGAAAGAGTTGGCTCCTTCTGAGGGCCATGAGAGAAGAATCTGTTCCAGGCCTTTCTCATTGGCTTGTAGATGGCCATTTTCATGTTCATACACTGTGCCCTGCGTATCTGTCTCCAAATTTCACCTTTCTATAAAGACACTAGTCATATTGGATTAAGGCCCACCCTAATGACTTCATTCTAACTTGAATACCTCTAGAAAGACCCCATCTCCAAACAAGGTCACATTCTGAGGTATTGAGAGTTAGGACTTCAACATATGAATTTTGGAGGGACACAATTCAATCCATAATAAACAGCTTTGAGATCTTAACTGGAAATCTGGGATTTCTTTAAGTAGATTGTTGGTTATGTTCACATTACTCTTCTCCTGGCTTAAAAACATGACAGAACAGTAAATAGCATTTATATAGTTCTACTGATAGATACCCTTTTACTTTACTGTATAGAACCCCTCTCTTACATCTCATTTAGAATATTATGTAACAAATTCCTTATATTTTATCTGTTTTGTAATTGGGTTTTTTTTCCCCCAATATTCCTCAGTATTAGGCATGTGTCCTCAAACACCAGGAAATGTTTAATGTTCAAAATATAAATAACATCAATAATGAAAAATAAATGATTTACTGTCTCAGGGAATTTTAGAAATATTCACAAACTAAAAATCTTTTTATATAACCAGGAAACTTATTCTTTACACATACCCTCCACAAGAAAACTACAAAGTCATCAACTATATATTTACTTTAAAAAAGTCAACACATAATAACACAAACTTTTTTTCAGAACTTTGATAAAGTGGTCGAGTAGAGCAGAATGGTATGAGGTTATTTACATGCTATTAAAATTCTTCTGAATTCATGTGAATGCTATCTTTAGTTTTTAAAACCCTTCATTTATCTACCATTTGTGCTTCATATTGATAGGAAAGTCAGTATTTAAAGGAACACCTGAAAATAGTATAGTATAGTCATAAGATGTCAAGGTCTGTAAGCACACATATGTTCAACTCCTAACTCCATCACCTAATTCCTGGATGACCTGGGGCAGTCACTTATGGGGCAGTCACTTAGCTTCTATGAGCTTCAGTTTCATCTTATGCCAATTTAAGTATTGATATATTTATAGTATTTAAGAGAGTGTTTGGTCTATAGTAAGAATTCAATGTGTCAACTGTTTTGCTCTTGAAATAAAGCTTGATTTTTTTTACCTTGTTATTCTATAATTTTGTTTCTCCCTTCAATTTTATGGAGAGCACACACATTTATAGCATGGCTATATGAAGTAGAACTACTTCTACAGGAATATAATTTTTGAGATAGCCTTCAGAACATATTTTCTGACAATAACAAAAAAATAACAGAAGATGGTAAGAATTAGATGCCTGTAGGGAGAAGTTTCTTCTCTTAATTTTTTAAAAGAAAGCAATTAGAAAGAAAAGAAACCCATTTATTACAGTGTGTCAAGAGTATGTGGTATGAAACAAGGTCAAGTTTTCTCCTAAATAAAAAAACGCAGGCAATAAATTCTGTGGTTTTTTGAAAAGATAAGAACCTTGGCAGAAAGAGATTGTGTACCTCACATGTAAGCATCACTTGTTTTATTTTAAGCTTATCTATTGTACCTGATATAAATGTCAAAAACATGGCATGAATGCAAAGACTTTAAAAGCTCTAGAAACATAAGAACAGAGCTGGATAGGATTAGAGAGCTGGATCAAGCTTTCAATGCTCAATGACGTTTATGGTAGAAATAATATTTAAATATAGAATTTAGAGGGTTTATCTTAGAATAGAGAGTTAAAATCACCTAGTCAACCACTTAAAATTAAAATTAGTAGTAAGTAATCCTAACAGGATGACAAATGATGTTTCTATCTGGAATTGAGAGATAAATCAATTCAAATCAAATTCAAAACAAATTCATTTCAATTCCCTTAGACAAAGCATGAGAAAGCAGCTAAATGTTTTTTACTTTGATTGTACCTCCCTCTTACTTCTCAAATCATGACACTAGCATACTCTTTGAATAATGAAAATGCAGTCTCCCTGTTACTGTCAAAGTTGCTGTTTTCATTTCTCTAGCATTTGTCGGTTTGTTGACAAAAGCACCCAGATTTTTGTGTTCCTGTATAATAAACACAATTATGATGGACACAGACTTTTCACAGGCAGATTCACAGAATGAACTTTTTTTTTTATTAAGGAAATGCCTCAGCCTTGCTAATGAGCATTTAGGCCAATGAGGCATCTTGATTATATGCCAAATGCTTCAGCAAAAACCTATGGTCAAGACGAAAGGTAAACTGATTGCATAAAAGTTCACATGCAAGAGTTCAGCAAATGTTTTTGAATGTATTAATTACTGAGTGTATACAGTATTTACTGGATTGCAATATCTGTTATCTTATTGATTGCCATGTTAATTTGAGTAAACATATTATCCCAGATGATCTGCATTGATTAACAATCTGTCACACAGTATTTCAATTTATTTCATGACTTATGGGCTGTTAGTTGACAATTTCAATCTAAGAACTAAGCAGTTTTAATAAATGTGGAAGCTAGTTTTGATGGCTGACTTTCTTCATTCTCATTATATTTAGTATTTCTTTATGGTGAGTGACTATTAGATTAAAACTGACCAATTGACAGATCATTTGCCTAATGCAGATTTTTGTGGGCACTCAAATCTGTCCTAATAATCTATGAAAAGATACCCCGTTTCATACCTGTGGAGAGTTATCCTGACACTTCTGGAGAACTAGTGCCTCTCAGCTTTCTAAAAGGATGGATTACACAGTTAATTTCCCTTTCACCTGGCTACCATCCCTGATACAGTCCAGACATCACCCTGGCTGCTCTCACAATTTGTGACTAAGCTTTTTGGTGGTCAGCATACACACATCAACCTCAATCTAGGATATAAACTGTGAGGGGTGAATCCTTTATTAAAACAGCAAACAGTATTAGTATTAGCAAGAAACTGAAGGTGAGTTCTGTACAGAAAAAAAGAAAAAAAAGCTGTGGAAGGCCTAGTCCCTTTTGGCGGGTAACACTTCTAAAGAAAAGGACAGAAGAGTCAGTAATCTAGAAAGAAATCGAATTCATAATCTTTAAGAAAACGTTCCTAGCAACTCTCATTCCACCTATTTATCACTTGACTTTGATCCTACGTAAAGTCGTCCCTTACTTCTTCTTTCTGAAGGAAAGCTTCTTAGAAGGAAACTAAATCTGACACCCCGTATGTACAATCACTAATTTCCTTCACGGTATTTTCTCATTTCATACAATCCTAAGCAGGTCCAGTAGATGTCTCTGTAACCAGAGAATGGGACCCAAATCATAATAACTCTTATTGTTGTAACTAGTATTTTAAGCGATTAAAATATCTTTGAAGTAGTTATGCTTCCTTTCCCCCATTACACCCTTTGATTCGTTATAAAAGAATACAGGACTTTGAAGTTATCATTCACTCCTCACTCACTCCTATGTTAATATTTTAATAAATCAACTCTGATGTACAGAAAAAGAAAGTCTCCAAACTGTAAAACTCTTTCAGATGGACATTAAGATGGACTTAAGTCAAAAGTGGAGTGTGTATTACATAAAAGTTGACAGTAATTAGACCGAATTACAGAAAAAACTTTTCCATGATTATAAATTTAAATCATGTTCATTGAAGAAAATACATATCCCTTTTCTCTATGTTCTACATATGGACATATATAAAATACTTATTTCTTTATATTGTATTACATAGAAAATTTTGCATCCTTCATTTTCACTTGATATTATATTGCAAGTGCTTTTGGATGTTAATTACAACTTCCATAAAATTTTCCTTAATAGCAATGCCTCTTGACGGCCATGGATTCTTATAGCTGCTGGCGATACTATGTAGTTGTCTGGTGGCAGAACCTAGAAGCTCTACTCTCTGAACTAACAATGGCTTTCCGGAACCCTCTGTAGTTTATTACAGCAACAGAACTTTGAGGGATTTGTTTCCCTCTGGTGTCTCTAGCCACATGAAGTAGTACCCGATTTCCTTGGTTTGACTTTCCAGTGCCACCACTAACTGCATCCTCTCTAGACAACTGTTCCTGTGCTATGCATTTCTTTCAAATCTCCTAAGAGTGTACCCAGGAAACCTTTTGTATAATGATATGAAATTATATATTCTTATTTACTTTCTCAGTTTCTTTTGACTTCTTTAAATTTAAACCCCGGCTCAAAGATATTCTTTTAGCTCGTGGTATAATTTCCTATCCCTTGAAGTGTGTGTCTTCCCAAGTCTGTCTTTGTAGAGTCAACAATGATCTTGTGGAGATCTCTAGATTGAGATTTTACATGGATTTGGCAATAACCCGACATTTATCTTCCCCTGAGTTCTCTATTTCTCATCTTCCTGATGAAGTACTAGGCACAAATGGAATTCTAAATATACCCATGGTTTTCTCACAGTTCCCCAAACTAGATATGTAAACTAATGTCTATGAATTGGCTGGTTTTACAACTAACTTATCTTGCAAAAAAATGGTAGCCTAGAGGGGTCAGCACTTTTATGACAGTTTCATATGTTCTCTGAAGTAGCACCGCCATGGGTCTTTGCAAGTGATCTTGCACTGAAAAATGTAGGGATTTACAAGCACTTTGCTCTTAACATTTGAGATAACAAGCAAATTGAATGAGTAAGCAGATGAAAAGGAGAGGCATAAATACACATCAAATTTTGCACATTACTGGTGAAAGCTGCCAAGCATTTATGATGCATTTTAATTAGGTGTAGAAAAATGGACATATGAAAAAGCCTAAGCTCGGGGCACCCGGGTGGCTCAGTTGGTTAAGCGACATCGGGCTCCCTGCTTGGCGGGGGGTCTGCTTCTCCCTCTGATCCTCTTCCCTCTCGTGCTCTCTGTCTCTCATTCTCTCTCTCAAATAAATAAATAAAATCTTTAAAAAAAAAAAAAGCTTAAGCTCAGCAAGAGCAGGGATATTTGTCTGTTTGGTTCACTGATGTGTTCTGAACACCTAGAAGAATACCTGGGACACAATAAGAATACCCAATAAATATTTGTTGAATCAACAAACAGTGGTTTAAAGAATTTAGTTCACTAGAATCATTCAAAGAACCGTGGAAATTGTTCTTTCCAACCCCTCCTCTTATCACATGTCATTTTCTTGTCACTTGAAATATGGTTTAACTCTGTTTAAAGGGGGGACAGAAAAGTGCCTCCTTCCTGTATGGCCAAATAGGACCAATAGCTATCCACAAACATCTATAGAATAATACCTATATCATCTAACCATTAATTTTTTTCTATACCTAGTTTACCTTTGCATGAAATATCTTTGAAGGGAAATATATATATATATATATATATATATAAATATTGGAAAAACAAATTACATCCATTTTCCAAAAATTTCTAGCCTTAAGGTACTGCCATATGGAATGAAAAATCCATTGACCCCTTACAAATATGCTGTTCATTATTTCTAATTAGACTTTCATTGCATAGAGACATTCTCAGAAATTGCTGTCACATTTCATATTAATACTAAAGAAATAATTTATTACCTGCAGAGCACCCAAACTAATAATGGTTTCATACTATTATTGTTGAATTATTACTTAAATGCATTAGATTCACTGTTTATAAATGTGATGAATTTTCTTGACATTCTTATACAATATTCACACATGATAGTTGTCTATAAGAATCTTTGGAATAATCACTTTTCTAGTGACTTAAGGAAAACAAAAACTTTGGGTTAAGTTATTTTACTATTAGTGCTTCTTCATGAAGAAGAAAAGATTAATTTATTTGCGACAGATAGGATCAATTTACTTATGCATAAGTTCCTCATATTTCTATTCACACTGAAAATGATTACCATAGAGTTTTACTAAATAAAATTGAATAATGTGTCATTTTTGCATACCTAAATCACAGTGGCTCATTGAGATATTTGTTGCCAACAACAACAAATAAAAATGACAACAAAACTTACAAGTTTCCACTAAGAAAAACTAAACTGCTTAAAAAGAGACAAAAATGAACTAGGATGCAGCTCTTTCGTACCACAAGATGCTGTAAAATAATATAAAATCCACAACTAGCAATGAAAATAGGATTTCGAACCTAGAGTCTTATGTCTATTCAAGCAAAAGGATCTAATAAAGACACTTTTAGTCATACAAAGACATAGACTCCTGCATGCCTCTGTTTCTCAGTCCACATCTGTTTCATTTTCCTCTCAGGGACTTGTTTCTCTAAGGCTTCTGCTTCCACATAAGTTTCACTTGCAACATACCATGACTCTTCATAGCAGTGATTCTGGCTTTAACCTCATCATTTATAGATCCAATTACCAATATCTGCTCAATTTATCACTGTGCATCATAGTTCAAATTTCTATAGTGAGAGAAACTGTCTGACTCAACCTAGATGAGGAGCTTGCCCTTGGTTACTGTCAGCTAAGCTACAGGGACATCTGGTATTAACATGCCCATCTCAGCTTTGGGAAAAAGGAGAGTAGAGGGTGCATATTATTTCAGAAAGAGGTGAAACAAAGACGAACACATCTAATAGATCTAACCAAGGACAATTTGACGTGGCAGCTTGATTATAAAAGAAAGCATAGACTTTGGAATTACAGAGGTCTGGATATGCTTAATAACATATTTCTAATGTCCCTGATCACTAATGTTAAATGATAAAAACATCTAATTCCAGGCACTGCTGTGAAGAATTATATAATAAAACACATGATGTACCTAGTCCCATGTCTAAAACATAATAATTAATGATAGCTTGCTTTCCATGCATAAACCAACCACTTAATTTACGCCCAAAGAAAAATCATCTGTTCTTGTATAAATCATTTTTTAAAGATTTATTTATCTTAGAGAAAGAGAGAGATAGAGCATGAGCAGGATGGGGAGAGGGAGAGGGAGAGAGAATCTCAAGCTGACTCCATACTGATCGCAGAGCCTGAGGTGGGGCTTGATCCCATGACCCTGAGATCATGACCTGAGCCGAAACCAAGAGTTGGAAGCTTAACAGACTATGCCACCCTGGCACCCCTCTTGTATAAATTATTTAAATGATTAAGAACAGCAGGTTTTGGGTGGAGAGGCTATGTTCTTGAAGGGAAAATATACTGAAATCAAAACTTACCATCATCAGTTGTCAATGTTACCCAAAATACTCTCAGTTCATAAAAGCATTTTCATTATTGATCTAGAGATTCAAGAGCTTCTGAATTGGGACAGATCAATAGCTGATAGATAGATGATGGATAAAGAGATGATGGAGATTTTTATATATTTGTTCCATAGCTTTCAAAGTCTTCTCTAATCTTGCCCACTCTACTTAGTTGACTTGTTTTCTCACTGAGAACCAATATTTCCTCCACCCTTCGGTTCCCTTAAAACACAAAACTACATCCAACTTATATGTATGTGCTCTTTATATTCTACAAATCCAGAATGGGCATTTTCTTTAATTATCCAAACTTTTACAGTCACCTCAATTTTCAAATTTAAACTGTTGAATGAAATATTCTGAATGCTAAAGCCTCTACTCACCTCACCTTTTTCTGAACTTCAGTATTCAATTACCATGTGATTTATTAACTTTGTTGTCTTCTTTCTCTAGTTATTTCTCATGCATTACTTTTGTCTTCCCAACTATAGGATTAGGAAGACAGCTACACACTGCACCTAATTTGTATACCACATAGCCCTTAATTTAATGTAAAGTACACTACAGTTACAGTATTCAATAAATTTCTAGTTATTATTTACCCCCTAATTTCTTTAATTTTTAAACAATTTTTGATCAGCAACACTTGATATGTTGCTGAGAGTAATAATATATTATGTACATGCACAATTCATCTTGCAATACAAAGTGAATATCATGGCATCACTTTTTTTTTTTTAAGATTTTATTTATTTATTTGACAGAGAGAGACACAGCGAGAGAGGGAACACAAGCAGGGGGAGCGAGAGAGGGAGAAGCAGGCTTCCCGCCAAGCAGGGAGCCCAATGCGGGGCTCGATCCCAGGACCCTGGGATCATGACCTGAGCCGAAGGCAGACACTTAACGACTGAGCCACCCAGGCGCCCCTCATGGCATCACTCTTATAGGAACTATATAACCTAGAAATGAGTATGTAATGTTGATTCTCAGTGTGTTGTAACTACTGAAATGTAATTCTGATAAAAACTTCAACAAAATTTCCTCAATAGCCAAAATAGTTCATAGATTTTACATATTTTACCAAGCTGACCACTACGTTTAGTTCATTTTACAAAGGACATACAAAGAATTCAGAGATAATGATTCAGAGCTCACTTAACTAAAAACTATTTTTCCTAATGACTATAAATAAGCATAATACTTTAACAAATAGAAATGAATCTGTTAAAGCTGTAACCACAAGAAGTAACTTGAATAACAGCTCATTACCCTATAAGTCAGAATAATAATTTCAAGAATTTGAGTATACTGCATGCACAATAGTGTAGCATCACTTCAAATGAATTACACTACTTTCTCTTAAGAATTTGTAAAAATGTTCAATAATAAATAATAACCTCTGGGGCAAGTGTAAATGGAGGTGGAATGTAGAGCAGTATTTTACCACAAACCCAACTCCACAGGCTAAATTGATCTATGCTGATTGCTTTTGCCTGTACAATTTGCTTCTGCGGATAATAGCATAAACTCTAACCCTACTCTCCCAACCTGCCAACCTCAATTGACTTCTCTGTTTACACTGCTTATTATTAGACATTAAAAAGAGAAACTCTATCTTCAACCAACACTTCAGTCTATAGTACAAGCACCTTCCAAAAATAAAGCAATCTATTGAGAGAAAAACATTACCATTTCATGTATTTAAACGCATTGTGATAACAGGTAAGAGTTTAGTCTTAGAGCACTTAAACTTTTTTGTACTTACATACCTTAGGTGGTACAACCAGTAAGGCTGAACATTCATATCTCACAAGAAAATTTTCGTGTGCGTGTGTGCACATGCGTGCCCTATATATAAGACTACTTAACTGCTAAAGCTCATGCTCCCCCATTTCATCATTTAATCATTTAAAGTGATCCTATTCATGACTGAAACTGGATACTGAACAACAGGGAAGAATACTCAAGAGGAGAGACAACTCCCAAGCTGATGTCCTAGCTAGCAATTTTTTTTATTTTTTCTCTTTTTAATATTTCCCCCTACCTGTCACTGTAAATCTCTTCATATATTTTAAATGCAGACAACATCTTATTATTATAACCACCATAGGATTTAACATATGGATTTTTATTTAGAAATCACCCATCATATTTTGGGGTGCTTAGGTGGCTCAGTTGGTTAGAAGTGCCTACCTTTGGCTCTCAGGTCATGATCTCAGGGTCCTGGCATAGAGCCCAGGTTGAGCTCCCCACTCAATGGGGAGTTTGCTTGTCCCTCTCCCTCTACCCTTCCCCCTGCTTGTGTTTTTTCTCTCTCTCAAATAAAAATCCTAAAAAAAAAAAAAAGTCACCCATTATATTTTGAATGCTGAATAAATGACAAGTACTTCAACAATGGGAGATCTGGTATCTTCACTATATACGGACAGGAAACTGCTTGCTGCTGTAATAACCACCCCAAGCTTCAGTGGTTTAACAGAATAAGCATTATTTCCCAGCACAGAGCAAGCCAATATGGGTGTTCCTGATTGCAGGTGGGATGTGATACTTTAACTAGAAACTTATTCAGAGACTCAGGATGATGCAAAATTGTAGGATGCTCCATCCCTGCTACAGCGTCCTTCAACAACTTTTTGCCTTTAGTTAAGTTGAATCCAGTCTCTTAGTGTCTCTCATGAAGCTCTGTGTGATCTGGATTTTGATTATCTTTTTTTTTTACTCCTATCATGTGATTCTCTTCATATTCTTTTCACATGCCCCACTGACCTTTTTCCACCTCCTAAATGGCCAATGCTCTCTCACATACTTTCTGCAGATTTCTTCTTTACTACTAGGTGACATGCTTAAAGGAATAAAATGTTTAAAAGCATGGACTTTGTCTTATATACTCCACTTTATCCCCAGGACATGACTAGCCAACAATAGCTATAAGCTTAAATCTCTAGATAATCAATAAATGAATGAGGAAAAATATTTTGTACTATACCCTGGCAACATAAGTCTCAGACTGATTAGGGTTAGTAGTAAAAACAGAAAGCACCAAAGAAATAGAAAAATATATATATAACTTTTTCGACTTAATTCTAAATGAAAATGGAAAAGGCATACCATTAATTTAAAAAAAACACAAAGGAAATGAAAAATAGAATGGTTTACATTAACATTTAATACTAAATGACCCTTTACAAAGTTAGACATAAAACCAAAAAGTGGAAGGCAAATGGATAACATTTTTGCAACAAATTTCATGGACAAACTATATCTTTAATGTACATAAGGGTTTTATAAAGCATTAAAAACACTTAAACACATTAGGAAAAAAATGGACGTTTTCTTTTAAAAGAAGAATCATTACAAATTGAAAAAAAAACTTAAGTTGCATCTCCTCTGGTGGTAAAAAAATATAAATTGAAATAACTATGTAAGCTTTTGCCCACTAAATTGGCAAAAAAAAAGAGAGAAAAAAGATAATGGTAACAAAAGTATAATGACAAAGCCATTTCACACATTCTGTGTTAGATTCAAAATTGCCAAAAGTTTTCCAGAAAGAAATATGCCCATATGCATTAAGAGGCTTTAATATTTAATATTTAATATTTAAATTAAATTAATATATTATATTTAATATATTGTATATTTATTTATACATTATATATAATATATTATTTTTTTATTTATTTATTTTACTCTAGACTTCCAAATGGAAGGAATTTATTCTGAGTAAACAATTGAGGCTGTGTTTGAAAATTATATAAATCACATTTTAAAGTACTATTTATTATAATACAAATTGGAAACCAACGAAATTTTCAAAAATAGGTATACAATTAAATAAATTAAATATAGTGGGAGCGCCTGGGTGGCTCAGTTGGTTAAGCAACTGCCTTCGGCTCAGGTCATGATCCTGGAATCCCGAGATCGAGTCCCGCATCGGGCTCCCTGCTCAGCAGGGAGTCTGCTTCTCCCTCTGTCCCTCCCCCCTCTCATGCTCTCTCTATCCCATTCTCTCTCTCAAATAAATAAATAAAATCTTTAAAAAAATTTTTTTAAAAATTAAATATAGTGTATAATATGAAAAACTATTATTCAGTAACAAAGAAAATATTTAGTGGCCTAAAAATTTTTTTTCCATATTTGGGCAGGGAAATACAGAATTTATTTTTCCTTTGTGGTATCTCTGCCTTTGTTTATTGCCTTAGTTTCCTGAAAACTCTATCCCATAATAGAGTTTTGCCAGGTCTCCAGAGTAGTGCCACAGTCATGGGCTAAGAGCTCAAGTAACAGGTAATGAGGTAAGATGGTCCCGCTTTTCCTTTCTCCTCCTCCACAAACTGCCTTATATTCACACTTGCACTTTGGCCTTGAAAGAAAATAAAGAAATCCAAGAATAGATGTGGTCTATTTCTATCTTTTGGTGTGCCACAATCCTTATCAAAATATTGAAGTAGAAAGCCAGCTACCTGTTCAGTATGCTTGATAGAAAAGGATGAAATGCAGGGAAAGAAAAAAAAAAAAGATTATATCATAAAACATTATCATGCACATTTTGAAAGGATTTCCTACACCAAGATCAAACAGACATTATTTTATGGCACCATTAAAATAAACTATAATTTATATGAGATTTTTTTGATATATCATGAGGAAATTATTGAATTTACTTTTGAGAAAATTAGCTTTCCAATACCATCTATTAAATAATCATACTTTTCATTAATTTAAAATGTCAGATCTAACGTATACCAATACCTAGTACAAAGCATAATACTTTTAGTTATAAATTTTAATTATGTTCCACAATGAAGAACTAGATCAATTTCCTCATTATTCCCATATAGTATTCATCAGTAATTATTTATAATATATTTTTCTATTAATTATTATAAGTCAACATAATTATACGGTTTGGCATACTGCAAATGCTTTGTTAATGCTGATAACAAATAAGATTATATTTTTTGCTCATCAAATTAAAACAAGGAGATTTTCTGAAAAAGGATTTAGATATGCTGTTTTATCTCTCTAATGAGTATCACTGATGTTCTCTCTCTCTGATTTATATTAATCTCTAACTTTAATATGCACTGCAACCAATATAACATCATGGAGGCCACAAGAAATGCTTTCTTCTTTCTTCT
Source organism: Mirounga leonina (assembly GCF_011800145.1). NCBI lineage: Eukaryota > Metazoa > Chordata > Mammalia > Carnivora > Phocidae > Mirounga > Mirounga leonina. Next base: position 31,440,839 of record NW_023270415.1, on the reverse strand, counting down.
TTCCTGGGTACAGTTTTTATGCAGCCCTTCTTGGTAAATCATATTCTTATTTTAAATCTACAGTTTGTTCATTTCAATGCAGGGCCTCTGTGACAGTTGTTCTGAGACCCTAACAAGTGAATTCATTTAGATGCAGCTACTTCTGAGTAACTTCAGTGCCTGAGGTTGCCAGTGGTCTAAAATATCTCTTGCTCACTTGGACTGGCCTGAAATTTTTATCATTAAACTAAGCTTGAGGGCTTCAGGAAATCATAGATTGGTTAAGTACTGTGCAGTAATCCATTCAGAGAGGTAGCTTCCTAGGACCACTGGGGTTAAAGGCAATTTTGTAAGAATTCTCAATTTCTAAGGCAGCACTCACTCTTACACTTCTGTCACACTGGACATCATTTGTCTACTTCCAACATATCTTTTTGAAAAGCTGTAAGAACTGCTTTAAAATGAGAACTACACATATTTTCCAGTGATGGCATGACTATATTCTAATTTTCTCATTAAACTCATAATAGTTTCAGGGACAAAACCTTGTGGCTACATATAGGAGATGAAACTTCAGACTGTCAAAAGCTGAGAGATAAAGAAAGCTTGATTCTCAATGTTTGGAAGATCTACTTTTATTTACAATAAAACCAGACCATGATATCTTGAACTAGTGCCATATACTAAAGCACTTCCTGCTTAGTGTAGAACTGGGAAACAGATCACCGATAAAGAAAAAAAAATGTAGGGATTAAAATTAAAAACGCAATAAAAAAGAAAAAGGTAGAAAAAAGAAAATAAAGAAAAATGAAATAAAGCAGTCTAAATTCATCGCTCGATAGCTTAGTATGTTTGCAATTTTGTTGCAGGGAAATGATATTAGAATATTTGAATTACTGCAGAACACTGCTCAGAGTCATACAGAAGGGTGTATCTGTGCACATTTGGTCTCACATGTTAAACACTTTGTAATTTGGGGAGCACATTGCTTCCCTTTCCTTCTATTCTTGTAATTCTCCTGCAAATATGATTTTTTTTTCTTTTTTAATGTCACTTTCCTCTATCCCATTCTTTTACATTCTCAACACTGCCTTAATTGAACCATATGTTATTTCTATTATGACATATTGCTATGGCATCCTAAGCTGTCTTATAGTACTTTGAATCTCATCCTGCCCTGGGCTCTTTAAGCCAATCTGAATCTTCCTGGAACAACATCCATCACCAGTGGCTCTTTCTACCTCTGATCTAGCCTAGATCACATCTCACCTGGCTTCAAAACATCTGCTACCAAGAGCCCTACCCTGGGTGTATTTGGATTTGGCATCTCCAGATCAGATTTTTTTCAATCATCAGATTTTTTTCAACAGACTTAACTTCAATTGTTACTCTGATTCCTCAGGTCCCTTATTTCAGCAGGAATCCCCTTCATGTCCAGTCCTATAAACCGAGTCTCAAACTTCTCACTGAATTAGTTCAACATTCCAGTCAGGTTACCTCCAACACACACTCTCCTTGTGCACTATCACTAGATGTAGTCATTGTTTATTAAAGCCCCACTTTTCACATAACATCTTCCTACTAAAACATTTCCTACTAAAACATTCCCACTACACCTTCCCCCTCAAATCTATTTGTTATGGCATCTTATGTCAGTCAGGGTCCCAAAAAAGGAAATAGAACCAGTATGAGATATATATTAAAGATTTATTGCAAGGAATTGTCTTACATGATTGTAGAGCTGGCTGGGTAAGTCAGAATTCTGAAATTGACCATTATGAAGGGTAGGCTGGAATTCTCAGGCACAAGCATAAACCACTATCTGGAGGCAGAATTTCTTCATCCTTTGGGAAGCCATAGTTCCGCTCTTAAGGCTTCTCAACTAATTGAATTAGGAATGCCCAGATTACCTAGGACAGTCTTCCTTAATTAGTGTTAACTCATTATAAACTTTAATCACATCTACAAAATGCCTTCACAGCAACACCAAGATTAGTGTTCGATTGAATAAATGGGGACTAGCCTAGCCAAAATGACACACATAAAACAGACCACCACATAGTCCAAACTAAATGAATGAATGAATGAATGAATGAATGAATGAATGAATGAAATCCATTCACTTGCTAGCCTACTTTTATAATTGCAGAGCGTAAGCCATTAAGACTAGGAGGACAATGGAATTTGGAAAAGCTATAAGTAACCAATTCTAGTCCAACACAAGAAATACCAGTTTCTTGTCCAGAAGAATTCCTTTGCTACACCAAAATGATCAGCTCATTATCTCCCTGACTTGGCCTACATATTATGCCTTCAGACCTTTACTCAATATTAATCTCCATGGTACACTCTCCTAATCCTGTAGTCTAAGTAACAGATTTCCTTCAAGGTTGAACTAAGTTCCATTTGCAGAGTGAAGCTTGCTTAGGTGGCAATTTGCTCTGGACTTCCATAGAAGGTAAGATTTACAGTATTAATTTAGCAATTCCCATCTATGTCTTGTATTCCCTCAGCATACAATAATGGGCCCATCTTTCTCTAGATACATAATAGGTCAAAAATGATTAGGACCAAACAGGTCCTTGCCAAACAAAGAGAATGGCTCCATAAGCTCCTCTATTTTTATTAAAAGACTATCCCAATGGCAAGGTGAGCAGAAATAAGTGGAGAGATCAATAAATTCTCTGTAGCCCAATGCAACTGCCTCTTAGTGTACAGTAGAATCTATTTTGGCTGCATCTTTTCATCTTTTCAGTTCTTTTTTCCTTTCCTCTCTTTCTCACTCCATATGACCACTTCTCCAAGAAGCCATTCTAATAGCTCTCAACAGATACATTGTGTGTTCTTACCCAGTATTCTTACCTCTGCTGCACTGCCTGACACTTTGCTTTAGCATGACTCATAGCAGCAAGACCCAGCTAGGGTCCTGTCACCTCAGATTGCTTATGTGCTTCTCCAGAGACATGCTTAATTCCTGTTGATGTTGCTGAGAGTTATTTATAAGTGTGGGATTGAGGAATCATTCCCTAAAGGCATAACTAATGACACTTGGATGGGAGACACTTGCTTTTCAAAATGTTTTTTGTTTGTTTATTTAGTGATTTAATCAAACACTGCTCTTAATTTACCTAACATGGATTCTAGGATATTAAAGCAGAAAAATTTTATTTGCATCTTTTTATTATCCCTGCCATAACATGGTGATCCTGGTGGTCTATCTTTTAGAATAGCTAGGCTCTAATTTACACTAAGTTGTATTTCAAAATTAAACTCAGTCATTTGTCTAGAACCCGGAATGTCTTTTCCCATTGAAAGATGTTATTAAAGATGTTAATTTCCTGAAATAGGCTAAAAATCTCAGGTAGACTTAATTCGTTATCTTTTCTCCTATATTACCACTACAGAGGAAAAAGTTAATAATTGCCTCTTTTGGTATCAAGCAGCAAGAACTGCAGGGAATTTTGGGTTACCTCCTCTTATTGAACACATTCCTTTTGCTGAAATAAATTAAAAGAAAAAAAAACTAACTTTTTCTTGACATTGCATGGATAAACTCGCCCAAACTTCAGGCAATTAAAGATGAGGTGTTGGTATGATGGAAGCTGTCTGTATTTAAATAGTTCATTCAAATGAAGACTAGCATTAAAGATTCTACAAGGAGAGCTGACCCTGTCTGTCCTTCCAAAAATCTCAGATCTCTTTCTGTTCCCTTTTTAGAAGGCTTGAATAAAAAATGCAGAGCACTTAAAAATATACACTCAGCTGGAAAAAGAAGATAGAGAAAACAAGGGAAAGCTTCCTTGCCTGGTGCAAAGGGAAAGAAATGCCTGTCTTTTACATATAAAGCCCTGAGACTAATTTTATTAAAGGCATATTCAGTGATATCATTTAATAATTTTTTCCAGGATACTTATGAGTAATTTTAATATATACCTTTTAACCTACACCTCATGTTCCATTATACATAATTATTCTGCTTGCTTATTATACCCTTTAAATTACAATGATTAATCATACACATTGCATAATTAAATTGTGAAAAATGATTAATCATCATTGTATTATTATTTAATTATACTACATATTTCATTTTAACTAGAAAATGCAAAGCGCTTTAACTTATGGGGTAACTAAACACATTGTTATACGGGTAATGAGCCTGGATTTTATTACAAGTAAAGAAATTAAGGTCCAGGTTACGTGACTTAGCCAAGGTGAAACAAGAATATTCCTTGTCCTTGGTCTGAATGAAGAAGAGCTTAGAATGCAGAACTTTTAGCCATTCTTCACAAAACCAAACGAAGGAAAAGCAAAAGCTTTTTCTCTCCAATGAATAATATCATCAGTCTTAAAGAATAGGTGTCCTTTTTTCCCAGAATCACATGGTTCATATAGGGTCTCAGAGAACAGAGCCCATGAGTATGTCAGTTAACCACCTATTGACAGTTAGCCTGGTTCAGTACAGCTCTCACGGTCCCAGCCTCTGACCCTATACAGTTCCACAGCATCCTGGAATTGCTCCAAGATGTCTTACTTCATAACGGTCTCCAGACAGATATTGTCTCCAGATGGCAGTGTCAGACACCTGTGATCCAGGACAGAAAAACACCATCTTTTCTATTATAATATCCACCCATAATATAAAATGGAGAGAGAAGAAGAGGTTGTCAGAATTATTTTAAATCACAAGGCAGCTTTTTTCTGCTCCCTAAAAATGTAGTTAAATCTCCCCTTGAGTAAACTGCATCTATTTTAGTTAAATCCATTAATGGATCTTTTGGTGATTTTAAAAATTAAAACTCAAGCCTCAACTAGGAAAAGACAGGAAACAAGTGAATGAACAGCAACAACAAATCAGTCTCTCTTTTAATCTCTTATATAAAGTAATATTCATAATTCCTGAGAAAGTCTTACTGCTCAAGATTAGAATACAGCACTGCCTACCCCACAAGTTTAATTGTGGGGAGGGAGGGTAGAGCAGTCAATTAACATGAGGTATTTGGCTGAAGGAGATTGCAAGAACTCTTCTAGGTTCTGTTGACTGTAGGCAGAGCACCTTGATTAACTTTCCACCAAAACTGTACACAGTGAGTGGAAAACATTCCTAAAGGTAGACCGGAAAGTTGTAAGAAAAGGAAAACAGATGCTGAGCAGGAAAAATTAAAAACAGATGTCTACCACAGCCTCTAATCAAAATACTAAGATTTTTAAAAAACGCTTTGACATCTAGAAAAAGTTATTATTTCAAAAATTTTATATTTATATGTTTACATATGTTTCAAAATTTACAAATTAGAAATACAGCTCAGTTATTCCTCACATGGGAAAATCCAGCTAATATGTTTTTTAAAGATTTTATTTATTTATTTGAAAGAAAGCAAGCGAGAGAGTGGCAGAGGGAGAGGGAGAATCAGGCTCCCCACTGAGCAGAGAGCCCCACATGGGGCTCCATCGCAGGACCCTGGGATCATAACCTGAGCCGAAGGCAGATGTAACTGACTGAGCCACGCAGGCGCCCCCCAGCTAATATATTTTTAAAATATTTTTATTTGAAGAGAAACTATAAAAACTGAGGATCATATATAGAATACACTAACTTGATTGTAACTATTTTTTTCTGGTAAGGATTTCAAATAACAAATTCCCTAAGTTAAATATTTTTAAAAACATGAAAAAATATTATACACAGTCTTCTTACATGTTCTCACAATTTGTCCCCTTTATAGTTCTGACTGTATATAACAGACTCAAGAAATAATCTTTCTATTTGATGTTTCTGGATCCGACATCTAACTGCAGATACCATGGTTACAATGCCAAGTGTTAGGCATGAAATTATAGGCTTTAAAATGTAGCAAAATTGATATATTGGCTTTTTAGGACACTCAGGCACATCTGCACCAGATCACATATTTGTTTATGAAGAAATGGCTGTCTGTAAGATAAGGTGATGTAAACCATCAATTATAGATGGAAGCCAGGAGATAAGGAAAAAGATGATTATTTATATAACCCAGTTCCTTACAAGAATGCTGCACAGTGCAAGAGCTAATAAAACTGCTCTAATAACTGTGAACCCAAGAGGTAATTTACATTTTATTAGGTGGAAGAGATGTGAAATTGTTTGTTGCAGAAGATTAAAAAGAGGGGAAATAAAGAGAGAGGAAGAGACCGAAGCTTGAATTAGAAATGAGATTCATGATTTTCCTTCTGATCCTCAGAATAGCAACTGTCTGTACTACATTATAACTTCATATGATTTCCCATCAGGTTGTCTGAAAATTGACTCTTTAAATGTGATGATGCTGAAAAATGGTGTCTAAGAAAAGAAAGTTTTATTTTGTTTTAACATTACCATCTCCTGCAGCATTGTACTGAGATCCACAATAAAATTACATCACTCACGCATTATTTAACATTGCACTCCCCGGATTTCCATCTCTTGATTTTATATGACTCACATGCCTGAGAACAGAACGGCCCCAGGTATTTTAAATTTTGAATATAAATCACCTATATAGCTTAAGAATATTATTTTAAATAAAACACCCAATTCTCTGGCCTCAATGATACGTGAAAGAGAGTATGTATTTTTGCATAACTATAACTTCATTTACATAATGCAGCATTTCATTTGTTCATTGAACAAATTTTTGAGTGTCCATTGGTACATGGTGCCATGACAGGGATGTATGATGTTGTTTAATCAAATTAAGAAATCATTACTCCTAGCATATTCCATACCTCCCATGCAGGTAAATTGACAGAAATACTTTGATAACTTGTTGACATAAATTAAAATATTTACAGAAATAAGTTACCCATTCCACATTTAAAATGACCCAGGACTCAAATAGTAGTTTAAGTCACAGAGGCAAATATATATTTATGTGCCTAAACCATGTAATTAAATAAGCAGATTTATACAGTGTGCTGGAGTCAGCTTATTCTGGCCCCAAAGAACTGTTACAAGCACCTCTTTTCAAATACACGTTCTTACTGTCAAATTGCTGGCTTCAAACTAGTTATGGTGGAAGTATTTACACCAGAGAAACTGTAAATGCAGCAAACCAATGGTTTGTGCTATCTTTTGTTTTGCTGTTTTCAGAGAGCCAGTTGGCAAACATCTACCAGGACACCACTGGATTTATGCAACTTTGTTTACAGAATTACACACACACAAAGTGCAGTCTTGAAAGAGCAACAATCTTTTTGATTTTTAATGTTGTAGTAAATGTTATTAAAATAATGTTGTATTTAGAAAAATTCACTAATTATATTTGGCATTTATTTTAAAATAATCGAATCCTCTTAAAAAGTGAGTTGGCAGAAGAACACGGCACAGATTTTAAAAACTGGTAAAAATATTAATACTTTTAAAGTTTGTGAGGATTGCTGGAGTGGAGGGAGTGGGAGGGATGGGGTGGCTGGGTGATGGACATTGGGGAGGGTATGTACTATGGTGAGTGCTGTGAATTGTGTAAGACTGATGAATCACAGACCTGTACCCCTGAAACAAACAATACATTATATATTAATAAAAAAATGTTTTAATATATATATTTTGAAAGTTTGGTGATTGGTATGTATGTTCATTTGCATTTTTACACTTGTGAAGCTTTCCATAAAAAGATGTTCAAAATAACAAACAAACATCAAATGTTCATACACATTTATATTTACTTACATTCTTTTAAAAAATTTCTTGGGCTAGAATTGGCATACAATATTATATTAATTTCAGGTGTACAACACAGTGATTTGACATGTGTATACATTTGAAATGGTCACCACAATAAGCCTAGATACTGTTATCTTACATAGTTCATATAATGTTCCTGACTATATTCCTCTTGCTGTGTATTGCATTCCCAAGACTTATTTATTTTATAACTGGAAGTTTGTACATCTTGAGCCTCTTCACCCACTTCATCCCCCCACCAAAAACCCTCTCCTCTGGCAACAACCAATCTATTCTCTTTATCTACTAGTCTGGTTTGGTTTTGTTTGTTTTGTTTTTTAGATTCTATATGTAAGTAAAATCATGCCATTATTTGTCCTTCTCTATCTTATCTCACTGCATATAATACCCTCAATGTCCATCCATGTTGTCAAAAATGGCAAGATGTCATTCTTTTTATGGCTGAGTAGTATTCCATTCAGTATATATACCCCATCTTCTTTATCCATTCATCCACCAATGTACACTTAGATTGTTTCTATATCTTGTATCATAAATAATGTTGCAATGAACATAGAGGTGGCATACATATTTTCAAATTAGTGTCTTTGTCTTCTTTGGATAGATACCAAGTAGTGGAATTATTGGATCATAAGGTAGCTCTATTTTTAATTTTTTGAGAAATTTCCTGTTTTCCATAGGGTCTGCACCAATTTACATTCCCACCAACAGTGCACAGGATTTCTTTTTCTCCACATCCTTGGCAACACCTGTTATTTATCCTTTTGATAAAAGCCATTCTGATACGTGTAAGGTGACAGCTCATTATGGTTTGATTTGTATTTCTCTGATGCTTAGTGATGTTGAGCATCTTTTCATGTGCCTGTTAGGCATCTGTATGTCTCTTTTAGGAAAAAAGTGTCTATTGAGACTGCTCATTTTTTAATCCCATGGAAGCAACTGACAAAAAATACTTTGGTAAGTATTGAGATTTTTGTTGTTGTTGTTGTTATTGAGTTGTATGAGTACTTTATATATTTTGGATATTAACCACTTATCACATATATGATTTGCATATATCTTCTCTAATTCAGTACATTGCCTTTTCTTTTTGTTGATGGGTTTCCCTCTCTATGTCAAAGCTTTCAAATTTGACATAGTCCCATTTGCTTGCTTTGGATTTTGTTTTCCTTGCCTGGGGAGACCAATCCAAAAAAAAAAAAAAAAGAAAGAAAGAAAGAAAAATCACTAAGACAGCTTACTGCCTATGTTTTCTTCTAGGAGATTTATAGTTTCAGGCCTTATTTTTTAAGTCTTATTCAAGTCGTTAACCCATTTTTAGTTGACTTTTATGTATACTGTAACACAATAGTCCAGTTTCATTCTTTTGCATATGGCTGTCCAATTTTCTCAGCATCATTTATTGAAGAGACTGTCCTTTCCCCATTGTATATTCTTGCCTCCTTTGTCATAGACTAATTAACCATATATGCATGGGTTTTTTTCAGGGCTTTCTATTCTGTTCCACTGACCTATGCATCTGTTTTTATGTCAAAACCATACTGTTTTGATTACTATAGCTTTGCAGAATAGTTTAAAATAAGGGAGCATTATACCTCCAGCTTTGTCTTCTTTCTCAAGACTCTTTTGGTCTTTCACCTCCTTGATTAAATTTATTCTTAGGTATTTTATTCTTTTTGATGTGATTATAAACAGGTTTCCTTGATTCTTCTTTCTGACAGTTGGTTATTAGTTTATAGAAACACAACCGATTTTTGTGTATTACTTTTATATCCTACAAATATATTGAGTTCATTTAGCAGTCTTAACAGTTTTTGGTTGGAGTCTTTAGAGTTTTCTATATATAGTATCATGTCATCTGCAAACAGTAAAACTTTTACATCTCTTCCAATACGTATGCCTTTTATTTCTTTTTCTTGCCTAAATGCTATGGCTAGGACTTCCAATACTATGTTGAATAAACCGGGAAGAGTGGGCATCCTTCTCTTATTTCTGATCTTAGAAGAAAAGATTTTAGCTTTTCAGCAGTGAGTATATAAGCTGTGGGTTTGTTATGTATGACCTTGATTATGATGAGGTATGTTCCCTCTGTACCCACTTTACTGAGAGTTTTTATCATAAATGGAGGTTGAATTCTGTCAAATGCTTTTCTTCATCTATTGAAAAGATCATATGATTTTTATCTTTCATTTGTTAATGTGGTATATCACACTGATAAATTTGCTGACATTGAACCATCCTTGTATCCCTGAAATGAATCCCATTGGATCATGGTGAAAGATCCTTTTAATGTATTGTTGGATTTGGTTTGCTAATATTTTGTTGAGGATTTTGTTGGTCAGGAATATTGGCCTGTAACTTTTTCTTGTAGTGTCCTTGTCTGGTTTTGGTACCAGGGTAATGCTGGCCTCATAAAATAAGTTTGGAATCAGGGCACCTGGGTGGCTCATTCAGTTAAGCATCTGCCTTCAGTTCAGATCATGATCTCAGGGTCCTGGGGTCAAGCCCTGCATTGGGCTCCCTGCTCAGTGAAGAGTCAGCTTCTTCTTCTCCTTCTGCCCCTCCCATCCACTTGTTCTCTCTCTCTATCTCTCTCAAATAAAAATCTTTTTTTAAAAAAATGAGTTTGGAATCTTTCCCTCCAATTCTTTGGAAGAGTTTGAGAAGAACAGTATTAAATCTTTGAATATTTGGTAGATTCACCAATGAAGTCATCTGATCCTGGACTTTTGCTTGTTGGGAGGTTTTTAATTACTGATTCAACCTCCTTGCTCATAAGACTATTCAGATTTTCTATTTCAGGATTCAGTCTTGGAAGATTGTAAATGTCTAGAAATTTACCCATTTCTTCCAGGTTGTCCAATTTGTTGGCATTTAACTGCTCATAGTAGTCTCTTAAGATTCTTTGTACTTTCTTCATATCAAGTGCAACTTCTCCTTTTTCATTTCTGATTTTATGTGAGCCCTCCCTCTTTTTTTCTTAGTGAATACAGCTAAGGGTTTGTCAATTTTATCTTTTCAAAGAACCAGATCTTAGTTTCATTGATCTTTTCTACTGTCTTTTTAGTCTCCATTTCATTTAACTCTGCTCTGATCTTTATTATATCCTTTCTTCTATGAACTTGGGGCTTTTCTTCTTTTTCTACTTCCCTTAGATGTAAATTTAAATTGTTTGCAATTTCTCTTGTTTCTTGAGGTAGGCCTGCACTGCTATAATTTCCCTCCTAGAACCACTTGTGCTATGTCCCATAGAGTTTGACTTGTCATATTTCTGTTTTCATTTTTCCTTAGCTATTTCATTTCACCTTTGATATCTCCTATGACCAGTAGTTGTTCAGTAACATGTTGTTTAATTCTTACGCATTTGTAGTTTTTCTAGTTTTTTTTTTTGTAATTGATTTCATACCATTATGGCTGGAAAAGATGCATGATATGATCTCTAGTCTCCTTGAATTTACTGAGATTTTTTTGTGTGTTCTAACATGAGATCTATCCTAGAGAATATTCCACATGTACTTGAGAAGAACGTATGTTCTGATGCTTTTTGATGTAATGTTCTGTATGTATCTATTAAGCCCATCTGGTCTAATGTGTCATTTAAGGCCAATGTTCTTTACTGATTTTCTGTCTGAATGATCTATTCATTGATATAAATGGGGTGTTAAAATCTCCTGCTATTATTGTATTTCTGTTAATTTTTCCCTTTAGGTCTGTTAATATTTGCTTTATATATATTGGTGCTCCTATATTGTACATATATATTTATAAATTTAGTCCATTTACATTTAAAGTTATTATTTATAGGTATATACTTACTGCCATTTTGTAAACTGTTTTCTGGCTGTTTTTGTTCCTCTCTTTCTTTCCTTTCCCTCTTTCCTATAGCTTCATAACTTTCTTTAGTGTTATGTTTAGATTCTTTTCTCATTAAGGTTTTGCTTTGTGGTTACCATGAGGTTCACATATATCACCCTATAGGTATATGATAGTCTTTGATAGCAATTTAAAGTTGAACACATTCCAAAACTCTACATTTCTACTCTTCCTTCATGTTTTATGTTTTTGATATCACTTTTTATATCTTTTTATTCTATATATCCCAAACTAATTATTGTAGTTTTAATTTTCCTTCTTTTGTCTTTTAATCTTTCTTTTTTGTGGAGAAAAGTTATCCAGTTTTCAGATCTTTTTCAGAGGGAAATGATTCATATGTACCTGTAGATTTGGTGCATCCATGGAAGGAAGTGAGTTCAGGATTTCCTATGCTACCCTTCTATCCCCCCCAATTTATTTACCCTTATATGTGCATGGGCATATATATCCTTACAGTTTTCAGTAAATATATATATGTGTATTCACAGATAAGTATCATATACTTAGAAATAAAGATGATATGCACATACAAAGCATTTGTTGTATAGAGACGCAATTATTTTCTTAGTATGTCTCTGTAAGAGGAAGTTATGGTTTATAGTTTAATTATAAAAAGAAAAGCTTTCATTTATTTCAAATATTTCATTAACTGTGATTCAAACTTCATCAGGGACATGGAAAGAATTACGGGAACAAATTCTCTTAAGTAAATTTATGACAGAATCACCAAAGGATAGAATTTAATATATCTTAAGAGAGATACAGAGGGCTTATGCAATTCAAAACATTGTAAGATTGACAAAGTCCCTTGCATACTTGTCAGTCCAATCATTTTATTTTGTGAATGAAAAAAAAAAAAAAACCTCAGAAAGAATGACGGACTTCTTCAAAGTTAGTTAAGCAAGTTCTTATTACACAAAATGTAGACCAGTATCAACATCACCTAAGAATTTAATGTAGGAAATTCGGAATCTTAGTCCTTACCCCAGAATTACTGAAAGAGAATGTAGTTTAACAAAACTCCCACACGATTTATAATGCACTTAAAAACTGAGAAGCACTGAAGCAAGCAGTAACAAATTTGACCTAAAAATCAGGTCTCCTGACTCTGTCCGATTCCTCCACCTCATTACACCATACTCTCTAGCAAGAGGATGAACTTCTAATCATAACAACAGGAAGGTAAGTTTTCCTTGTTCTATTTGTGTATTTCCTCATCTAGGTTATATTTGTACATACATATATGCATATCCTGCAGAGACATCAAAAGACTTCTGCCAAGTTTTGCTTCCTTCTTTCAGTCTTAGATTGGCCATTTCATAAAAAGACCACGTTGATATTCTGAAGTTATTAAACACAAGAAGAATCATCAACAGACACAGCAGTGATCTGTAATAATGATGAGGATGACGGTGGTAATAAAGATGTCTGTACTCTGTATGACAAAGAGTCACATAAATTCATGAAGTTTCATATAGTAATGAGTTTGAGAAGAACTGAAAATGCTGTGCTAATAGCCCCATACTGTCCTTAAATGAGTGTATAACTTTTCCTCTGACCTCAATAGCATGTGATTGGAAGAAAAAGTGCATTTGAAATGCATTTGGTATCAAGAACACCAGAGCTTCTTGGACGGTGAGTCTCTGCAGTAATGCAGATGGGAGGAAGCTGCCACAGGTTAAACCAATTACCCTACACTAAACTTAATTGAGAAATAATTTATAGAAGGCAAGAAATGTTAATTGAACAATGAATCATTTAGAATGAAGGATAAAATACATGTGGATTGATCACTAGAAAGCAAACAAAAGATTGAGAAGAGCTTAGGAGGACTTGAGTACCTTGAAACTTAAAGCCACTAAATAAAGAACTTCATGACAGGACTATCAAACATTGGAGCAAGAAACTGAAAGAGGGTTGTCAAATCCCAGTGCATGGCCTGAATGTAATAGGTATTTGTGTTTATGTACAATTATTTCATGAAAGTAAGGTATTGGACTAAGAGAAATCTAGAGTATTTTTTAACAATGTTTTTTAAATACCTTTTCCCCTTATGCACGTTACCCGCAAGAAATTAATACGCTGTCATTTCAATGGTTGATATGTATTAGTGTGGTGGGCATTACCTAATTTCCTACAAGGCTCAAGAAGCTGTTCAAGCTATATTTAAGGGGATGGTTGATGAGAGACAGGAGTCATGCCTGGTCATCAGGTCAACAGAAATTGGTACAGAATTAAACACAAATCTAGTGCAATGCCAGAAAGTATTTCTGGTCAAATAGTTTTAATGCAATTATGCCAAACTAAACTGTGTGGCATTAGGAAAAGGAAAGTAAATAGCAAAACAATTAACTTAGGATCTGCCATTATACCTGTATGTCATTGAAAATATAATTGTATTTATTTAAGAAAAATCTTTATTATTTTTTGAAGCAGGTAATTATTCAGAAACTGGTATTTTTGTTCATTTTTAAAGGAATATGGTGTTATTTGGTCACCATCTTCTAGTTCTCTAATTCTGTAAGTTCTACAGTTCCTGGTAAAATAACCTGACAGCCTTACATCCGTCTTTAGTTGATGTTAGAATGGAAGATTTCTTGAACCTTGTATTTCCTCTGGGAGACAAGCACAGAGTAGTAGAAATAGCTTCACAGTCAGACAAAATTCTGGCTCTGCCCCTTCTTAGCTACTAACCACAAGCAATACTACCTCTAATTTTCAGCTTCCTCAACCCCTTTGCATCTCAGATTATCCTTCATCAGTCTGTTGTGGAGATTAAATGGAATAATAAAAGTAGACTATTTCACACAGTGCCTGGCACATAAAAGGAAAAAAAAAATAGCTGGGAGCTCTTTTCTCCCTTCCCATCTGTGATGGAAGATTTCTTCAAACAAAAATCAGAACTGGCTAAACAGGGAAAACAATAACATTCTCCATTTTGAATAATTTACTATAAATTATTGAGAATACATCACTATTACCACCTAGCTAACTCTTCCTGAACAGAAAGGGACATATGTACTCTCATTAAAAATAAAAAAAAAGTCAAAAAAGAAAATCCAGAGGAAAAAAATTCCAAAAGAAACAAAAGCCAAAAGCACAGAAAATGTAATTTTTAATTGTGTGGTTTCTTAAATTTCAGAGCTTGGTCTTCCCCACACCCCACACGACTGTATTTTTGAATAAGGTTGGCCTCAATTTAGTGACTGTTCTTACTCTGGGATGTGAAGACCTTATTTTTATGGAAAATTGCCTTGACTTTTCTTAAGGTAATAGCCATTCTAGCGTAAACACACACTGTAATTTGTTTTTGGCTTTTGTTTTGCCAGGAGAGGTTGTGCGTGCTTTCAGAAAGCATCTTTCCCTTTCACTGCTTGTTTTTCCTAAGAGATCAGACTGGCAGTGTTATTTTATGTGTACTTTATGCTTTGTGATTTTTCTGTGATTGACTTCTTGCACTTAAAGCTAAAGGGATTTACTGATGTTAACTGAGGTTGTTTCATTCCCATGAAAGCTCAGGCTTTAACTAGGCAAATCTCAGATTGATAAGGATGCTTCACATTTTATACTGCATCAGGATATGCACAGGACTTTACAGCAAGAGTTTTAGAAAACAGTCAGGAAAGGTTAAATAAATACACATTTGTTAACATCATTCTTCAGCTTGCTGCATATTTCCAGAGTTTGTTGAGAATATACTTCTTGATCCCAATGAGCCATAATGAATTGGCTAATTTACCTTGTGCCATTATTGCCTCATTCTAACATGAAAGATCTAAACAAACGAGAAAATGACTTAATAAATATGAAAGCTTTCATCTAATATAAAATGTCTTTAATATGTATTAACCAGCCTCCAAGATGGCCTCCAACAATCCCTGTCTCCTGGTATTCATGTCCTTGTGTGATGCCTTCCCACAATAAGTAGGACTGGCTTGTTTAACCTACTGGATATTATGGAAATGATTTTGTGTGACTTCCAAGGTTAAATGGTAAAATATATTAAAGCTTATGCCTTGATCTCTTTGAGATCATGTGCTCTACAGGAAGCCAGCTTCTATGACATGAGCACACACAAGCAGTCCTAAGAAGAGACCCAGAAATCTTAACTGTAACCTCATGAGACTGAGCTAGAATTCACCCAGCTACACCAATCCCAAATTCATGACTCACAGAAACTGTCCAAGATAATAAATCTCTATAGTTGGCTTAAGCCAATACATTTTGGAGCAATCTGTTATGTGACAATAGTTAACAAATAGAAAATGGTGGTTCATTCATTCATTGGTTCATCCAGTGTTTACAGATTGTCTCATACCAGGCACTATATTGGAAGATTGGATACAAAGGCAAAGAAGCATGCAATTCACTGACCAAAAAAATAAACTAAAAAATGTTTGGGTTTTTTTTGGCATACTGTGTTATAATGACTCTGACTGTAAAAGCTTCATTGCTGTAATCTTTAATCTATAATTATATAACATTTATAAAATTCTTAGGCAAATAGGAAGTAGAAAGACATATATTTCCCTCAGCAACCTGTATAAATGCATTGTGATTATTCCTTTTCTTTCAAAACGAATCCAAGCTAACTAATTAATTTGATCAAAAACATGTCTCACGACCAAAGTCAAATGTCCAATCCTTGGCCAGAGGGTTTTCCATTCCATGGCCCAAACCAAAGCTCCTTCCTTAGCTTACCTCCTCACCAGAGAGAAAGGCCAAGAGAAGATATAACAATTAGTTAGCAGGAAAAGGAAAACTAAGTGCAAACAAACAAATAAAACAGAAAACAAAGAAAGCTATCATTATGTAAATGATGCATGTCTTGCTAAATTTTGACACCATCTATAACAAGTTAAAATAGCTATATATAACCTGAGTTTCAAGAATTACAAAGGATTATACAGAAAGACACCATGCTGATCGTTGGTCTAAATAATGCATTTTACAACTACAGCAAAACTTGCAGATAAAGTAACTTACTATTATTCACAGAATTAGTTAATTCAGAAAGCAGAAATATAACACAGAATTTCAATGCAGATTATTTTCCAAACTCTTTAAGTGGCATCTTTGGCAGCTTATGAATCACAAGTAACAGAAATGTGTCTGAACTCACTGCTCTGTAAATTCTAATTTATGTTGATGCCATAGACTTCCTGTTGTTCCCTTAGTAGAAATATCAAATGTCTATTTCATACACAATATACAAAAAAGTAAAATGATTTTTCTTGTCTCACAAAAAAAGATAATCTTGTAAATTTGACAATGTCACTTCAGAAAGCTGTATATTCCTTCAAAACTACACTTTAGGGAGCATAAAGAATAGAGATCTTGCTACAGGGCAATAAGGCCCTAAAGTATAACTTTTCAAACAGTAGTTTTTCCCACATTTAGAGTCAAGAAAACAAGATCTGTCAATTATCATATGGTTTCACTTATTTGTGGAACATAAGGAATAGCATGGAGGACATTAGGAGAAGGAAGGGAAAAATGAAGGGCGTGGAAAATGAAGGGAGAGATGAACCATGAGAGACTATGGACTCTGAGAAACAAACTGAGGGTTTTAGAGGGGAGGGGGTTGGGGGGATGGGTTAGCCCGGTGATGGGTATTAAAGAGGTCACGTATTGAATGGAGCACTGGGTGTTATACGAAAACAATGAATCGTGGATCATCACATCAAAAACTCATGATGTATTGTATGGTGACTAACATAACATAATAAAATTAAATTAAAAAAAGAAAACAAGATCTGTAAAGCTGCTAAAAATGAGGTGCTGGAACTGGGTGTGCTTTGATATTCAAAACTTCTTCACAGGAAAAAACTGACAGAGTCTGACAATAGCATCTCTCAGAGTCTTTGACTAATTGATATTGCTAGGAAGGTAAGAACACAAAGTCTCAAGTAGCCAGGTTTCACACACTCATTTCATAATGAAATTTTATGCCACAGCATAGTGTCAAAGTGAATTGCATGATGTTCATCATTGTTTTATTCTTAGTACTACTTATAGTTTCTTAGGTTTAAACTTAATATTCAAGGGGCACCTGGGTGGCTCAGTTGTTAAGCATCTGCCTTTGGCTCAGGTCATGATCCCAGGGACCTGGGATCGAGCCCTGCATCAGGCTCTCCGCTCCGCGGGAAGCCTGCTTTTCTCTCTCCCACTCCCCCTGCTTGCGTTCCCTCTCTTGCTGTGTTTCTCTCTCTGTCAAATAAATAAAAAAATCTTTAAAAATAATAAAAAGTAAAAAAATAAAATTAATATTCAAGATGTTAAAGAAAAATATGGAAACATTACTTTGCTCATAATTTCAATGTACAAATAGTGTTATTCCATTTATTAATCTAATAAAAAAGATAATAATCGGGCGCCTGGGTGGCTCAGTTGGTTAAGCAACTGCCTTCGGCTCAGGTCATGATCCTGGAGTCCCGGGATCAAGTCCCACATCGGGCTCCCTGCTCGGTGGGGAGTCTGCTTCTCCCTCTGACCCTCCCCCCTTCATGCTCTCTCTCTCATTCTCTCTCTCTCTCAAATAAATAAATAAAATCTTTAAAAAAAAAAGATAATAATCTTCACTTTTTCTTTGATTAACTCAAACTAAACTTCCCTCAAAGAAGTTTTATTTACAGCATAATTATAATTCACATTTAAGTCTACTTAAAATTTAATAATTCTATTTTATTTTTATATTCTTCAAATATATGACTTAACAAGCAAAACGTTTCCAAGTGCTTAAAAATAACTTTTGAGAATCTAGTAAATTAAACTTACACAGTTACTCAAATTATTTTGATTATCTCAATATAGTTTAGGATCTTGGCCAAACTCATTTACATTTTTTATACAGAAATCACAAATCTAAAATCAATTGTACATTTTAAACTAAATTTTAATCTAATAAAATCTCCGATACTCTAATATGTTAAATTCTCTTAAATGTTTTAAACATTTAAAATGCCAATTATAGGAGGGGGGAAAAGATGGTGGAGGAGTAGGGGACCCTATTCCAACCGATCCCCAGAACTGAGCTGGATATCTACCAGACCACTCTGAACACCCACAAAATCAGCCTGAGATGTAAGAAGATAGACCTGGATTTCTACAAACAGAATATTGCAACCTGTTGGTTTCGAGGTACAAAGCAGGGAGCCATGATTCCGCAGGCAGATATCGGAGGATAAACAGAAGGGAGAGGGAGCTGAGCCATAGAGATCATACACCACTGGTGATTAAAAGCCTCCCACACTGGGGACTAGCACAGACTCCCAGATCAGTAACAACAACAATGGGGAAAGGACTTTAGGGCAGCCCCCCAGACAGAAACCCGGAGAGGGGCCCCCTGTGCTAACTGGGGGCAGCTGGCAGTTTTAGAAGCACAGAGACATGCCCTGACCTGGAGGCAAGGACTGGGAGTACTGCTGAGGGGCGCACAACCCAGGACACTGCAGTTTATAGCAGCACGGACAGAAACGGAGATGTGCGGCCTGGAGAGCTCACTGAAGAACAGACTGCGATCCCTCTGCTCTGAGGCAGAGGGGTTGGAAACGGTCTCTTCTGCTCTGACTCACAGAAGAGACTCGGAAAGCTGCCAGGGAAAGGCACCAGAGAACAAAAGCCCCAAAGACTGATTCCTGCTGAGCCATCCCCCACCACAGGGGGGCAGGGCAACTCCGCCCAAACAGGGTTGCCTGAGTAATAGTGCGGCAGGCCCCTCCCGTAGAAGACAGGCTGGGAAAACAAGAGGCCAGCAACCCTAAGGTCCCAAGAAAACAGGTGCATCTTGCTTGGGTTCTGGTCAATAATTTGGACTCTATACATTCCCTCAAACACCCATCAACAGAATGACTAGGAGGAGGAGCGCCCTCAAAACAGGAAAGACTCAGAGATTATGACTTATGCTGCAGATTTACAAATGGATGCAGATAGAACCAAGATGTCGGAGATGGAATTCAGGCTAGCAATTGTGAAGACAATGGCTAGAATGAAGAAATCAATTAATGGCAACATAGAGTCTCTAAGGGCAGATATAAAAGGTGAATTGGCAGAACTTAAAAATTCTATCAATGAGATCCAATCCAAACTAGATAATCTAATAGCTAGGGTAACTGAGGCAGAAGAACGAATAAGCAACCTGGAAGACAATATAATAGATAAAAAGGGAAAAGAGGAGGCCAGGGAAAAACAACTCAGAATCCATGAAAATAGAATCAGAGAAATAAGTGACACCATGAAACGTTCCAGTGTCAGAATTATTGGAATCCCGGAGGGAGTGGAGAGAGAGGACTAGAAGATGTATTTGAGAAAATCATAGCTGAGAACTTCCTTAATCTGGGGAATGAAACAAACATTCATGTCCTAGAGGCAGAGAGGACCCCTCCCAAGATCAAGGAAAACAGGCCAACACCCCAGCATGTAATAATAAAACTTGCAAATCTTAGAACCAAGGAAACTATCTTAAGGGCAGTTAGGGGGAAGAGATTCCTAACCTACAGTGGGAGGAACATCAGAATAACGTCAGACCTATCCACAGAGACCTGGCAAGCCAGAAAGGCCTGGCAAGACATATTCAGGGTACTAAACAAGAAGAACATGCAGCCAAGAATACTTTATCTGGCAAGGCTTTCATTTAGAATTGATGGAGAGATGCAGAGCTTCCAAAACCAGCAGAAACTGAAAGAATATGTGACCACTAAGCTGGCCCTGCAAGAAATATTAAGGGGGTTCTATAAAAGGAGAAAGACCCCAAGAGTGATATAGAAAAGAAATTTTCAAGGACAATCTCTAAAAACAAGGTCTTCACAGGCAATATGATGACAATAAATTCATATCTTTTCATAATCACTATCAACATGAACAGCCTAAATGCTCCCATAAGATGGGACAAGGTTGCAGACTAGATAAAAAGACAGGACCCATGCATATACTGTCTACAAGAGACTCATTCTGAACCTAAAGATACATCCAGACTGAAAGTGAAGGGATGGAGATCCATCTTCCATGCCAACGGACCTCAAAAGAAAGCCGGGGTAGCAATTCTTATATCAGACAATTTAGATTTTAAACTAAAGTCTGTAGTTGAAGACAGAGAAGGACACTATATCATTCTTAAAGGGTCTATCCAACAAGAAGATCTAACAATTGTAAATATCTATTCCCCCAATATGGGAGCAGCCACCTACATAAGCCAACTGTTAACCAAAATAAAGAGTCATATTGATGACAATACATTAATTGTACAAGACCTCAATACTCCACTCTCAGCAATGGACAGATCATCTAAGCAGAAAATCAACAAAGAAACAAGAGCTTTGAATGACACACTGGACGAGATGGACCTCATAGATATATACAGAACATTCCACCCTAAAACAATAGAATACTCATTCTCCTCGAATGCATATGGAACTTTCTCCAGAATAGACCACATACTGGGTCACAATTCAGGTCTCAACCGATACCAAAAGATTGAGATTATTCCCTGCATATTCTCAGACCATAATGCTTTAAAGCTGGAACTCAATCACAGGAAAAAATCTGGAAGAAATTCAAACACTTGGAAGCTAAAGACCACTCTGCTCAAGAATGTTTGGGTCAACCAGGAAATCAAAGAAGAACTTAAACAATTCATAGAAACCGATGAGAACAAAAACACATCAGTCCAAAACCTATGGGGTACTGCAAAGGTGGTCCTAAGGGGGAAATACATAGCCATCCAAGCCTCATTCAAAAAAATAGAAAAATCACAAATTCACCAACTAACTCGACACATTAAAGAACTAGAGAAAAAGCAACAAATGACGCGTAAGCCACACATGAGAAGAGAAACATTAAGATTAGAGCAGAGATCAATGAATTAGAAACCAGAAACACAGTAGATCAGATCAAAGAAACTAGAAGCTGGTTCTTTGAAAGAATTAATAAGATCAATAAACCACTGGCCAGAGTTATCCAAAAGAAAAGACAAAGGACCCAAATAAATAAAATTATGAACAAAAGGGGAGAGATCACGACTAACACCAAGGAAACAGAAACAACTATTAGAAATTATTATCAACAACTATATGTCAATAAATTAAGCAACCTGGAGGAAATGGATACCTTCCTGGAATCCTATAAACTCCCAAGTCTGAAACAGGAAGAAAGTGACAACCTGAATAGGCCAATAACCAGTAAGTAGATTGAAGCAGTGATCAAAAATCTGCCAAAAACATCGGGGTGCACGTACCCCTTCAGATCACTACATTTGTACGGGGGAAAATCGGTGGGGGAGACAAACCATGAGAGACTATGGACTCTGAGAAACAAACTGAGGGTTCTAGAGGGGAGGGGGTGGGGGGATGGGTTAGCCTGGTGATGGGTATTGAGGAGGGCACGTTCTGCATGGAGCACTGGGTGTTATGCACAAACAATGAATCATGGAACACTACATCAAAAACTAATGATGTAATGTATGGTGATTAACATAACATAACAAAATATAAAAAATTAAAATTAAAAAATAAAAAATAAAAAATAAAAAAACTCCCAAAAAATAAGAGTCCAGGGCCTGATGGATTCCCTGGGGAATTCTACCAAACATTCAAAGAAGAAATAATACCTATTCTCCTGAAGCTGCTTCAAAAAATAGAAACAGAAGGAAAATTTCCAGACTCATTCTATGAGGCCAGCATTACCTTAATCCTCAAACCAGGCAAAGACCTCATCAAAAAGGAGAATTTCAGACCGATATCCCTGATGAATATGGATTCCAAAATCCTCGACAAAATCTTAGCTAATAGGATCCAACAATACATTAAAAGGATCATCCACCACGACCAAGTGGGATTTATCCCCAGGATGCAAGGGTGGTTCAACATTCGCAAATCAATCAACGTGATAGAACACATTAATAAGAGGAGAGAGAAGAACCATATGGTCCTCTCAATTGATGCAGAAAAAACATTTGACAAAATACAGCATCCTTTCCTGATTAAAACTTTTCAGAGTATAGGGATAGAGGGAACATTCCTCAAGTTCATAAAATCCATCTATGAAAAACCCACTGCAAATATCATTCTCAATGGGGAAAACCTGAGAGCCTTTCCCTTAAGATCAGGAACACGTCAAGGATGCCCACTCTCGCCACTATTGTTCAACATAGTACTAGAAGTCTTAGCAACAGCAATCAGACAACAAAAAGAAATAAAAGGTATTCAAATTGGCAAAGAAGAAGTCAAACTCTCTTTTCGCAGATGACATGATACTTTATGTGGAAAACCCAAAAGAGTCCACCCCCAAATTACTAGAACTCATACAGCAATTCAGTAATGTGGCAGGATACAAAATCAATGCACAACAATCAGTTGCTTTCTTATACACTAACAATGCCACTGTAGAAAGAGAAATTAGAGAAACGATTCCATTTACAATAGCACCAAAACCATAAGATACCTCAGAATAAACCTAACCAAAGAGGTAAATGATCTATACTCTAGGAACTACAGAACACTAATGAAAGTAATTGAAGCAGACACAAAAAGATGGAAAAATATTCCATGCTCATGGATCAGAACAATAAACATTGTTAAAATGTCTATGCTACCCAGAGCAATCTATACCTTGAATGCCATCCCGATCAAAATTCCAATGACATTTTTCAAAGTGCTGGAACAAACAATCCTAATACTTGTATGAATCAAAAAGACCCTAAATCGCCAAGGAAATGTTGAAAAATAAAAACAAAGCTGGGGGGCATCACGTTGCCCAATTTCAAGCTATATTACAAAGCAGTGATCACCAAGACAGCATGGTGCTGGCATGAAAACAGACATATAGACCAATGGAACAGAATAGGGAGCCCAGATAGGGACCTTTAACTCTATGGGCAAATAATCTTCCACAAAGCAGGAAAAAATATGCAATGGAAAAAAGACAGTCTCTTCAGTAAACGGTACTGGGAAAATTGGACGGCTATATGAAGAAGAATGAAACTCGACCATTCTCTAACACCATTCACAAAGATAAACTCAAAATGGATGAAAGACCTCAATGTGAGACAGGAACCCATCAAAATCCTAGAGGAGAACGTAAGCAGTAACCTCTTTGACATCGGCTACGGCAACTTCTTTCAAGTTACATCTCCAAAGGCTGGTGAAACAAAAGCAAAAATGAACTTTTGGGACTTCATCAAGATAAAAAGCTTCTGCACAGCAAAGGAAACAGTCAACAAAACAACGAGGCAACCCACAGAATGGGAGAAGATATTTGCAAATGACACTACAGATAAAGGGCTGATACCAAGTTCTATAAAGAACTCTCAAACTCAACACCCAAAAAACAAATAATCAAGTCAAAAAATGGGCAGAAGACATGAACAGACACTTCTCTGAAGAAGACATACAAATGGCTAACAGACACATGAAGAAATGTTCATCATCATTAGCCATCAGGGAAATTCAAATCAAAACCACATTGAGATACCACCTTATACCAGTTACAATGGGAAAAATTGACAAGGCAAGAAACAACAAATGTTGGAGAGGTTGTGGAGAAAGGGGAACCCTCTTACACTGTTGGTGGGAATGCAAGTTGGTATAGCCACTTTGGAAAACAGTGTGGAGGTGCCTCAAAAAATTAAAAATAGAGCTACCCTATGACTCAGGATTTGCACTACTGGGTGTTTACCTCAAAGACACAGATGTAGTGAAAAGAAGGGCTATATGCACCCCAATGTTCATAGCAGCAATGTCCACAATAGCCAAACTGTGGAAAGAGCCGAGATGCCCCTCAACAGATGAATGGATAAAGAAGATGTGGTCCATATATACAATGGAATATTACTCAGCCATCAGAAAGGATGAATACCCAACTTTTACATCAACATGATGGACTGGAGGAGATTAGGCTAAGTGAAATAAGTCAAGCAGAGAAAGTCAATTATCATATGGTTTCACTTTTTTGTGGAATATAAGGAATAGCATGGAGGACATTAGGAGAAGAAAGGTAAAAATGAAGGGGGGGAAATCGGAGGGGGAGATGAACCATGAGAGACTATGGACTCTAAGAACAAACTGAGGGTTTTAGAGGGGAGGGGGGTGGTGGGATGGGTTAGCCCAGTGATGGGTATTAAGGAGGGCACGTACTGCATGGAGCACTGGGTGTTATATGATAACAATGAATGTGGATCACTACAACAAAAACTAATGATGTATTGTATGGTGACTAACATAACATTATAAAATAAAATTTAAAAACATAAATAAACAAAATGCCAATTATAGATATTACTCTTAAACCTAACACCAAAGTGTGAATACCTTAGGTTTATTTTGTCATTCCTATTTTCAATCTAACCTTTCCATACTGAAAAGATACCCAATTAGGAAACATTTTGATAATCTCAGATGGGTTGGTTGCCATCTCAATAAACTGGGTTACTTATTACCCATTGAAGTGGCAGGATATTGGGAGAAAGGAGGTATATATTGTACTGAGAGATACACTGAGGGATAGAGGGATACACTGAGGGATACACTGAGACATTTTTCATACTCACTTTGTTAACTAAGGATTGAAAGTCCATACTTTTCAGATAGGATTTTACTTTTCATGAGTTAAGAGTTAAAATTTTATAATTCAATATTGTCCTTCACTATATGAATATCTATGTACTGCTAATATTGTCACTGTATGAATATCTATGTACTGCTAATATTGCAAATAACTGTCTTTACTGAATTTCTGAGTTTCTTATTTTCTCATTTATCTTCATTCTTCATATTTACAATTAAGGTTATGTTAATGGCATTCAATTGTATTTTCCATCTGTTTCATAACTTTGGTGATATACAACTCTGATGTCATCAAATGAAATGTGGAAGAAAGGTTTATAAAAGAATCAATACAGAAGTGCAGAAAACAATTATACAACTGTAGGATTTTGGGTAAATTCAATACTATCATTGGGCCTCACTTCCTGGAATGGTTGAGCAGAGTTGGATGCTTATAAAACAATTTGCCACAATTAGATCTGTCAGAATGATGACATGTTGTTTCATACATTCTTCACATCATTCTTTTTGCCTGGTTAGAATATATTTCCTTATCTACATTTTTATAATTATTATAAACAAAGGTATTTATTAAGCTTGTGAATTTAACCTTAAATGGAACCTTGATAAAGTTGAATACTGTCTCAGTGGTAAGAAGAGAAAATTGGAAATTAAATTATACACTATAGAAAGGTTTTATTTCTGGTGCCATTTCAATGACAAGTAACAATTTCTTAAAAGAGATCATCCTGGTGAGAATGTTATCCTCAGAAATAGGACACTTTACCAACAGAGCACTCAACAGATCTATGTGCTTTTGTCTCATATTAGTTCGTTAGGACTGCCATAATAGAGTACCACAAACTAAGAACTTAAAGAGCAGAAATCTTCTCATAGTTCTGAAGACCAGAAGTCTGAGATCAAGGTGTCAGCAGGGTCATGCTCCCTCTGAAAGCACTAGGGAAGGATATTCCAGGTCTCTCTCCCAGCTTGTGGCAGTTCCTTGGCTGTGGCAGCATAACTCCAATGGAATTCTCCCTGCGTGCTTTGTCTGTCTCTGTGTCCAACTTTCCCTTTTCATAAGAACACTAATCATATTGGATTGGGGCCCATCCTAAAGACCTCATCTTCACTAATTATATTGACCTTATCCCACATAAGGTCACATTCTGAGGTACTGGGAGTTAGGACTTCAACATGTGAACTCTGGGGGGACAAAATACAAATCTAACAGCAGAAGGACCTCAGAGCTATTTGAGACTGAATGGGAGGGAGCAAGGGACAAGTCATCATTACTCTGGGAGTGTAGTGGCTTAAAACCTTAAATCTAGGGGCGCCTGGGTGGCTCAGTTGGTTAAGCGACTGCCCTCGGCTCAGGTCAAGATCCTGGAGTCCCTGGATCGAGTCCCGCATCGAGTCCCGCATCGGGCTCCCTGCTCGGCAGGGAGTCTGCTTCTCCCTCTGACCCTCCCCACTCTCATGTGCTCTCTCTCATTCTCTCTCTCTCAAATAAATAAATAAAATCTTTAAAAAAAAAAAAACCTTAAATCTAAACGTCTTTTCTGGTGGTGAAAGATCTAATGCAGGGGTGCTGGAGATGCTATTAAGTAACAAGTCACTGACTTCCACATGACCAGATATTTAAGAAAGCCATAATTCAAAATACTTTTTCCATAAATGAAGAAAATGTTTTCATATTATAGAAAGTTTAAGGAGATAGAACATTTTTCTGAGGATAACCTTACACCTCCAATTCTCGGCCCTGTCCCAAGACAGCTTATGACCCCTAGAGAAAGAGATTTGTCTACCCTTTTGGCTTATGTAGTTCTGGAAGTAGGTAAACGTGGTCACACTAAGAAGAAAAACTATAATTACCTACCATTTGATCTAATAAAGCAGATTACCAAATAACAGAAATTAAACTAAGATCCCTCAGATTTCCAGAAGAAGATCTTAATCTAAAGTGTAAATACCATGATTTGGCAAAAACTGAATTCTGTCATTATATTTTTACCTTATTTTTATTCTATGATCTATTTTGTCCTGCTAAATCCAGAAAACTAAAAGACATAATACACTTGTATTCAATAGAGTTAGAGCATCTGATTCAACCCTCAACCTAAATATTAGAGTTCCCTGTTCTATCCATTGTCCCTCAAATATGTTTTTTACACATTCGTCATAGTTTAAGTTGACAAGTTTAGCCTTGCTCTATTCAGACCCATTGCATATATTACTATCAAGGCCTCCATCCTCCACTGGGGCAGCTGGGTGGCTCAGTCAGTTAAGCATCTGCCTTCGGCTCAGTTCATGACCCCAGGGGCCTGGGATGGAGCCTTGAATCGGGCTCCCTGCTCAGCGGGGAGTCTGCTTCTCCCTCTGCCCCTCCCCCTTGCTCATGTTCCTTCTTCCTCTCTCAAACAAATAAATAATCTTTTAAAAAAAATGCCTCCATCATGTCAATAATCTATTCTAGGAAACTCATGAAAGATGCAGAGTAAATTAAAACTGTTACAACATTAGACTCTCCTGTCCAGCAGTAAAATCTCTAGCATCTAATGGATTGGTAAGAGTTCAATTACTCATGGACTGGAAGAAGAATTAGTTAAAATGTCCAGACTGCCCAAAGCAATCTACAGATTCAATGCAACCCCTATCAAAATACCAATTGCATTTTTCACAGAACTAGAACAAATGATTCTAAATTTGTACAGAACCACAAAGGGCCCTGAGTAGCCAAAACAGTCCTGAGAAAGAACAAAGCTGGAGGTATCACACTCTCTGCTTGTAAACAGTACTATAGCTATAGCAACCAAACAGTATGGTATTGGCACAAAAACAGACACACAGAGCAACAGAACAGAGTAAAGAACCTAGAAATAATAAATACTTCTGTGGTCAATTAAGTTATAACAAATGAGGTAAATAGATAATGGAGAAAGGACAGTCTCTTCAATAAATTGTGCTGGGAAAACCGGACAGTCACATGCAAAAGAATGAAATCAGACCACTATCTCATATCATACACAAAAACCAACTCAAAATGGATTAAAGACTTGAATGTAAAACCTGAAACCATAAAATTCCTAGAACAAAATAGGCAGTAAGCTCCTTGACACCAGTCTCAGTGATGGTGTTTTGGATCTGTCTCTCCAAGCAAGAGAAACAAAAGCAAAAGTTAAAAAAAAAAAAGAAAAAAAGTGACTACATCAAACTAAAAAGCTTCTGCACAGCAAAGGAAACCAACAAAAAGAAGACAACCTACTGAATGGGAGAAAATATTTGCAAGTTATATATCTAATAAGGGGTTAATATCCAAAATATATAAAGAGCTCTTATTGGTCAAAACAAACAAACCAATTAAACCAATTAAAACACTGGCAGAAGATCTGAATACACAATTTTCCAAAGAAGACATACAGATGAGCAAAAGGCACATGAAAAGATGCTCAACATCACTAATCATCAGGGAAATGAAAATCTAAACCACAATGAGATGTCACTTCACATCTGTTAGAATGGATAAGAAGGGCGCCTGGGTGGCTCAGTTGGTTAAGCGACTGCCTTCGGCTCAGGTCATGATCCTGGAGTCCCTGGATTGGGTCCCGCATCGGGCTCCCTGCTCAGCAAGGAGTCTGCTTCTCCCTCTGACCCTCCCCCCTCTCATGTGCTCTCTCTCTCTCATTCTCTCTGTCTCAAATAAATAAAATCTTTAAAAAAAAAAAAAAAGAATGGATAAGAAATAATAAGTGTTGGAGAGGGAGCCCTTATACAATGTTAGTGGGAATGTAAATGGCGTAGACACTATGGAAAACAATATGGAGCTTCCTAAAAAAATTAAAAATAAAACTACCATATGATCCAGCTATTCCACTTCGGTGTATTTATCCAAAGAACACAAAAAATATTAATTTGAAGAGATATACGCACCCGTATACCCCTACAAACACTGCAGCATTATTTACAATAGCCAAGATGTGGAAACAACCAAAGTGTCTATATGGATGAATGAATAAAGAAATGTGATACACATACACACACACACACACACACATACATGCACACAATGGAATACTACTGAACCATAAAAAAAGAAGGAAATCTTGCCATTTGTGACAAGATGGATGGATCTTGAGGGAATGGCACCAAGTGAAATAAGTCGGACAGAGAAACACAAATACTGTATGATTTCACTTATGTATGGTATCTAACAAAACAAAACTCAAAGATAACAAATTGGTAGTTATCAGAGGGGAAGGGGTTGGCTGTGGGCAAAACAGGTGATGGGACTCAATTGTATGTTGATGGATGGTAACTAGATTTATAGTAGTGATCCCTTCTGCAGGGTATACAAATATAGAATTATAAAGTTGTGCCCCTGAAACTTATATAATGTTTTATGCCAATTTCACCCAATAAAAAAAAAAACTTATCAAAAAATAGTAAAGTTAGGGGGCACCTGGGTGGCTCAGTCGTTAAGCGTCTGCCTTCAGCTCAGGTCATGATCCCAGGGTCCTGGTATCGAGCCCCACATCGGGCTCCTTGCTCAGCGGGAAGCCTGCTTCTCCCTCTCCCACTCCCCCTGCTTGTGTTCCCTCTCTCGCTGTCTCTCTGTCAAAAAATAAATAAAATCTTAAAAAAAAAAAAAAAAGTAAAGTTAGGGCGCCTGGGTGGCTCAGTTGGTTAAGCGACTGCCTTCGGCTCAGGTCATGATCCTGGAGTCCCGGGATCGAGTCCAGCATCAGGCTCCTTGCTCAGCGAGGAGTCTGCTTCTCCCTCTGACCCTCTCCCCCTCATGCTCTCTCTCTCTCAAATAAATAAATAAAATCTTTAAAAAAAAATAGTAAAGTTAAAATACTATGAAAAAAAAGTATATGCAAGTAGAAGTTTAACCGAGAGAAACACAAATTAAATTTTGCTGGTTTCTCGGTGTGACAACTTTCCTGGAACTCATTCTATTACGTTTTCTTAAACAGTTTTTAAATATTTGAAATGGCTACATTAATAAAGTCTGTATCAAAATTTGAAGAATTTCTAAAGAACTTCTGAACAACTAAGTGGTACACATTAACCATCTAGCCTGTATTAAATCTGGTCCTTTTTAAATCTAAAATAAAATGACCTAGGAGCCTATGCTTCTCCCCAGGGTTTCCCATCTTCTCACCTAATTTTACTGATAATGATTTAGAAAGTGCAATGACCACTCCAAACCTAAAGCACCTGGGTAGGCTGGTTTGAGGAACTCTGACATACTGAACAATGCAATAGCTATGTCCTCAAAAGAGCAAAGTGGAGCCCTATTTAGAAACAAAGCTCTTCCAGTGCCACAAGAATCTTCTTCCCAAGAACTGAGAATATGATCCACAGCGACTTCAATTTCATTCCTGCCTCTTAACTGTTTTTATGCCCTTACT
Organism: Mirounga leonina; assembly: GCF_011800145.1. Taxonomy (NCBI): domain Eukaryota; kingdom Metazoa; phylum Chordata; class Mammalia; order Carnivora; family Phocidae; genus Mirounga; species Mirounga leonina. The sequence goes on along the minus strand of NW_023270415.1, from coordinate 31,410,336 downwards.
GCGTTGGATGTGGCTTAGCGGACACTGCTTTTTGAGTTGGCTTTCCAGTCTTTGGTTTGGATGTCTGCTTTGGCAAACATTAGCTTGTAAGTTGTGTAAGTACATTTAGTACGGATTTAGCTCTTCAGTCCTTTCCCAACCAGTCTGGATCTCTGGGAAAGCCAAGGGTTTGTCTCACCTGCACTGTAAAACCAGGAGACTACCAGAAATTTGGATTGGGGACTGGTGCTCTGCTGCCCCCTACTGGCCCTAGCCATACTTTACATAGAAAAACAGTCTTCAAAAGCCAAGAATTTCTCAAGGAACTATTCTTTCAAGAACTCCATCAAAGATCTACAAAGTTGACTAATAAAGAAAGAATGCCTAGTATGTACTGAGAATTATTCCTGGCCTTTTGTACATAGTTACGATTTAATTATCTTGACTTCTTTGTGAGGTAATTGTTACAACTCACTAGATAAATTGTTTGAAGGAAGAATTGGAGATTAAATGATGTACCTAATAAATTAAGCATATGTCATGCCTAGGTTTTACTTTTTTTTACAGCTGTTTCTGCCTGCTTTGCTCTGAGTCAGGACACACGTTCACCAAATTCCTTTGGCTCCAAGTAAATTCTCAAATGCCCAAAATACCATTTTATCATTCTCAGTAACGGGGCTAAAATTCAGGTATCTATGAATCTGGGCAGCAGTTCAAATTATGTTTTTTCCACTGTTCTTAGGATATAGAGCAATGCTACACCAGAAAATAAACATTGGATGTGAAGTTAAAAAGCCTGGGTATAAATTTCAGGGCTGCTCCTTGGACAAGTCATCTAACCAGCTGGAGTCAGTTTCCTCAAGTGTAAAAAGGAGAACACTGCTCTTTCTATCCCAGCAGGGTGGTGTGTGGATCGTACGCATAGTATTAAGACCTTAGCTCTACAGAAGGATGTGGACTTCTTACATACCCCGTTCTAGATCCCTAATGCATCTATGCATAGTGATTTTATTATAAGTATCACAGACTACACATAAGAGAAAGAACATCAATATTTCCTATGGAACAACATTCTGTCTATATTTTAAAATTCAAACAATTATTACATTTTGTTAATATTATACTAATTATACTAATATGATATTAATCAATGTACAAAAATGTAAACAGTAGGAAAAAAAAACAATTCTTGATGCAAGACCTTACTCAAATGAACAGACATGAACCTAAACCCTTTTTAACTTTATTATTTGAGTTCAAATATAATCCAATTCTCGTTACCAAATAAGTTATAAGAACACTACTGCTGTCACCACTGTTACTACTACTATCATTACAAGGTAGAAAAGGGAAGAAATGATGTTATTAATTTTGCATCTATTTGTATAATTATCACATAGGATGTTCACGAACTTCTTACAAAAATATGATCAGTAACAACATCAAATTTCTTCCCTCATTTATGCTATTCCCATGAGAATTGGTTCACCTTCTTCTCACTTAAATTTTAAAACATCAAATAAGTCATATTATTTCAAAAACAGAAGACCTATAAATTAATCCTTATGACAGACAACTTAATCTATATTATCAAGTGATATTTTCAATAGCCTCATAACCTGCTTTCTGCCTTCCATCTTATTTCTCTCAACCTATTGCACCCAGAGAGACCTATGCAAAATCCAATCTAACCAATTGACTCCTTTTTATTTCTAATTTTCTTATTTTTATTTTTTTATTTTTTTGAGAGAGAGGGAAAAAGAGAGTGAGTGCATGGTGCGGGGGGCAGAGGGAGAGAGAGAATCTTAAGCAGGCTCCATGCCCAACACAGAGCCTGCCACAAGGCTCATTATCATGACCCTGAGATCATGACCTGAGCCGAAATCAAGATTTGACCGCTTAACTGACTGAGTCACTTGTGTGCCCCTCTAATTTTATTTTTTAAAGGTTTTTTTTTTTTAGTAATCTCTACACCCAACATGGGGCTCAAGTTCACGACCCGGAGGTCAAGAGTCACATGCTCTTCCAACTGAGCCAGCCAGGCGCCCCTCACTCCCTTTTTAAAAAACACTTTTAATTTATATCCATCACTTACACGGTAAAGTCAAATCTCCTTTAAGGGACATATAAGTCTTTTCATGATCAAGGTCCTGCTTATCTCTTTAGTGTTCCTTATTCCACTCCCCACCTTATACCTTACAATTCTATCATATAAAACTGATAACATTTCAAGATTATAACATCACAATCTTGTCAACAAGAACCAGAATCATCTCTGCAAAAGAGCTTTCCTGGAAGACATCCCTAACTTTACTCACCAATCCTGACACCACTAGTCACAGTGATAAATTATATTTGATTAACAATAATTCTAGCTCTAGGCTAAACATGTAACTTACATTAATTATGTAATCCAGACAACGACTGTATAAAGTAGTTAATATTATTATTCCTTTATGCGTAATGAAATAGAAACACAGAAAGGTTAATTAACTTGCCAAAGACCACACAGCGAGTCAGTTACAAAGCTGAGAATCCAAATTCAATTAGTCTGGCTCCAGAGTACATTAGCTTTAACATCTCTACAAATATGATTTCTCATGTACAACACTCTACTGAAATGATCCCCTCAAATATTCATCTCCAACCAAGTTTTACCAGAGGAAAAAAAGATCTGGTCGTTCACATTTCTATCTATAGCACATTACATGTTACAGGGCTCAATATATGTTTGTTGAACATAACCATGCCCTGTTTTTTTTTAAATTATGTTAATTTTTAACTATAGAGCTTTTCAAGGGGAAAATGTACACTTATTGGAATAAAGAATATAATGTAAATTTTTCTTCTAAAAGGACTTGAGATAAATCAATAAAAGCCATATACATAACAAGGCTATTAAACTTGCAGATAATAAAATAAAACAAAACACACAATTTTCTCAACATTTTTATAAATCCATGCAATAATATGATGAAAAATTTCATGAACACAGAGACTCTAATATACCTTCCCAGTGGAGGCTTGTATTTTCTTGGCTATTTAGAATCAACAGCACAGAATAAAAAAATAGATCAATCCCTAAGACTAGTGATTAAACATTAAGTCTAACTCTGAACTTCCTAGCAACAAGCAAAACTATGAAATATATGTATCTATGTGTTTCCACTACAATTAATCTTAATTAAAATCATAATTTTAATAGTAATTTAAATAGTAACCATAATCCCAACATTTTAATAGTAGATATCTATATTGATTTTTAAATTATATATTAATATATTTCCACCTTATTTGGAGAGAGCAAAAAGAATTCAAATATGTCCTTCCTCCTTAAATAATACAACAGAAAAAGATCACATATAATATTATATGTGTACACTTATTTATATAGGTAATGTCTAATTGTACAAATAGGTAGATCTATACATATATATATAAACAGAATATACCTACTTGAGTATATAATAGATTACAGATTTCTATATTTGTTTGCTTTTGTTCACTTGAAGAAGACATATGTCCAGAGTTATTCCTAATATCCAGCTGTGAACACAAAGTAAACAAGCTCCTTGGGGATATTGTTCTTATGTTGACTATTTTTAACACTTCCCAATTATTTAGATAACAAACATAATGCTGATATCTAACAAATAATATTCATATAAGTATTTTAAAATTCTACCATAAATAATGTGGTTTTCTTCATTGTTAATACACTGTTACAGAATTATATTAAGATTTTTAAATTTTTGAGCACTCAGATGAGGCGTGCTCATTTGCTACAACTCTGAATACCAGGAAAAAGTGAAACTCCCTTGAATATAATTCTTTCACTGGAATCAAGCACTTAACCTGTTCATCTCTATAATGAGCCAGAGCAAAAGAATGGTTTCCTCCGAATTGCAAACAATTGTTACTACAAGAAAAAAAATAAAATAAAAAAGCTAAAGAGAGAGAGTTCATTGTAGAGACCTGAGCAGTTTCTTTTGTCTGACCAAGATGGCCTGAATATTCCTCTTAGCTGGACCAAACTTTAGACAAGTTTCCTCTGACTATAAGCCCTGACCTCCCTTTCCTTAGAATATTTATTTTAGCAAACTTAAAACTGTAAATTCTTTCTCAGCTCCTTTGAGATGTAAATCTTCTTAGACTCTTGCCAGTTTTACAACCCAGGAATATCTTTCTTAAGGCCCTGAGAGCTGATCCCTAAAAATGTAAACCCCAGGAAAGATGGAGCCCCTTTCAACCAGTCTCTGGGAGGACAGGAGCCTAACTTCCATTAGCAACAAGGTGCAGAGATGGTGTAATCATACTGCCAACCTTCCCCCTAAAGCCCTGTAGTACTTTTCTAGTAGACCCAAGCATGCTTAAAAACTCTCCCACTTTTTCTTCAGTAGAATTCAGTTCAATCTCTCTCCTCTATTGCAAAACTCATGAATAAAGTCTTCTTTGCCTGTTTAAGTCGTCCAGTGCAATTATTCTTGGACATATCAAACACTGTACATACCAGTAAAGTACTTTAATTTTTCTCTCTTCATATCGCGCCTTCTAGAGTTAGACACTGTATAGAGTACTTTTTTGAAAAAGTAACTTCTTTGAGCTCCATTACTTAACCAAATTAGTTTATAGGAATTTGGGATATAGTACAATTATGAATATTGTGGGGCAGTCATGTTGAATATGCCTAATACATTATACTCAACATAATCTTTTTTTTTCTTAAACACATATTTTATAAGACAAGCTAATTTCTGTTTCTCGGCCTCACATTAATTTTTTTTCTAGCTTGATTCATCTAAGTAATTTCCCTACTCTAATTTGTTTTGCTGATTTTGAGTAGACTTTTGTGTCAATTTACACAAGATTTTCCTCCCATCTGCTCCCTCATTCTTAGTTGTTCTGATGTCATAAAATTGTTGCTATTTCTATCATTTTATTGGTGACAATATTAATATAAATTGGGTTGCAAGGTAACAAACTGTTTAAACAATTTCCTTAATTGTTCCTTGCCTCCCAGAAAATTAAACCAGGAAAAGCAGTAAATAAAAATAAATACAACTAAGTAAAGTACATACTATGTTAGAAGGCTTTAAGTACCATGTAAAACAACAACAAAGTACATCAGGGTAAGATATCTTGAGAGACGGGGAGAGAGGTTGATTCACCCATGTCAAGGATATTTTTGGCAACGGGGCAACTACTGACGTATCCTTGCCCTCATGTGTCCAGTTGGAAGAATTCAGAGCAGTTCATCACATTTTAGATGAAGAAAATTATTATGTTATAAGCTAGAACCCCATAATATTAATTATCTATTGGTAAAAGCCTTCACATTATACACACCAAAATAGATTAAATATTTAGTCAAGATGATATGGTATTTAAAAGAGAAAAGTCAAAATATGGAATTAATAAGACATGACATTAAGTCAATATAATTAATTATAAACTCTTTTTGACAAAACAAAGATATCTTAGAAATAAATGAAATCAATATGCAAATGGCAGGGTCCTAAATCACCGAAGAACCAAGTTCTAGAAGAAAAATGTCAAATTAAGAACTCTCCTATGTTCTCATTTTGATAAGAACTGAATGGTATTAGTATTTTCAGGTTTTAAAACTTATCAATCTTTAATTTAAATGACAGAAATAACTTTAGGTTTGGGGTGAATTCTCTCCTTTTTTTCAAACGAACTAAAGATAATTCTCCTTTTGATTATTATTCCCAGGTCTTAGGTATAGTGATAATTTTTTCCTGAAATTTAATATATTCATTCATCTTTATGCACAGGTGGAGCTAGTTAACATTTCTTTCATTTCTTATATTCTTCAAACCAATTTAATTTAAAAATATCAAAAGAATTCAAATCACATACAGTGAATAATTCTGAAGAGGAGAGTTCTGCTTTATCCTTTTAAAACAAAAAAGAAAGAAAGAAATATAAACTCATAGATCTCACTGAAGGGAAAGTACAGAATAAGAGGTTAAGTTAAATAGGGGTCATTGCATATGTGCATGAGAATGTGTGTGTGCACATGCTTGGAAGAGAAAAACTGGGAGATTTTTGGAACATATTCACAGTGGAAGTGAAGTAACTCAGTCAATGAGGAAAAGGATGTCCAACAAGACACCATGACTTTGTTGTTACCATAAAAGCAGGTCACTCAGGAATCATGAAACCCGTTAGTAACTGAATTTCAGAGAAACAGTCAGTCACCAATGACCCAGAGTCTTGGAGGGCAATTGAATCACTCACAAAGTCAAAAAGACCTAATGCAGCAAAGACAGAGAAAAGGAAGGACTGGAAAAGATCGGAAGGCAGACCAAACGGTACCGAAACTACCATGATGATGGTTGTTTATTGTGCCTCTCCCCTTGCCCAACTGGACTCCCTAAATCTACTTTACTTTGATAACCTCTCTCAATTTTGGCAATTGATCAATAAAAAGAATTCTAAAGGCATGTGAATCAAAAACTTATCAAACAACATAGTTTATTGCAAAATTCGCTAGGCCAATTAAGTGTCCTATAAGAATTATTCTTTATATATTCTTAAATTCCTCTGATATTCTAAGGTTATTAGTATTATGAAGCAACACTCCTTTTATCAGATTCCTTCAGTCATATGAACCAGATGAAATTTCCTGGAAATTCATATATAAATATCCCTGAGGACACAATAGGGACTAACAACCACGATGCTGCTATGTGCTGGAGAATAACATTCATGCATTTAATCACATGACCCTTTAGGAAGAGGAAAAACTTGAAAATGTGTGAAAAGACATTTTCTGCTAGTTTTTGTATTTTGCCCACACAGACACTAGTTCAAACTTTTACCAAGAGGGTCATAATCTTTTCTTTTGTCACAAAAGAAGCAATGAAAAGAGTAAGACTAAAGCAGTGTATTAGCACTTCCCTGAGCTAGATAGGGTCAATCAGTGTCAAAAGTGACAAGAAAAGACACCAAGGCCATATAGCTTATCAGAGTTGATCTTTGGGGCCCTCAAATGAGAAAATCTTGTGAGAGCAATGGAAGAGAGAGTGAGAGGTAGAGTGACACACAAAGTGGAGGAAATCACAGTATTGATTTGAATTTTTTAAAAGTAAATCATCGGTCTATGATATGAGGCTTAGTGGAAACACAGGGCCAATGAGTCTAACTTTTCCAGCTTACTGTCTGTTAATCTCAATTATCTGAATATTTCATTTTGTCTACCCCTCTTTGGTCACTTATTGACACAGCTGTGCCCTTATCTAGTAATAAGGTTGAAAGACATTTTTTACAACCACTTTCTTGAAGTATGACTGATGTACAAAAAGCTGTACATATTTAATGTATATGACTTGATCATTTATAAGTATACACCCATGAAACCATCACCACAATCTATGCCGTAAACATATCCATCACTTCCAAAAGTTTCCTGCTGCCCTCTGTACTTGTTTTTTGTGATAAGAACACTTAATATAAGATTTATCCCCTTAGCAAATGTTTAAGCATTCAATAATTCAATAAATAAATCCTGTATACTAGACTGCTAAGTCTTATATAATTGAAACTTAGTGCTCTTTGATTATTAGCTTTTTGTATCCTCATCCCCCAACTCCTGACAACCACCATTCTATTCTCGAGTTCTGAGTTCAACTATTTTAGATGCCTCATATAAATGGTATCATGCAGTATCTATCCTTCTGAAATGGCTTATTTCACTTAGTAGAATGTCCTCTAGGTTTATCCATGTTGCTGCAAATGGAAGAATCCTTTTCTTTTTTTATGGCTGAATAACATTCCATTGTATGTATACATCACATTTTCTTTATCCATTAATGTCCACTGATGAACATTAATGGCGTGTCTATATTTTGGCTGTCTTGAATAAATGCTAAAATAAACATGGGAGTGTATATAATCTTTTTGAGATCTTTCCTATTAGTATTTAAGTGTTATTTTTTTAAGATTTTATTTATTTATTTATTTATTTATTTATTTGAGCGAGAGCACTAGGGGGGAGGGAGGGGCAGAGGGAGAAGCAGATTCCCCTCTAAGAAGGGAGCCCAATGCCACATACATAGGTGATAAGTGTCAAATGAAAATACACTGGTTACTTTTTAGCTCTTAGGAATTGAGAAAAAGAATGAGAGACAGAAAACTTCAGTGTTTCTATTTTTTAGTAACTATATTATGGTGTCACCATACTCTGCATTCAGAAATACAGAAGGAAGATCATATTTGGGTAACTGCATGAAAAATTCAGTTTAATAAGACCTTTCTACACTATACCCAAATGGAGATGTGCAACAGAAACTGAGATACAGAAGCCTAAACACCAAAGAAATAAAGAGAAAGATGGTCTAGAGATATAAATGTAAGACTTTTCACTGAAAGTTAAGATTAAAAGCCTCCTAGAAATATTTTATAGGATGAAGAGGATGCTCATACGACAATCCTCTCTCTTTTCCAGATAGGAACACCATCATTTAAGAGATGTATAGATGATGAGAAGTTTAAGAAGTCAATATAAACAACCCAAAAGTAGGAGTAAATGATGTAATCAGGTGTCACAAATCAACTGCCTATAGTAGTCAGGCTTATAACACAAAGAAGGAAAGAGAGCCTCATGTAAGAATTCTGGTAACATAGTGTCATCATATTTTGTTCTTAGTTCTGCAGCTGACACTGTCTCAGTGTCAGGAAGACACAAAGGACTGAATTACTAAAAACAGTATCTTCTATCAAGGAGACAGCAACTCTTTAGCACTATTTGATGATTTCCACAAAGAGACATAAAATCTTTTTTACCCAATATTCCCACTTTTCAAAAGAAGCTGGGAATCCAGATTTTTATGCAAATTCCGTTTTTTAAAAATTAAACAGTACATGAGACAAACGAAAGACATCTCCAGGCTAGATCCAGGCTGTTGACCAGAATTTTGGACCTCTGTACTACTTGGATAAAGTCTATGTTAAAGACGGTATAGAAATATCTGATTTAAACAAATGAAGCTCCAAATATAGGTAATGATTTCACTTAATTTCAGGGAAACACTGAAATATATATAACAACAATGTAACTGAAAGATGGCCAAATGAGTTTCCAAAAAAGTGTTTTTTCATCTTGATCATATTACTTAATAAATATATATGAACATCATTTACTCATCATCTACTTGATGAGAATAAAATGAGAAAAAGAAAATGCTTGAGAAGTCATAAGATATATTTACAATTCACAGCATAATTAAATTGTATTAGTAATAATGGTTAATTTGAAATCAATAACTTCAATACTATTGTGTAAATCAGGTCAGTTTACATATACTAAATATAGCATATACAGAAGTATACAGCAAAGATTCATTTCTTCTTACCCACCTATACAAGCAGCAGGCTCAACATGATGCTTCTTAATCCATCTCACCACTTAATGAAGAGAGACAACATTTGGGGGAGTGGAAGGAAGGGTAGTTATAACAGGTAATTTGTAATAAATCTCTCCAAGATATAATTTATATTAATATGCTTAATTCTAAATAAGTCACATATACCACTGATCAATTAGAAAAATGAAGATGACTCATGTTGGATCATTCCTACTTGATATTTAGAAGTACGATACATTCATACAGAAATCATTCTACTATGATTTGAGAATGATTTCTGTATGACCTCAATGTCATGTTTAGTAAGCTAAAACTAGATGAGAAATATTCTCGTTTCATAAAAATTAAAAAAAAAAACTTTTTAAAAGAGAAAATGTAATCATCTGAGAAAGTGTGATAAAGTATGCTCATTGGAAGTGAAATAGTCCTTGGTTAAAAAGTTTAAGAAAGCAAATTAAAACGCCAAACACAACAGAAAACTTTAGCAATAAAGAATGTTTCACTCTCGCTCACGCTGTAAGAGGAAAAGAGTTCAGTCAATTAAATATTCATGAAACAAAAGATCAAGGCTTCAAGTCTTAGATCAAGTTCAAGACTGGGCATGAACTAATGATCCAATAGTTTATGTGAACACTAAACATTAAGTAAAGGAATAACTCAGAACTGCACCATGGAATGGATTTCATTTTAATTTAATTAACTGCAGTGGGCAGCGCGTCAGTCTCATAATTAACTGATAGCTAATTTTACAAATTCTAGGTAAACTGATTGACATACGATTATATCCAAGATCATATATTGAGGGTTAGTCAATTGATGAGCTGCCCTAAGTTTCTGTAGTGATAGATGTACTGTTTTTATTATACTGTGTAAGAGTTGTTCTTTCCCCAAATCTTTTAGCTTCTTACACATATAAAAAATTAAGTATGAGCTGATAGTCAAAAATCCACATGCAAATTTACTTACTATGCTTTACCCCAAAACTTCCTGTAAACTTAGTTTAAAGGGATATTTCTATGTATTATTTTTAGCATTAGTTGTTAGTGAGAAAGACATTGCACATATTAATCATCTGAAATTAAAACTCCCTCCTGAAACCTCTCTAGAAACAGGTGTAAGCAATTCCATTTCAAAAGATTGATGGAATAGAAATACACCCAAGGAATCTTTGACCAATTTGACATCTTCCTTTTAAAGATCCAGGAAAAAGTGAGGTTAATCCAGCCACAGGCAGAATGCCTCCTCTGAGTTTATATAAACTGGTGAAATGTGCAGGAGGCCTGAGCAGCAGCTGAGAGGTCCAGTGAAAATAATCATCTGTTCTTCATGCCAAGAGGCAACAAGCACTGCAGGTAAGATAAAGTTCCATACTTTAAATCCATCCTCAGTGTAGCAGGCCTGCAGCCATACTTCCCTCGAGAAGGAGCCTGTTCATCACTACAATCTGTTCAAAGCATTTTATCCATTTATTTATTTTCAAGTTGTCAAAGACGTTTTAGAAGGCAAAGGCCGACAAAGCTTCTTCCAAAAAAAGCTGAAGGGATTTGTTATTCCTTTTGAGAAAAATGACCTGCAGACATTTTTGCAAAACTACTAATAAAAAAGCTGAGTGCCAATATGTTGGCTGAACCAAAATAAAGCCTCTTAAGTATGTACCAGTGTAATATGAAATGTAGTGCAATTTTAGAAAGAAAAAACTAATGGGAGTAGAGAGGCTAAACAGAATATAATCATTTATTATTACATGAACTCATTCTCATTTGCCCAGCCTACTGTTTATTCATATCAGGAACTTCTACACTGTAACAAAATAGTATTTGAAATTCGGTTGTGCACTTTCACTAAAACACTCAAAGAAAAATGTCGCTGAGATAAGAATTTATATATTCTCAAAAGTCTCATTTACTGTATTTTAACATCTCCATTAGTTTATGTTCTATACGATGAACATCTAGAGTTCATGGGTTTCAATGTGCTCTTTTGTACACACACAGTGCATTTTAGTCATTGCCATATGGGTAGTCAATAAATGTTTCTTGAATATTTTAATGAATAAAATTATTTTATATCAAAGGGTCTTAACTTTGAGTCAATAGAGGGTATTTAACAGACCCATGAGCCCCTAAAATTGTACACAAAGTACTTCTGTTGATGTACAAAAGCCCATTTTACTCCTGTGAAGAAAATCCATATATTTCCTCATATTTCCAAAGGGCATAGACTTCCCTCCCAAAGATTAAGTCTCTTTTCTCTCAAAAATGTAAAGATATTAACTTTCTAGGCAGTATGGTATAATAGAAAGGTCTTAGGATTTATCAAAACCCTCAGAAAGCCTCATACTTCACAGTGATTTGTTAGAAACATTTCCATTAAAAAAGACACAGATGTTGACTGGGTCCATTTTTTTAACACTACAATGAGATTTTAACCAATGCAGTAATTAAAAAAAAAAAATTTAGGGCGCCTGGGTGGCTCAGTTGGTTAAGCGACTGCCTTTTGCTCAGGTCATGATTCCAGGGTCCTGGGATCGAGCCCCACATTGGGCTCCCTGCTCAGCGGGAAGCCTGTTTCTCCCTCTCCCACTGCCCCCTGCTTGTGTTCCCTCTCTCACTGTCTCTGTCAATTAAATAAATACATTAAATTAAAAAAATTTTTAAACAGCAATAAGAGGTGTAAAGTTGAAAAAACTGTAAAGAGTGTTATTATGTATAGATGATATTATCATCTATATAATAAACATAAGGTAATATACAGACAATAATTAGAATTAATATAAGAATTCAACAAGATTGCCAGAGAGCAAGATCAATATTCTAAAACAATGGGAGTTCCAATAAATTAGAGGGGAAAAAAAGTAAAGAACACATAATTTAAAAGATTCATTTGCTAAGAAGCTTAAATTACAAGAACTCTCGAATATATCTAGTACATTTTATAGAAAAATGTAAAACTATATTAAAGAACATATTGAATAGAAATTTCATAAAATAAGTACAGAAATCTCACATAGTTTCTTTTAATAAGGCACAAAAACACAAATTCTAAAAGAAAATAATAGGGGTGCCTGGTGGCTTGGTTGTTAAAGTGGCCAACTCTTGGTTTCAGTGCAGGTCATGATCTCATGGGTCCTGAGACTGAGCCCTGCTTTGGGCTCTGCACTCAGTGTGGAGTCTGCTTGAATATTCTCTCTCTCTGCCCCTCTCCCCACTCACACACACACACTCTCTCTCTCTCCCCCAAATAAATAAATAAATCTTTAAAAAAAGACGAACCATGAGAGATTATGGACTCTGAGAAACCAACTGAGGGTTCTAGAGGGGAGGGGAGTGGGGGGATGGGTTAGCCTGGTGATAGGTATTAAAGAGGGCATGTTCTGCAAGGAGCACTGGGTGTTATACACAAACAATGACTCATGGAACACTACATCAAAAACCAATGATGTAATGTATGGTGATTAACATAACATAATAAAAAAAAGAAAATCTAAAAAAAATTAAATTAAATAAATAAGAGAAAATAATAAAACTGATTATATTGAAATTGTTTCTTTTAACAAATGACCCACAAGAGACAGTCTACTCAAAGGAATCTGGTATTTTCAGTGTATATAACTAGTAAGGACATAGTATCTAGAATATGTTCAAAATGTTTACAAACCAATAATCTTTAAAACATGAATGAATACAGTATACAGTAGCATTAAGAAAGGCGTAAAAGAGTAGAAGTAGTTATAATGATTATTGTTAGCAGTAGCATCATCATTACTATGGTTATTTAATAAGGACTTGACTTAATGAATCTTTTCTAGATCCAGTTGCCATAGTCCTGGGAGGTCTCACTCCAAATCACAAAGACTGCCAAAACTAAAGTGCTTTATTTTTTATTTTTTTAGAGATTTTATTTATTTTTTTGAGAGAATGAGAGAGAGAGAGCATGAGAGGGGGGAGGGTCAGAGGGAGAAGCAGACTCCCTGCCGAGCAGGGAGCCCGATGCGGGACTCGATCCTGGGACTCCAGGATCATGACCTGAGCTGAAGGCAGTCGCTTAACCAACTGAGCCACCCAGGTGCCCCTAAAGTGCTTTTTTTTTAAAAAAAGCCAAATCTAAATTTCAATCTATTATCACAATACTGAATCCACCGACTCTAATTAGATAAACAAATGCTTTTCTATGCAACACAATAATTAAGATTTGACCTCATAGTGAATAAGGGAAAACAAATATTCATGCCAAATTGAAAAGGAATACAGTATAAAAAGAATTAGTTCAGCCTAAGAGTAGCAGAGTAAGACATGATCAGTCATTTCAGCGAGAGCAAAGGAAAACTACAAACTAAAACTCTGACAAATTTGGTTGTAATTTTAATCAAACTTTATCAGATAATTTTGTGCTTGACATCTATAAATAATAGACATTTAAAAATTAAATAGGCATTTTCAACATATTTTCTAGCAGTAAGATAAATTATGTATATCATAAACTTCTGAAAATATCTGGAAGTTTCAATGTGTAATTACTATAAATGAAAAAAATGCAATTTAATTTAGATGCTATGACTCCAATTCAAAACATTTTACAAGGTATTGGTTCTGTCAATCAGAACTTTTGAGGCTGTTGAAAGATTGATAAATTAAAAATTTTTATACATTTCTAATTTTTTTTTCTCCTTATAACATGACCTTCTTTATGTCTAGTAATGATTTTTGCTTTAAATCTATTTGGGGTCATATCAATATAGTCACACCAGATAGCATTGTATTATTTTCACCTTTTTTAAAGATTTTATTTATTTACTTGAGAGAGAAAGAGATAGCAAGAGAGACAGCACGCATAGGGGAAGGGGCCAAGGGAGAGGGAGAAGCAGATTCCCAGCTGAGCAGGGAGCCCCATGCGGGGCTAGATCCCAGGACCCTGGCCAAAGGCAGATGCTTAACCAACTGAGCCACCCAGGTGCCCCTATTTTTCACCTTTTTATTTCCAGTTTTCTCATTTCTGATATTTTAGATATGATCTTTTAAAAATTATTTAATTAGAATTCATATTTTTATGAAGCCAGATTTTTTAAGCTTCCATGTGGAACATTTATTCCATTCCCATTTAATTTAATTACAGATATATCTGGGTCTGTATCTACCATCTTATTTCTCACTTCCATTTTATTTCTTCTATGTTCTTCCTTCTCTCCATTATTGCCTTTGGTTGTTGTTTATTCGAGCATCTTTTCTCAAATTCTATTATTTTTTTTCCTTTACTACATTGGACTGTATGCTCCCTACTCTATTCCCTTAAGATTAGTCTAGAAATTACAACACACATATATAATTGATTAATGTTGAAAATTAATCAGTATATTTATTCTTTCTTTTATCCTATGAAAATGTCAATTCCTATTCTTCCTCATTTATACATTATTGTTTTTTGTTTTAATTCTATTTTGTGCCTTTAAACCTCACAAAACAGTATTATTTGCTTCTGAAAGATTAAAGTTCACTTACATTTACTACATATTTACCACTTCTTTCATTACTCATCCCTTTTCACCATGTCCTTGGTATCACTTCTGCCTGAAATATATCTTTCAGATTTTCCTTTAATGAAGATCTACTGGTGGGAACATTTTTGCTGATTTTGTCTCTTTAAGATGGCTTTTTTTTACACTAATTCTAGACACTTACTTTCACTTAATATAGAATTCTAGATTAGCCCTTATTTTCTTTTAGCACCTTGAACATATATGTTCTTTGACTTCGGCTGTTTCTACTGTTAATACTGAGAAGTTGTCAGTCTAATTGTTACTCCTAAAATCTGCAGATTGGTGTCTTTATTTCCAAAAATATCCCAAGCATTATTTATTCCAATATTGTTTACATTCCATTTTTCTCTTTCCTCTCTTTCTGGAACTCCAATTAGACATATGTTGAACTTTCTTATGTTAATATTCCATGGCTTTTCTCTCTTTTATGGTTTCCTTTTCTTATTACCTCTGTTGTATATTCTAAAGAATTTCTTCTCTTCAATCTTGTAGTCCACTAATTTTCCTATTGCTCATCCAATTAACTGCTAAATGCATCCATTAAGTCATTCAATTTTATTTTCAGTTGTTCTATCTTTCATTCTCAGATATTCTTTTTGGTTATTTTTCAAATCTGTTGGTCCATTTTTATAGCTTCCTGTACTCTGAAGATATTTTCAATTTTCAAGCTTGTCTTCTTTCAAACATACTAAGTATTATAATTCAATAATATATGCCTGACAGTTGAAGTTTTTGCAGTTGAAGTTTTTGCAGATCATTTCCTCTTTCTAGTGTTTTTATTTTTGATTCTCACTCATGGTCAGCTGTTCTTTTTCCTTAGCCAGTTATTTATAGAAATTCTCTCAGGTCTAGGATTAGTGGGCCTTCTTCCAAAGAACATTGGCATTTACTTCTGCAAGACACCCTGGGAAGGAGACGAGTCCAAATGGACTTAGTTTAGGGCGCCTGGGTGGCTCAGTTGGTTAAGCGACTGCCTTCAGCTCAGGTCATGATCCTGGAGTCCCGGGATCGAGTCCCGCATCGGGCTCCCTGCTCAGCGGGGAGTCTGCTTCTCCCTCTGACCCTGCCCCCTCTCCTGCTCTCTGTCTCTCATTCTCTCTCTCGCAAATAAATAAAATCTTTAAAAAAAAAATTTTACAAATGGACTTAGTTTATTATTTATGCCATAGCAAACAACATTAGTTCACATCCACATTGGTTACTCTTATTCTCCCAAGTTCCATGGGATAATGCAGAGGCAGGCCAAGGTAAGAGTCTTTGTCATATATGTAAGAGTCTTTGTCATAACTAAGGAACCTCAAAATTAAGAAACTCTTAATCTTTTAAAGATTTTAAAACCTGACCAGTTTTGCCCATAGGGAATTATTGTCTTTATATTCTGATCAGAAAAAAAAAAAGAAAATCTTCCCTCTAACCTAGAGAAACACATGTCTCTTGCTTCCAAAGATGTCTGCATTTCAAACACAATAGACAAAACCTGTCAGCGCCCTCAGTTCAGAAGACATGCAGTTAAAACAGAATTGTCTCACAACAGAAGGTAAGTTCCAATACCTAGCCAGCCATATTAATGAGAATAGAAAACTTCCTTCTAAAATATAATATATGCTATATATATGAAAGAAAATATGTAGTAACATGTGTCTTAAAATAAGAAACACTCATGCATCTACCATCAGCCCAGAATTCTGAAGAAAAAAAAATGTGTCCTGATAGAAAAGAAAGCAACCTCTTTCAATTCATCAATAATCATTTTTCATTGTTCATAAAGTTAAACATCATTTATTCAGTCCCTACATTGTACAGATTCTGGTGATAAAACCTTTAGAAAAGGACTTATTATCAAATAAATATACAAATGAGCATTTAATTACAACAAAGGGAAAGAACGTGGTTCTTTGAAAGTACAGTAAAAAAATAAATAAAACCTAACCTAGACCGGGAGGGTGATGAGGTTATCAAGGAAGACTGCCCTGGGGAAGTGATGCTTCTGTTGACAGCTATAGGCTAAGTAGCAAACAAATACTGTAAGTCTTCACCTATTTTTCTGGAAATATATAATATCACAACATTGTTAAACGGAAGTTTCAAACTGGAAATTGCAACAGTTCTATTACCATATCCTCACTTTTTGAAAGTCAACATTTTGATAATTTGGAATACTGTCCCATGATACTTGGTCCTAGGCTCTTCACACTCAGTAATCTTTCTCATTATTTTCCCTCAACCACTCTTTCAAACACACAGTGAGATCAACTTGCACTGAGCAGCATATCCTCTTCAGACCAATGGGATAACATCCAAACTTTTTTTTAAAAAGATTTTATTTATTCATTTATTTATTTGCCAGAGAGAGAGAGTGAGCACAAGCAGGGGGCACGGCAGGCAGAGGGAAAGGGAGAAGCAGACACCCTGCCGAGCAGGGAGCCCAATGCGGGACTCCATCCTAGGACCCTGAGATCATGACCTGAGCCAAAGGCAGACACTTAACAGTCTGACCCACCCAGGCATCCCAACATCCAAACTTAACATCTGATATTATGAACTATTCTGCAAGGCTGAATCTTGTTTTATTTATTCTAATTTGACAATTTCATAACAAAAAGAGTGCATTGTGCTGATTATGTGAATATAATAACTTATTTAGGGTTTAAAAAGCAAAGTGAAGTAAAAATCCAATACCAAAGACAAATGCCATGCAGTATCTAAAAGCAAAAATATAAATACCACAGAACTTGAATAATCTTTAGACGTGCCTTAAAAACAAAGCTCGTGTGTGTGTGTGTTCCAAAACAAATAAATGTTCTTTAACAACTGTACTTTTTCTTTTGTTTGTTTCTTGAAAAAAAAAATCTACTTAGCTAATTCAGGCAGGTTAGGTTGAGCCAAAGAATGACTTCAAAATCTTAAAATATATAGTCTAAATCACATAAAGATCTCTGTGCAGAGAAAAATGGAACATTTTAAAGTGTACCCCAAAATAATTCACATTTATAGAGATAATTAAAAACATTTATGTATTTTTTTATGTTTTAAACTTTTAACCATTGGCTGTTTTAACCTTTATGAGGTATATGTACCTGCTACCTGCATGATTTGGAAATACTGACTTGGGGCCTCTGCATAGACAATTTGAGTCTAACAAAATAAGACAATCATTTGAATTGCTGTACAAGAGTGATGGCTCTGTGCAAGATGTTTCCTCTTTTTCTACCCAATAAAAATCTGGGTGCATTATATAATTTTTAGTGTCTTAAGGGCCACGGTATGTCATGAATCAGTGGGGAGGCTTGACAGATTTTATGAATATCATTCTGCAACTGTTCTCTGGGCCATACTTTCTCCTTTATATTCCAAAGAGGAAAAGAGAACCAGGGAGCAGTTCTACACATTTGTTCTTGTTAACCTAATGCCAAAACAAGTAGGCAGTTAAATTAATAGCTATGCAGAGGAATGAAGTGTGTGTGGAAGAATCCATCTCTGTCTCATAATTTAATGTCATATAGAAAGGACATCCTGATGTTTGTCTCACTTTATCACACTTCAATCAGTTTTTTATTTATATCCATATTTTACACTTTGCTATATAATTGTAAGTCTCAGAGTGGCTTTCAAAAATACAAGTAGCATACAATCCCAAATGAATTTAAACTTTGAAAATGTGAGACAAAGAAAAATATGGTTACACAAGTAGGACTGAAAAAATATTTACTATGAGATTTCAAAGAGAAGACTCTGTTATATACTAAACAATATCAACAACTCAAAATAAGTACAATGACGTTCACAGAGGAGTTTCTTCTAATATCTCTTAGTATAAGATGATGACAACTCACCAAACAATTCAGTAATAAGGAGCTGAATAGGAAACCAAATGTGATCCACATGTACACAACTCTCTGAAGCACTTGACAGGTACTTAGAATGTCTAGAGAAATAGGTGGATCAGCTAGGCTTAAGCAAATAAAGTTGTTTTCAATGTGATTTTTATGGCTATTGAGCAGCTCTCGGGTCCATATTTAACCCTCTGCTAAGTATCTAAAATACAACTATATTTCTTATTATGTACATTGCCATGTGCATCAACAATCTGAGAAGATAGATATTTTCTTGGGTAAAGAAGTTTAACAAGTGTAGTTTACTTCCAGAGTACCCTCAGGAAATGTTTTTCCTACTTTAACACTGACAAAAAACATCCTCAATAATATTAACTATTTGTAGAATGCACATTTTCTGTTCTACTGTAGAGAATCCTAAGGTTCCATATAGCAATAAAGGGGCATACTGAACATACCCAAATTCTTTTCAGGAAGGTATACACCTAGAACTCTTCTATAAAGAGAGTGTTCAGAGTAGAGAAAGAACTCATGTATTTGACTTCAGTATTCTACACAGTAGACTACATAATCTTGAACTTCGTGCTTCTGTAAAAATAAGATATCCATATCTATAATATATATAGATAGATGCAATTAATAAATAAAGAATAGACTACTAAGATTAATGTTTTCAAAATGGTCTCATGCTCAGATAAATTTCCAAATGCAGAAACTATAAATGGAGACACATACTGACTTAGGCTATATTTTATTATGAAACATGTATCAAGAATATCAATAAAGAATGAAATCTATAATGTATGGAATGAGGGAAATAGTCATTGTCCCAACATTTCTAGTTCTAAAAATATATCCCTCATATAGGCATACATGTTGTAGTTACTACCACAAAATACTCTGTAAAAAACCATTCTAAAATTCAGTCACTTGAAACAAGAATAATTTACTCCCATCCATCTGTTAACTGATCCAGACTGAGTTTATCTGAGCAGCTCTACTGATTAAGACTAGGCTTACTCAGGCATCTGAGGGTCTCTTTCTCTGATCTAGGCTAGATTTAGCTACAGAACTTTGGCTCTGCTTCACATGTCTTACCCTCTTTTCCTGAATCCAGAGTGCTAGTCTGGCCATACTCCTTCCAGGTTGATAACAGAAACTCCAGGGAGCAAGCAAAAACATGCAGGGCTACTTAGGGCTTGGGCTGGGAATTGGCATACATTTACTTCTGACCATTCTATTGACTAAAGCAAGTCATATGGCTGAACCCAAAATCAAAGAGGAGAAAATATGCTGAGCCCATGAAGATGAGAGGAAGAGAGTAAATATGTTTTAACAACTAACTAATCAAATATAGTTAAATATAAAACGTATTGCAGCAGTTTCTGTTAACAAATACTTGAGATGTCTATCAAAGTTAAACATTCTATAAAATTGAGTGTTTTCATACAACAAGCAAACTATATAACTATTTTAGAAAGTGTCATTTTGGGGTGCCTGGGTGGCTCAGTTAAGTGTCTGACCTTCGGCTCAGGTCATGATCCCAGGGTCCTAAGATAGAGCCCCATGTCAGGCTCCCTGCTCAGCGGGAAGCCTACTTCTCCCTCTCCCACTCCCCCTGCTTATGTTCCCTCTCTCGCTGTGTCTCTCTGTCAAATAAATAAATAATTTTTTTAAAAAAGTGTTATTTTTATAGGTTCTGATAACAAACACATAACAAACATATCTTAAATAGAATAAATAAAATGTGTGAACAGTGAAATAGAATTACAAGCAACAGACCTTCAATCCATTATATCCTGTACCTGGGGAGGGATTTTGGTGGGGGACACTCCAAGAAAAGAAAGCAAGCATGTGTTCCTTCTCACAATCTCCCTGTAAATATGCTAAATGTATTTTTGCTGGCAGTAGATTCCTTTACTTCCTTTTATCAGAATATACTTGGTTTTCAAAGACAGCTATGGTAAACAAACCTATATCCTATAAATTTCTTAGCCATGGCTCCGTAGAAAGTGTCCCAAAAGCAGTATAACAATATGAGCATTAGCATTAGCCTTCTAGGACTGCCATAACAAACACTACAGACTGAGTTGCTTAAAACAACATTGATTTATTCTCTCACAGTTCTGGAGGCTAGAAGTCCATGATCATTGGTACCAGCAGATTCAGTCTCTGCTGAGAGATCTCTTCCTGACTTGTAGTTGGCTTCCCTCTTGCTGGATTCTCACACGATCTTTCCTCAGTGTGTGCATGCAGAGAGAGTTCTTCGGTGTCTCTTCTTATAAGGACACTAATCCAATTGAATCAGGACCCCACCACTTTGACCTCATTCAACCTTAATTACTTCCTTAGAGGCCCGATATCCAAATATAGCTATACTGAGGGCTGGCTTCAACATATGAATTTGGAAAGGTCATTCAGTCCATAACAGATCATAAAATTAAGATCTTCCCTGACTTAAAATGCTCTTCCTTTCTAGGTAAAATACCGATATACTTAATCTGTTAACCTGACTCAGAGTGCCTTCCAGTGAGAGAACAAAGGGCTGGGGAATCATACTGGGGCTCTGAACATCTTCTTGCTTCACCAGTGCCCCTTGGCCATTGAGTAATTGTTAATAAGGCATACCCTGAGCAAGAGCTTTGCTTTGTGTATATTTGACTTGACAACAGAATTCTTTGCATTCTTTCCAGTGTATATAGTGTTTCAAGAACTATGGAGGCTTTTTCAACAAATCGAATGAGTAAGAACATAAATTACTTATCACGTTTAGTCAGCTACTTAAAGATACTTGAATTTACTAATAAGTACATTCTAACATCAAAATTCAACTTCCGACAGAATGCTTGTGCATAAACGGCCTAGAAGAATTAATTTTATTAATCTTAAATTAACAAAATTAAATTTATAACTTAAAAATGCAGTGTCTAGCACATAATAATTAAAAAGAAATAAAAATTAAAACAGACATAAGGGAAAAATAAAAATTTGAGAAAGAAGAAATCATAATGGTAGTAATAATCTTCGTTTTTAATTAGATTTTACAATGCATGGCATGATGTAAGCCCCTCCATTCACAAAATGACAGGGTTTGAATTGTGTTTGTTATATTTATTCTCACCTAATGTGATATTTTGGCAAGTGCTAGTATCATAACCAAGTGTTAATTAATAAATCATAATTCTCACCATAGGATGCATTTCTTTACACATATACTAATTCCCAAGAAAAATATTAAAAATGTAAAATCTTTTCAAATCTGTAACCTGGAACTTCTAATTAAAAGTTCTACAATATGTTCCATAATGTGAAGGTCTCCAAAAATCTCTGTACATAGGTTAGAAGGATGCAAAGCTCTTGGTGAAAAATTCTGGTCTCTGCCACAGGAGGTATTTAAAAATATCAGCAGATCAAACTAAAAAATAGAAGCTTGTCTTTTAAACTGCCAAAATAGAATGACACCTTTCCTCTTATTTCTGATAATATAAGCATATGACCCTTGATCAGTACAACAAGAAGGATTTTTTTTTGCCCTACATTTTAAATATTCACTGGACAATTCAGCCCTGAGATATTTTTAACCCAGCCCCTGAAAAGTCTTATTGGATCATATTAGCATGCATTGATTATTATTTAGTCATTTACACTTCAAGTTTTTTATTAATTTTTTTCTTTAGCCCCCCTAGAGAATCTTTGTCTTTTTGAAATATTTCCTCAAAATATCATTCACCATAACTCAATGTACCAAATATAAAGCCCATTTTATGAATTGTTTAATTGAGGGTTCTCTTGACACATGCTTCCTCCCATCCATATGCTTTGTTAAGAATATAGTTTTTCGAACCAACAGATAATCAACCAAACTGTGTGACTACTTGCCTATATCCCCAAAACAAATAAATTGTGCAGTTAATGAACTCACTTTATAGACCTCTTAAGTGATCTAGAATCCACTTTTATTAAAATTGGATTGTATATGTGCTACTTGAAATATTTTAAGTGTGAGCAAAACCAAAGTATAGACCCAATTTTTTTTAAAAGATTTTATTTATTTATTTGACACAGAGAGAGAGGCAGCCAGAGAGGGAACACAAGCAGGGGGAGCAGGAGAGGGAGAAGCAGGCCTCCCACCAAGCAGGGAGCCCGATGCAGGGCTCGATTCCAGGACCCCAAGATCATGACCCAAGCCGAAGGCAGATGCCCAACGACTGAGCCACCCAGGCATCCCTAGACCCAATTTTGCTTTGTTTAACATTTGGGTACAAAATATAATTTGCTCTGATATACAAGGTGACCACCTGGCTTGAAGGATGTGACTCAGAAACCCAACTCTGCTCTATGATTATCAATAGTAACAAGACAAGTGGTTACTGGGGAAGGTTTTTAACCTATAACAAGTTTCTATTACTAACAATCCACAGTAAGCCTATGATTTATTTACCAAAATAAATGAATTTATATGCAAAAACACCTTTATATCACAAAAAAATAATTATTCAATCAAATTTAAAGAGTATTTTCTATTCCCAGTTAGTTCCAAGAAGTAGCTCCAGTATGGGCCCTAAGCCCCTCATAGACATTTTGAAGATGCAACTGAAGAATAGCTCCACAAGTGCTTGGCTCTCTAACATTGATGACATAATGTAATCTCAACTCCTTTGCCTCTGAGAACAATAATACCTAGTTTTCTGGTATAGTTTTCCTTGAACCTCTATGTCCTGAATCTAAAATACCTAGTAGCATCTTCTCTGCCAATAAACTTCAATTTTAGAGGGCCACAAAGAGAGTTTCTCTAAGTAAAAATTGTTGCTAAATCATTGTAATTATAATTCCAGCCATTTAAAAATGTGAATTGGGTGATTATATGATAAATTGTCAATGAAGAAGTATCCTATATTTTGATGCCAGCCTGTGGAATCTGGGTACCATTGCCACTGAAGCACTTAAGATCAAATATTCTGACGGAGGGAAATTCCTGGAAGCAACACAATACAAAACAAAGGGGAGAACTGTTATCACTTTTCATTGCTTTGTGGGTTTTTTTTTAAGATTTATTTATTTATTTATTTGAGAGAGACAGACAGAAAGCATGGGGGAGGGGCAGAGGGGGAGACAGAGCGAGAATCTCAAGCAGACTCCCTGCTGAGCACGGAGCCCGATGTGGGGCTCGATCTCAAGACGCTGAGATCATGACCTGAGCCAAAAATCAAGAGTCTGACACTTAACTGACCGATCCACCCAGGAACCCTGTTTTGCGGGTTTTTAAAAAGTATTTTTGGTATCTTTTTGATATTTCATGTGAAGATTATTAGTTGCAAATTCTCAGTGAAAGAAAATATTTGAATAAGGTGTTTGGGAATGTCATCCCCCTTGAATCAGGAGGGATTAGAGCATTATAAAAATAAACAATGCTCTGAAGAAATGTTTTGGATTTGAAGAAGGGAAATATTAATTTATATAGTGGATTTCAATTCATTTCTCTTATATACAAAGCATTTTTAAGAAGAGATACTATTTGGTTTAGTGATCCATCTAGCTTTACCTATTTTCCAAAATTCTAACAGAATATTAAAACATTTAAAATAAAAAAGCATCATGTGTCAGCATGACATGTGGACTTAATACCAATATTTATCCATATATTCCTAATTAGCAAAACTTGTGTTTAATGATATATGAGCATCAAGTTAAATATATTGAATATTTAAATAATTCTTACCTTTGAGATATAAATAACTACAGTAATATTAATCTAATATGTACCTCATCTTGATATATATTTGTATCTCAAAGGGGAAAACTGAGAAAGGAGAATTAAGGAGTTATTACAAGTGAAAGAAACATGAGGGGGGAAATCTTTAAAGGATCATTTACAGGATTAAAAATTTACCAAATCAAAAGCACCTACAACCCTGACAAAGCAAAATTCAAATTCCAGTTGAAATAAACCACCTAAAATCATAAAATGATTTTTACTACTCCCAGAAAAATGGAAAAATCCAGTAGAGTCATCAATTTTTTACATTTTTTGCATGTAGCATTTGAGAAAACTTCATCAAAATCATTTTTCTGAGTTTATTATTTCAACAAGAAGGAATGCTTCCACAAGGTTTTTTTATTAAAGAATGTGCTTATAGTATGATAATTTATGTCTAGTTCATTAAGCAGGTGTTCTAGGCAAGATAATATAGGGGAAATGGCAAATATGACACACTGTTTTCCATTAACCCCTCTGGCACTGACAGTCTGAAGCTCCCCTTCTGAAGACTAATCCATTTTGCTTAATGCTTAGCATTTTCAGATCCTAGCTCTGGGTGCCAGAAAGGTTTTATGTTTGAAGTATGAGAAAAGTATGTGGCAATTTTGAGTACCTAGTTAGTTAACCCTTATGAAAATCAATTGATAAAAGCCAAAAGCATCAAGAGTAGAAAGGCTCTTTGTACAATCGGTATACACCAACCCAGGATGCTTTATACTCTGTCATTGGAGCAGATGCTATAAATTCCTTTTCATCAAATAGAAGGAAAGCTTTTTTTTTTTTTTAATATGACTGCTATTGCCACACTTCAGAAGGCTCCCTAACGGCTCCCCCCCCCCCCAATTACATTCATTTCAACAACGGTCATTTAGGAAAAGTGGAATTGAAATAAAGAAGATAATGAATAGGATTATTCACAATATCTAAATCAAGGGTCTCAGGATCACGAACTGCCTCCCCTCTGTGGCCAAATTTAGCTCACAATCTTGCTTTATCACTTCGGATTTAAATGGATTTGCACATTGTACGTGAGCTCCAGTTTGCCACAATTTCCATCAGTCCTGCTAGAATGATCCCTAATCTGCTTTATTCATTTATTTGATCTGCTTAATTCTCACAGGCATTTAAATCCCATCTAAACATTTATCTCCCAAAGTTAGGGTCCACTTTCTCCTTTGGTTTTATTTTTTCTAGGATTCAATATTGCAGAATTTAGTATTGTTCATGTTTAGGAGCACTCTGGTCTCAGATGACTTAGATTCAAATCTGAGTCAGAACTTTGGTTTGGCTAATTACTTAACCTCTCAAAACCTCATTTTTCTTTTCTTTTTTTTTTTTTAAAGATTTTATTTATTTGACAGAGAGAGACACAGCGAGAGAGGGAACATAAGCAGGGGGAGTGGGAGAGGGAGAAGCAGGCTTCCCGCTGAGCAGGGAGCCCGATGTGGGGCTCAATCCCAAGACCCTGGGATCATGACCTGAGCTGAAGGCAGACGCTTAACAACTGAGCCACCCAGGTGCCCCAAAACCTCACTTTTCATCTGTGAAATGACAATCATATTATCTGCAGTAATACTGACCTCCTATATACCAGATCTAACCATCAGTGCCAGCTTCACAGTCATGCAACCTGTGCACAGGGGCTCCCACTCAGAAGGGCTAATGCTTGGGTAAGTGTTCTGTTGTCTCTGGCTTTAAATTCCTAAACATTTTTGAACAAAGAGGCTGCATTTTCACTTAGTAGGCCCTGCAAATTATATGGCCAGTTGTGCAATCACAGAGACTAAACTGTTAACGACTTAGTTATAGAGCTTTCTCCATACTACATCTTAAAATAGATCAATGTGATATGAAAATAAACAGACTTACAATAATATGTAAAGATCCACATCCCATGACTCATTTTTTTCCTTTTATTGGTTCCATTTTCTCAGCTGTATTTTTTCTTATGTATATATTGACTCAAAATTATAGACATTTGTATTCTATAACATTTGGAAAGATTTAATAAATTCCTCTGGGTTGCCAGATTTAACAAATAAAAATACAGGATACACAGTTATATTTGAATTTCAGATAAACAGTAAATATTTTTTTTATAAATACATCCCATGTGATATTTGGGAAACACTTATGTGAGAAAACAATTTAACCTGCATCAGAAGCAATTAAAAAAATGATATTGCATTATATTTAATCAACAATGTCAGCAAAATTCTGGAGTATTTCTCCAGATTTCTAAGGAAAGAAAACAGATGAAAATGAAGAACTGTGTGAATATACACAGAGAGATCTAAAAAAGGGGATAAAGTCATACTAATATGTTTCCTCGAAAATACAGACCTGTTCATTTTGCCCCATAAAATATTCAAATAAATTATAAAGTAATGTGCTTCTAAAAAATAGAGGATATATTATTGTACTATTAGTCTCCAGGGTACACATCAGTGTCAGGCTACTATCTCCCCATGTTTTAAGCACAAGAATCAAACATAAGCTCTTAGACTGTGCTGGGGACTGAAGGGTTTTCACTCCTACCATAGATGGAATCTCTCAGGTACTCAGAACACCCTTCTTCTGATTCTGTCTTCTAACCAACCATCCTCCGTTTCTTCATGAGCAAGGTATAGGTTTACTGTTTATCTCAATTATTCCATTAAATAAGGAAAGTCATATGCTCTTTTTTTTTTTTTAAATATAAAATATGGTAGCAAATCTCCAAGTTATAGAACACTGATGTATCAAGAAAGTAAGGGGAATCAAGGCTCCAAATTTTGGCTTCACATGATTGTGGATGGCTCTGATTCCACAAAACCTCATGAAGACAGCCAGGATGAAATGACAGGTTTCCTATCTTTCAATCTAGATTTACAAAAGTAAAATGAAGCAGCTAATTGCTGAAATTATTCAAAGTATTTAGGAAAATATCCCAAAATAATCTGAATTTATCAACAAAACTGTTTTCCTATACACACTGGTTAATAATCTTTCTAAAAATATTGTATTACCTTAATTTCTAGGGATGTTACATAAAAAATTCAAACATGATACAGTCCCTCCCACTTACTCCCCAGAGTTAAAAATAAATTATCTCAAGTCCATATTACAATTTGGTTAAGTAGACTGTCATCATATGAATAATCTAAACTGCCTAAAATGAGAAAAGTCAAATTTGGAAAATAACAGTAATTTCAAAGTACTCTTTTTTTTCCCAAAAAGAAAAAATATGATGTGAAGAGTGTAAGCTATTGGAGG
This sequence comes from Mirounga leonina, assembly GCF_011800145.1. Taxonomy (NCBI): domain Eukaryota; kingdom Metazoa; phylum Chordata; class Mammalia; order Carnivora; family Phocidae; genus Mirounga; species Mirounga leonina. The sequence continues at coordinate 31,382,589 of NW_023270415.1, read as the reverse complement.
TTCAGATTTATCTATTATGAAAAATAACCATAAAAGCTGACACAAGAAAATAGCAGTAATATTAGCAGTCAATTTTAATCAGGATTGGGTAGCTTAAGCAACAGAAATTTATGTTTTCACAGTTCTGAAAGCTGAGAAGTATTAAGATCAAGGTGCAGGTATCTGATGAGGGCGCTCTTCCTGGTCATTATAAATGACCACCTTCCCACTGTTTCCTCACATGGTGGAAACAGAGAGAGTAAACTTTCTGGTATGTCTTCTTTTTTTTTTTTTTTTTTTTCCTGGTATGTCTTCTTAAAAGAGCACTAATCCTATGATCTCAACTAAACCTAATCATCTCCCAAAGGCCCCACCTCCAAATACCATCACATTGCCCTGGGGTTAAGACTTCAACATGTAAGTTGTGAAGGAACACAGTTCAGTCCACAGCACTGGACTTTACACTGTGAAACAGAAACGGCTTAAAAATGATAGGAAGATGCTTCGCACATTCTTCACCATACAGTCCCTAAGTCAAAGATGTATGTACATGCAAGAAAACAAAGCAGCTCACCTTCTAAATCCCTGAAAAGCTGTTTGTGGTTATGACAGAATATTATTTCTCTGACCTTTATTCCACCAAGTCAACCTATCCTTCTGCTCTCACTAATAATTTTCACCATCTATGTTTTCCATGTAAAATCATCAAATCTGCCCAGATCTTAGAAAAAAACTCTCAGTGGCCTAATACATATTGACAGGTACATTCTAAGAGGCAGACCTCACAGTGGTTAAAAGACTGCATTCCAGCATCAGCCTGCCTGGGTGCAGAGCCCGGCTCCACCACTTACGGCTGTGGGAAAAGTAATATCTCAATTTGCTGTCACGTAAAACAGGAAGTAACTGTAGTAATAGCAGTAGTTGTCGGATTGTGACAATCAAATGAATTAAAGTGTCTAAAGTGTGCAGGGCAATGCCCATACATGGTAAATAAATCTACATAAGTGTCACCTGCAAAGGCTGTGAGTAATACCTATGTCCAGGTCCCATACAGAGATACTAAATTAAAAACACCTAGGTAGGGTCTAGGAATATACATTAGTAAAACCAATGTGCTGGTGGCTAGTCCTGTTTGGGAACTGTCTGTATTCTCCAAACAAGAAGCTTATTCAGGTGCTGAGTGAAACAGATAACACTTGTAGCAGTGTTTGCTGTACTTCCAGATTTTTATTTACTACTTAAAATTGGATAGAAGTATACAGACATTCAACTGTAGTAAAGTGCACATGAGAAGAGTATTTGACTACTGTATCATTGGACAGAAAGCAGAATCCATTACAAAAACAAAAACAAAATAAAAGTTCTCAGTATAAACAAATGTAGCTTTATTCAAATTGAGCCAGGAAAAATAAATGTAGCTTGAGAAACAACATGGAAAACAAGAGGGGATAAAGAGCACTCAAAATACTAAAAGGAGAGGAAATCGTTGAGCAGAAATTCTCAAAAAACGTACATGGAAATGGATGAAGTATTGTACAACTAAATAAAAAGATTCTATGTAATTGTCAAAATCAATACTACCTTAGTATATGTATTAATGAAAATATAACATAAAATTGTACAAAGGAATCTTTTTTCAGTGATTTAACAACTCTATACATTATACTATGCTCACCACAAGGATAGCTACCATCTGTCACCACACACTATTACAGTCCTATTAACTATATTCCCTAGGCCCATACCCTTCATCCCCATGACTTATTAATTCCATAAATGAAACCCAGGATAAAGTAATCTATATAAAGTTATAATACTTCATTTCCACACAAATAATAACTATTATGGGAAAACCAGAATATAAAAATAAATAAAAGTAAACAACCTCTTATTATAACACCAGAGAGAAGAAATCGATACTGAAGTTAAGATACTTTATGCTTGTATTTATGTACATCTATGTATGTATTTATGTGTGTGTGTGTGCGTGTGTGTGTATACACACTTAAAATACCTCCTGCACTAGGATCATGGCATCCTCATTTGATCTCTCTACTGTCACTCTTACAAACACATTTTCTCCACTCTAACTAACATTATTAAAATATATAAGTCTGATTATATTAACCTGGTATTTAAAATACTTCAGTATCTTCTCACATCTCTGAGGATCAAGTCGTACATCCTTATTATGTCTACAAAGACCATCCATGCTGAAGTTATGTCTATTTTCCTACTTCCTCCTTCTCTAACTACTTTTATTGCCATACTTACTCTATGCTTAACTCTCTCAGACGTGGCATTATTTTTCTTCCCTTCAGGACTGGAGACTTATCCTCCAAGACCTTACCCACCCCCTCCTTTCCTTTCCCTATATAACTTACTTATTCTTTAACTCTGTAATATTTTGAGCCAAACGGTTCTCAGATTAGACCACTGATAAAAATGGAAATAATGCTTCCAATATTTAAAAAGAGGCAGCACAATTTCAATTGTTTTTTTCTAGAAATCCAAAATAATAGATTAGGTGTGGCACTCTGTGAGATTAATGATGAATAAAACATAATCCCAACCTCTAGGCAAGGAGGGAAAAGTAAGTGGACTAAACATTTACAGAACATTCAATGTTTTTATATACTTTACAGACAAAATCTCATGTAATTACCAAACAAAATATATAGTTACTCTATTTTACAAATGAGGAAACTGAAAATCAAAGAGATTACAAAACATTCCTAACATCAAAATGGATTTGAACCCAGCAATGTATAAATCGAAGACATGTACTTTTTCCATTATTCCCAGCACCACAGCTCAGCATCTTACAGTCCACAAATAACTCTAACACAAAGCACAGTGTGATTGGCATGACAATAAAAGGTATTGAGGCAGTACTTTGAAAGACGTATCTTTCAGAGAACTTTAACTGGTTGTTAAAAAGCAATGTTAGAGAAGCACAGAAGAGGATTCAAGAAGCCTTCCCAAAGGAGGTGGTATTTGAGTCAGACCCCATATACCAAGATTTTGAAATGATTCAGAAAACACTTAGAGGGGCCTGGCTCAGTCGTTAAGCATCTGCCTTTGGCTCAGGTCATGATCCCAGGGTCCTGGGATCGAGCCCCGCATTGGGCTCCCTGCTCCGCAGGGGGCCTGCTTCTCCCTCTCCCACTCCACCTGCTTGTGTTCCCTCTCTTACTGTGTCTCTCTCTGTCAAATAAATAAATAAAATCTTTAAAAAAAAAAAAAAAGAAAACACTTAGAAATGAATCATAAGTGGGGCGCCTGAGTGGCTCAGTCAGCTAGGCGTCTGCCTTTGGCTCAGGTGGTCATGATCTCAGGATCCTGGAATCCAGCCCCAAGATGGGCTCCCTGCTCAGCAGGGAGTCTTCTTCTCCCTCTCCCTTTGCCCTTCCCCCTGCTCATTCTCTCTTTCTCTCTAATAAATAAATGAATAAAATCTTTAAAAAAAAAGAAATGAATCATAAGTAGCAAAACCAGAAAGGATCATGTTAGAAACAAAAGGCCATAAAAGGTACCAATTTAACACTTTGATAGGTTTCATACATCCTGCCCAGTCCTCCCATACAGCATTCCCAATTTTCACAGATGGCTTGGCAAAGAAGGTAACTCTGATTACTTTTTAGGGAAAGCAGTTAATCAAATTCTTACAGCCTGAGATCTAACAATTCCCTGAGAAGTTCCCTTGGGGAGATGCAGTGTAGACTATCTGTATTTCATATCTACTGAGGACAGAAAGCTGCACTTAAATAAGATGGTTGCAGTGAATGATAATATTAAGGTATATGAAAACTAGGGACCCTTCCTAATAGGACAGGTTGCCACATATTGAGGTAAATGGAAAAGAGAGGCTGAGGAATATCTTTGTTATTTTGAATTAAAATTTTATAAATTCTGATACTAAGAGTACAACTAAATACATGTTTTTTGTAGACTTTTAAAAATGAGATCACCAATAAAAATTCTTATAAAAAGATTCTAAAGATACCAAACAAGTAAATTTAAGTAGATCATGAATATAATATAAATTATGCTTTCAGAAATATTTTCTCAGGCATATTCTGGAATAAAACATACTTGCAAATTCTGCTACTTATGTGAATGATAAATGCAAGTTCTACCTGGGAATTTCTTAAAGAGAAATAACTATCCATAATTATACCAGAAACTTATTTGACATAAACATACACATAGTTAATTCTAACAAATTATGCCTTTCCCATATTCACAAGTAAAAGATAGCAAATATTTTAATTTCTTAATTACTATATATCTTAATAACTATTATATTTTATTGAGTTGAAAAAAAGGGCTATGAATATACCTTTCAATTTAAATCCTCAAAGTTAGCAGAAAAAGAAGCAGGGAACATCCACATCCCCTAGACTCCACAGGAACAGAATGGCAATTAGTAAACTAGCAATGTGATAAAATCATATTCCTTGTTGTCAAACCTTTAATTAAATAAAAACTGAAGTCATTTCAAGTGACTGAAATTGAGAAAGGTTTCTTTCTATGAAGGGATTAGCTAATTATCTGAGTAAGTTGATAATGCAGACTCCTCAGCTCCTTTCTGCCCAGGGCACCTGACCTGGCTGCTCCTTTTGAAGACAAGGTTCTTCTCCAAGGTGGCCACGTAGCTGGCTCCTCTTTATCCATTATCCTTTGGTTCAAAGTTTACTTCCTCAGAGAAGTACTACTCTATATAGAATACTGTACCATCACACACACACACATATTATGCTCTACTATATTAGCATATTTTATTAAGTCATGGTTCTCAAAGTATAGTACAAGGACTAACTGGGAACCACCAGACTTTTTCAAAGGGACTGGATATTCAGATCTATTTTCAGAACAATATTAAGATATTATTTTGCCTTTTAAACTCTCATTCCTTCATGACTGGACAAAGTATAAAAGTTCACTGCTTTGGTTTCAGATTCCACATTGCAACTAACCTTTCATTTATAAGCTTCTTTTTATGTTAAAAGGCACCCTTGTTTTATATATTCAAGATATGCTAATCTACATGCTCTTAAAAACTAACTGCTACACATACACACATGTATGTAATATATAATGTATATACCTTAAATGTTACATACATATGTAATTATGTGTGCATGTATGTATCTACACATAAACATTTAACGTTCTCTAGAGTATGTAGATAGCATTTTAAGAAATTTGAATGAATTCAGATAATAGTAGGTTGAACCACATGAAGTTGCCAACACTGGACTATGTTTGACCTAAAAAACTGCTATTTATTATGATTCGACAATAAGAAAAAAACTTCTATGGGAAAGTTAATGGGAAAAGTCTACCTTGTCATATAAATGCGCATATCCATTATAATCAAACCTACTGTCCAGGTCTTTCTTTCCCCAAGAATTTAACCTTGGACAGGTAGTTCAATCAAACATCTGCCATAAGACCTTAAAACAAATGTTGATGGAAAATCAGCAGTCTTTTCCGCCAATGGGGACAGGTGTACCAAGAAGAGCAGGCTAGTTAGTTCCATCAGCTCAGGAAATGGATTGATCCCAAAGGCAATGAAAGGGAGACTTGACCATCTGCAGTTCCCAAGAAGATAAATAAATCAGATTCAGATGTCTGCTGCAACTCTGGATATGATCAGAATGTCCCCTAATTCTTCATAGCATGGAACAACAGCATGTAAGATATTGTTGCCAACTGGCACTAACTGTTCTACTTGGCAGTCAGTCAAGGGAAAGAAGAGGTCCCCCCCAACATGTCTTCAATCATGCTTTCATTTTAGAAAATAAAACAAAATAAAATAAATAAGGGAGGGTTAAGTATTATCTGCATATTACAGAGCATGATATAAATATTGTTAGATAAAATAAGGAAGTGTTGCTTTTAAGATGGAATATCCTAATGGGGATCATTTCAATATACATGGGGATGTGGGAAATGCCCTATTCTTAATATTTCTCTCCATGGGGAAGAACTTCACTAGCTCTAACAACACTGGCCTATTTCCACTCCCTCTCTCATTTTTTACCTAATTATGAGTTTGAAAGGAGAATTGCCCATGAGAACAGAGCTTGCTTCTGGTCTTCTTCAAGGTGAGGTGCTTTTAGGAAACATCGATCTGCTCCTCTATGCCACCAATTTTAGAGAAGACTCCTCCCAGACCGGCTGGAGAGACACCTGCTCTGGTCCAGCCCTGTTAGATAGCTAAGGCTGCTACTTCTTGGGTTCAGTATTGCCCACATATACATAACTTTCATAAAAATAAAGGTGAATATTCTGGCCTCCACGCACTAGCCTTTTCATCTTATTTCTCAAATTGGCTCAGGATCTCAGTCGAGAAGAAAAATATTATCAAGAACTTTAAAGTACATACCAACTTCACTGATAATAAACATACATTTACAAATCAATTTTTGAGCACTATTCCCTCTTGAATCTCCACAGGCTTGGAATTAAAGAGGTTACTGGCCATCACCTTGCACTGCAGCCCAGTGAGCCTGGTAAAAAACAAAATGAGGGAACCCCTGGCTTAGAGATGTTAGTGACTTGCTTCCTTTTCTCCTCTCTAATAGATAAACTGAGGACTTACCTTCTGACAAACAAGCAAACAAACAAGCAAAAACAAAAAATCCATAAAGCCATCCTGCCTTTTTACACCAAGGGAATTCTAATGGATTAATACAAATGAAGATTGGTAAAATCTGTCTACAATGGCTGGGACCACCAAACTACAGTGAGAAAACAGTGCCTCCAGTAAAACTGCAGCCAAGACTATAGTTAAAAGAACACGAAACTTCCCTTTACTTCATTTTGCTATTGTGAGAAGACAGGAAGAGTAACTTTGCTCAAATTAAATAGCACTCTATTTTTACATAAGATAGATGATCATAATAGTTGATGACACTTTTTAAGGGAAATGCTGCTGGAAAAATTACAAAGCGAAGCAGGCCTAAACAGCTGCATCTGTTGGACTGGGTCTTTGCAGCTGCACAGAACCCAGGATAAATGACAAGCAATTCTTCTCACTCATTCCTCTGTGACTTCTAAATCTTCAGGCTCATATTTCATACTTCAGCGTCATATTATTTTGGAGCTGCTAGGGGAAAAAAGATAATTTCACTAAAGATGATAAAATGAAGGGGAAAGATTCTTTGTCATGGGTATGAATGAGAGAAAAAAGTCATCTGATTTTAAGCCCTGGTTAAAGAAGTGTTTTCAAGGGTTTTACCTGGGTCAGCATGTGACCTCTGGAAGACAGAATAACAGACCTAGGGTTTCATAACCAAGAAATGAATTGAGAGGTCACATTAACACTGTCAAAGCAGTAATGTCATGTTACAAAAATAGTATTGCTGTGTCCAGAGTTCCTGATTTCCCCAAATTAAGCAATAAAACGGACTATAGTCAAGTGAACCTGACTACAAATCAGGAGATAAGCCTGCCACTACAACATAAACTCTTGGAACTCAAGTACTGTCACCTATAAAATAAAGCTATGAGAACTGCTGGGGCGCCTGGGTGGCTCAGTCATTCAGCGACTGCCTTTGGCTCAGGTCATTGTCCCAGGGTCCTGGGATCGAGCCCCACATCGAGCCCCACATCGGGCTCCCTGCTTGCCGGAAAGCCTGCTTCTCCCTCTCCCACTCCCCCTGCTTGTGTTCCTGCTCTCGCTATCTCTCTCTCTGTCAAATAAATAAATAAGATCTTTAAAAAAAAAAAAAAGCTGTGAGAACTGCTGAAATTTAAGGTTTCTTTCAATAAGTGTCTATTATCTATGTTTATTGTAAGAGAAACAGATGGGTAACAGGCACTTCTGCTGAAAGAAATGTGAAAGAAAACAAAAAGTCAGTACTAATGATAGCTAACCATTATATGGAAGAAGGAAATCTAGTTATTCTGCTTTTGATTCTGTGCTATTTCTTTTAAGTAATTATACTATCAGTTCTTGACTCTAAAACACTCATTTGCATTGCTCTTATCTAAATGTGCCAAATAAAAAGGATCCATTTTTTTAAATCATATTTATTTTTTCCTTATTAGAAAATTGCTAAATGTTCATTGTTTTAAATATAAAAATTCACAAAAGGAAAATAAAAATGATCTATAATCCTATCACCTTGACATAACCATAACCAACACTTTCTATATAGGAATATGTATGTGAAGTAAGTTCCCAGATATTGGCTTACCAACTGGTACTGAGGAACTTTAAGAATGGGTTCCTGTTTAGAACTGTTCAACTACATATTCTCAGTGGTCAAACTGAAATTGGCAGCACGAGAATAATCACTTTCAAGCAAATAATTATTAAGGTCCAAGAATCTATACTGGGAAAACTGGTATAGTGAGGGAAGAAAAAAATAAACTCCTACCCTACAATTTGCTGAGCAGAATGGACCAAGAAATTGAGTGCCCCAATTAACAGAGTTCCACTTATTCATTACCCTACTAAATGGCATGCCTGCTTCATAGGAATAATCAGCAAGACAGAGACTTAGTTCGGTGCATTTGAATGACTCCTAATAATAGTTAACTGGCATGCCCATCTCATTTAAATGGAACACCTGGTGTTATCTCTCAGCCCTGCTCCCAGGAGCTGGCTCTATAATATTTACTCACATAAATGTCTATGGGGCAAAGTTTTTATTGTTTCCTTACTGCTACACCTTAGGGATTGCTAACAAAGTTTTATCCAGGTTTAGTTTCCTCATAGACCTTTATCAAGTAATTGCGTATTTGACACTGAAAATCCAGAGTGGTAGACTAAGGTTAATGACATATTTAGAGCTTTACTGAAAAGTATATTCTTAAAGAGAGTACCTTCAGTATTATGCAGTATTTATTGTGCAGTCTTACAATTATATATTTGATGTCACAGTCAGCTATTACAGTAAAATTTCACTGATAAGAATGACAAAGAAACATAAAATGTCAACCTCAAATGAGCTGAGTTCAAATTATCCAATTAAATTTTAACTGCTAGAAAACAGATTCTCTACTAAACCTGCTTCTTTAGACAAATAACCATTAAGGCTACTCTTCTGGTGGGGATAAATAATGTAGAAATTTCATTCAATTCAAATCTTACAATCTAAAAAAAAATCTTTTTTAATTTATCTCAATACCATGATCTGAAAAGTCCTTAGTATTTTTATGATTTAAGTACAAAATATATGAAGGCCTACTGGTATCTTACAACCATTGAAATATATGCAGCACTTAAATGATTTTTTAATATCACACAGATAGTTTCTTGGCAAGATGGGAACTAATGCAGATCACTGGCTCTCTCCTAAACCCAATCCTAGTGAAGTGACAGAATCAACAAGTAAACTGTGGGATTTAAGAAACTAATAGCCAACTTTTATGAAATTTTTATTTATAAAAAAAAAGAGAAAGAAATTTTTATTTATGTCCCTTTGCTGGGCAATGGCAGCCCAGAGTGGAGAGAAAGACCAAAGGAAAATTTCTAATGATGTTATTTTCCTCCTGCACATTGCACTGTACTGCACATTGCTCATGTGAGCCATGAACAAATAAGTACAACAGGTTACGTCAGGGTATCTGTCAGAGGTGGGGTTTTTCTGAGGCAGATGTTAAGATAAGAGTTTGAGGTACAATGCATTTACTAGAGACCAATACCTATGAAAAGAGGGAGGATAAAGCAGGCTTGAACAGGAGCAATCAAAAGATGATGCAGGCCTAGCACATTTTTGACCTAACAAGTAGATAGTCGGGGAGCAAGTTTTATGTCCTGCATCAAGATGAAACGGCCAGGTATTACCTACCGCTGACTCACTCGTGACCAGTTGTGAATTTCTCTGGAAAAGGCATGAACTTGTTGAGGCAGCTCTGTGCTTCTGAGGAAGACCGTGAAGGAGCGGACTACTGAAGGCTCACCATACTTCCAAAAGACAGGCAGTAAATCCTTCCCTGAAGTGGGGTCTGGGTGGTATATCTCATGTCTGCCACAGTGGTCTACTGGCCAGCAAGGATGATGAGTAAAGAACAGTATTTGCAGACAGACCTATAGTCCCCCAGCACTTCTAATTTGATGCTTATTCTTTATACTCTCAGGATTAAATTATCATAGTTAAGAAAAATTTGGAAAAGGGAAGTACAGACCAATTTTACTGAAGAATATAAAAGCAACCATTATAAATATTATTAAATTAAATATACATGTTTAAATACATGTATTTCACTTCTGTAAATGAAATCCATTTGTTAGAACTACTGGTACACAATAACCAAGTGACTTCTCCAGCATTGCCCCCTATAGCTATCTAGGCTCCCCAGTGATACAAAATTCATGTGGCAGCAATATTTATTGTGGGGTGATTCCTCAAAGAATTAAGTTAAGAGCAAGGCCTAAAAACATAATAAACAGATAACTCCAGGACCCGCTTGGCAACAGTGGACTTACTGTTTGTAGTTTATAGTGGTTCTGAGTGTCTATGACATGTATTTACTTGCAGTTTCGCTGTGCATATGACTTGAAAAAATATGCATGGCAGATAGGCAAGTAAGATAAGCCCAAAACCACCACACAATGAGGTAGTAGTAGTAGTCAGAATATTTGGAATTGTATTTATTTATTCATATTGAAAATCCCTGCAAATCTAAGTTGTTTATATAAAATGTAAAATGGTTTAGAAATAAAGCCCACTGTGAGAGTGGATATAGAAGGAAAATACTTGGGGCACCTGGATGGCTCGGTCATTAAGCATCTGCCTTTGGCTCAGGTCATGATCCCAGGGTCCTGGGATTGAGCCCCGCATCGGGCTCCCTGCTCAGCGAGAAACCTGCTTCTCCCTCTCCTACTCCCCCTGCTTGTGTTCCCTCTTTGCTGTGTTTCTGTCAAATAAATAAATAAAATCTTAAAAAAGAAAAGGAAAATATTTGATAAGGCCAAAGAGAGCAATGACTGTAAGCCATAAAATAGTAGTTCCTGTGAACACGATGTCAGTGTTCACATGCTGGGGTTATTGAGGAGCCCTCAAGATATGTTCCTTTGTGTCAAAATCTATCTCATTATTGGCCTACTTGACAACGAAGGCCATAGATTTTGAGGCACAGGATTTGAGAACAGATTTCTTCAACCACACACCAGCTGTATGACCTTGTTCAAATTAGTTAGCTTTCTTCAGTTTCAACTTCCTTATTTGTGAAACAGTTAAGTAGCATACATTTATAATTTTATGATTATTAAATTAAGTAACCAATAATGTTTCTCCACATATCCCCATCCACACTACTCACTCCTTTTCCCCACCTGCTAAATTGTATTCTTTACTTGATCATACTATTATTATACTATTACTATTTATTTATTTATATGTATTATTTCAATGTTCCTAGATATAAATTAGCCAATTCTGGACAAACATTTTCAAGTTCTCAGATTATTACCATTTAATGGAAAAAGAGGTATACAAAGATAAGAGTCTTAACAAAAATTAGTAGTATATTATATAAGAAAAAAATATCTAAAATCTGCATCTAAATCCAGTAGAGCTAAAATTATACTTCAAAAGTCTAAGAAATGAAAGCTTTTGGTGAAGTATTATTGAGAAAATTAATATTTTTAATAACTCCATTAGATTCATGAAATGTAGACTGTTTGCATTCTGTTATAATTTTAGGAGAGTAGTGTGAAATAACTCATTGTAATAATTTAAAATTCACTTTCATACGTAAAACAGACCCAAAGACAGAATACCAAATCCAGTTTTATTTACCTTAAAGGAGCAGGAAAATTTATCAGATACCTGTAAGTTGAGACACTGAGTGTTAAACTAGCATTATCTGTAAAAGATAAAAAGCAGGAAAATTTTCTTTTTTCATCAAAGATTAAGTTGTGTTGTTAATGACTACTGCTAAATATAAATTAAAATTGTCTTTGCACTTATATATCACTTACATTTGAATAAGCTGTCACTTGGAGTTATTCCAAAATAAATAGCAAATAGACCCCCAGCATTAAAATAATGAGATAGCAATCCAACTTTCTAGGCAAATATATAATGCCATTTTCCAATAACAGAAGAAGCCTAAAGAGCAATGGAAATAGATTTCCCTAGCAATTTATGTCACTCAAATCCATTATTAATTTTGTGCCTTACCCAGCACATAGGGGTGTAGTTAAGATTAGAGCTCATTGGATAATTTAAAATTCATAGTTTCCTGAGCTTCTCAGAGTAAGGTGCTATATAAATATTAAATAGCAATAATCATGATAATGATGAAATTATTATTCTAATCTTCATCTTGCACATGCTGTAAGTAATTCTCAGGCATTTTATCACTTGGCTATGTGCACATACACATAGCCAGGGAGGTTTTGGGGGTATGGAATTCCCTTTGAAATCAATGGGAGCTCTGCAATCAATTCAACTCAGCAGGGGAGTGGGGAGGTGGGGAAAAAGAAAAATTGCAGTGTAACACTGAATAGAATCAAAGCAAACAGAAAAAAAAAAAAACAGTTCAATGGTTTCAAAATTAAGAAAAAATGAGGCAAGGCTATTTTTAATTAAAAGAAATAAAATTATAAATATTATTTTATAGAAAAAGTGTAAAAATAATAAAATAAAAATTTTAAAAACAGCCATGCAATTTCTTGTATAAGAAACAAAACCTCTCCATTCTTTTAAATAAGACCCAAATATGTTCATGTTTCTTTTAAGTTCCTAAACCTTATTTTAGATTTGAAAATATCTCTTCTGTATCATATTTTAAAATCCTCTTTGTGTCTGCTAAAATTGGTTGCTGTAATAGTCCTGAAAAGAAGGTGATAAATTATATTTAAAAAGACAGCCTTCTGCATTACTGAGAACTACATCAACACCTGTGGCCAACGAAATCTTAAAAATGGATGCCTTTAGAAAAGATGTGATAAAATGTATTTCCTTATCATTAGAATAGTAGAAACCACAAATATCGTCATGTTTAATACTAAAGACATGGTAGACAATGCAGGGAAGTCATCTTTATGAACTGCTATTTATATAGTTTAAAAGCTGTCTCTTTCCTAATTTTATCCTCAGACCCATATTTAGCCCAGAGATGGAAACTGTATTTATAGAAACAATCTTCTTCAGATTCTTTAAGATAAGAGGGCACAAACCAACACCTACAAATTTATAGTTTACTCAGCCAGCCTGTAACCATGGAAACAGATTGACCATTTACACAGAGCTAGCCCTGGTGAATTCAACCCTTCCTCCCTGTCTTGAAAACTGCTAACAATGTAATCTGATTACTTTGTCTAAGAATGTATCATCATTCAACCAACCAACCAATCAAGAATGTATATTAAAAAGTTCTTGCTACATTATTGTATAAAAAGGCTTAAAACATGTCTAACACAAAAGTTTAACAAAATCCTTTCTACAGAATCTTTTATTGGAGAAAGAGATGCTGCATCAATAGGACTCTTGATTATGTGCCATCTGCCCATATTATTCTCCACTTATTTTATCCCACACTTTATTGTTCTGGGCATCTTCAAACCTGCAAACCCTGCCATGCATATGTCCTTTATAATACTGACTTCACATCATCCTCAGCCTCCATGTAAATGTGTGAAGAATGACTACTGACAATCCTTGGAGAGATGAGATACATCATGAGTCTTTGCTCTTAAACAGTGACAATTACCTATTTTTATTTGATATCATTATTATAAATAACCGTAGTATTACATCTGCTGCTTTGGTATATCTTATAGCATAAAATGAAATCTCTCTTACATTATTAATATTGAATCTCCTAACAGCCCTAACAGAAAAATGTCATCATTGTTGCCTGAACAGAGAGAGTTCAAGAGAGTTCCAAGAGAATTCAAATATCTTATCCAAGGTAAAAGTATATAAATAAAAAAATATAAAGTTAGTTTATGTCTGCATCAGGATTCACTTTGATATTTTGACTCTAACCCTGTCCTTCACTCTATACCTACAATTATTTAATTCCCAGGTAATAACCTAAGACAAACTAAACTTTTCTAATTAGCCATATTTACCGAAAAATCAAAGTTTCTCTGTACATCTAACTTTCATCGTATGTCATTTTTTCTTCTTGTATGACCTGTAGTGATCATAAAATTTTTTATTATGGCATAAGCTATGTAATCAAATATCAAAGGTTAAAAGATCACACTAACAAATATCAACAGCTCTCCTTTTGTTAAAAATCTCCTATTGAGATAAAATACATATATTAAAAATCTTTGAAAATTCCTGGCTCATGATAATAAGGGTATAATTGACATATTGGAAAAATTAATTCCTTAGTATTTTTTTAAAGATTTTATTTATTTGAGAGTGTGAGAGAGAGAGCACAAGCAGGGGCGAGGGGTAGAGGGCGAAGCAGACTTTCCACTGAGCAGGGAGCCTGACACGGGACTCGATCCCAGGACCCTGGGATCATGACCTGAACCGAAGGCAGATGCTTACCTGACTAAGGTAACCAGGCGCCCAATATTTCTACAATACTATAAATTGAGTGCTTTTATTTTCACTATTTTAAATATCACAAAACACAGAAAGATAAATGAAGAGTAATACACTTGTTTCAGTGTTTACTGGAGAGTATTAAAAATTAAACTTGCTGTTTATAATGAAGATGGAATTCAGGAAAGTATTGCCTGAGGCATTTAAACAAATACAGTAAAAAAAATCCCTTTAGTATCCCCTCTACTACTATTTATTCCTTTATGCAGTGAATCAAAAATCTTTATTACCCTGCCATATTTCTTATAAAATTTATCACATTTTATGTTTTTCATCTGTTTCTAAGTAACTCCTGAAAGGTACAGACCATAAGTTATTCAGTATGTACATAAAATCACAGCACAGGTCATGGCACTTTCTTGACATTCAGTGAAAAAATTTATGAATAATATAACTTACTAATATGCCATAAGTGTTAGCCACAGCCAAAGAGGCCCATGAGGTTAGGATTACAGTTGACCCTTGAACAACATGGGTTTGAACTGTATGAGTCCACTTACATGTGGATTTTTTACAGTACAGTACTATAAATGTATTTCCCTTATAATTCCTATTTTTTTTTAAGATTTTATTTATTTATTTGACAGAGAGAGACACAGCGAGAGAGGGAACACAAGCAGGGGGAGTGGGAGAGGGAGAAGCAGGCTTCCCGCCGAGCAGGGAGCCCGATGCGGGGCTCGATCCCAGGCCCCGGGGACCATAACCCGAGCCGAAGGCAGATGCTTAACGACTGAGCCACCCAGGCGCCCCTCCCTTATAATTTTCTTAATAACATTTTATTTTCTTTAGTTCACTTTACTGTAAGAATACAGTATATAATACATATAGCATATTTATGTTATCAATAAGGCTTCCAGGCAACAGTAGGCTATTAGTAGTAGTAGGCTATCAGTAGGCTATTAACAGTAGGCTATTAATAGTTAACTCTAGTATAGAGTCAAAAGTTATACACAGATTTTGAATATGTGGAGCATCAGTGCCCCTATTCCCCATGTTGTTCAAGGATCAACCGTACTTTGAAGTCTACAATAGATTATATACACATATGTATGATATATAGAGATAATATATACATATAATATATGCACATATATGTTTAACATGAGGAAAAGACATCTCCCTTGATATCATTTAAGTACATAAATTTTATTGGCATAGAACTTTCAGACTTTTTAAAATAAAGTGGAAAGGTGAAAAGTGTAAAAACTTTCAGAACTCTTTAGGTATAACACTGCAAGTTATTTATAACTCTGATTTATTTTAAGCCAGTGGTAAACTGATCCCACATGTAAAATGAGTCAAACTCTTTCAAAACATTAAAAGTGTATTGAAGGAGAAGAAACTGTACTAAAGAGTTCATGCTGCTCTACAAGATTTAATTTTTCACAATGGGAAAAATTTATTTCCTCCAAGAGAGTGACTTACTTGTCAAGCCTCACTATATTATCAGATATATTCGTATTGGACCTAAGCCTAGAAATACGGTTTAAGTACTTAAGTTTATAGAAACTGCCTCATATGTCTCCTTGTATATCCAAAGCCCTTGGCTCTTTAAAAAAAAAGTACTTTTACGGGCGCCTGAGTGGCTCAGTCGTTAAGCACCTGCCTTCGGCTCAGGTCATGATCCCAGGGTCCTGGGATCGAGCCCCGCATCGGGCTCCCTGCTCAGCGCGAAGCCTGCTTCTCCCTCTCCTGCTCCCCCCGCTTGTGTTCTCTCGCGCGCTATGTCTCTGTCAAATAAATAAATAAAATTTTTAAAAATAAAAGAAGTACTTTTACTGCCTATGATGTAAAACCAAAATAGATATTTAAAAAGATATTTAAATCATTTAGAGCATTTTCATTAGTTAAAAAGAATACACTATTTTTATGATTTTTAATGTTTTAATATCATATTAGTTTTCTATTGTTGCATAACAAATTACCACAAGCGTAGCACTTTAAAAACCATTTATTATGTCACTGTTGTAAAGGTCAGAAATTTGACCTTAGGGTATGAGAAGTCAAAATCAAAGTGTCAGCCAGCTGGCTCTTATCTAGAAACTCTGGGGAAAATCCACTTCCAGGTTCATTCAGATTGAAGGCCGAATCTTGTTACATGTGGTTGTAGGACTGGAGTACCCGTTTCATTGGTGACTGTCAACTAGGAGTGGCTCTCAGCTTTTAGAGAGTGCATTTCCCTTTTGCCATATAATATGGTAACATAATCATGGAAGTAACACCAAAGGGTGGAAGTCATGGGAGCCATTTTAAAATTCTGATGACCATAAACATGTTATTAAAATCTTAGTAGTTAAAAGAGCACGTGATTAAAAAACACTATATTAATGTTTTAAAGAATAACAGGTTTAGTTTAAAAATAAAACCTAAATGAAGGCAAAAAGCTATTAATAGCAATTTTAATCATGTGTAAAATTTCAACATAATGATATACATACAACATATAAATGGTAATAGCTTTATATGAAAGGTATCAAAGATATTAATCTACATAGCTAATAATCTAAATAAACCATCTAAATTTCAATCTATAAGACAAATATTGTGGATAAAAACAGAAAAGTAAAAATGGTTTCACCACATTAATTTTTTAAATTATTTGAAAGTGTCAGTTATATTTAACAGCAACCATGCTAAGGTAAATTAGTGCTGAGGTAAAATTTATATGTAAGAAAATCTAAAAAGATTATATTTTGACTTTCTATAAGAGCTGTCAAAATCTTTTTCACCCTGCAATGACATGGATGGAGTTAGAGAGTATAACGCTAAGTGAAATAAATCAGTCAGAGAAAGACAAATACCATATGATTTCACTCATATGTGGAATTTAAGAAAAAAAAAGAAAAAGAAAAAAAGAGAGAGAGAGAAACCAAGAAACAGACTCTTAACCTGTAGAGAACAAACTGATGTTTACCAGAGGGGAAGAGAATAGGGGGGATGGATGAAATAGGTGATGGAGATTAGGGAGGGCACTTGTTGTAATGAGCACTGGGTGATGTATGGAAGTGTTGAATCACTATATTGTAGACCTGAAACTAATATAACATTGTATGTTAACTATACTGGATTTTTTAAAAAAAATTATAATGAAGGAGAAGTCAAAAATTTAAAAAAAATCTTTTTCACCCATTTCTTTCTTAGCATCCTCAAAAAAATCAATAAAATTAAAAAATAAATTTTAAAAACTTTAATTCAATTATGAAACAGACACTATCTGCAATTAAAATAGTATGATTATCTACAAATGGAATGGAATGAAATCAAGAAAAATACCAATTACCATCTCTACCATCCAAAAGGTCTGAAAAGATACATTATTCTTAAGGATTATGAGCTAAAAATAAGTTACATAACCCTTAAAAACTCCAACAATACCCCTCTCTTGAAGCCATGTGCAAACATCATTGACAGGTCAATGGCAAAATCGGGAAGATTTCCTCCCACTGGTCCTTAGGGAAAGTGGAGATAAAACTCAAACATGCTGTCCTTTTCAATTTTCTATTAACTCTTCCTGCAACTGAGGGAAGTAGCAAGAACTTGAAGAGTGAAAGAGGAGAAGCCATCATCACCATACAGCTATTAACTAAACTCAGTTCAGCAGAAATAAGCATAAAATCAATAGTTCAAAATACTGGTGGCTATCTCATAAAGTTAAGAGAAATGTCTGCTTGAGATGCTCTTCCTCTAAATTATATTGGTATTTTCATTATTCATGTCATTCAAATCTCTGCTTATATATAACCTGCCCATGGCTACCTTCCCTGACCAACTTATCAAAAACAATACCCCTCAAAAACACATATACAGCCATCTTATCACCTTTTATTCCCTTAATTGCTTTAATTCACATACCATTAATTATTCCTAAAATCATGTTTACCACCTTTCTTACTAGAATATAAGCTCTAACAACGGAAGAAGGAATTTCTCCTATATTTTTTACTGTTTTTTCCTAGCAATTACAATAATGCCTTGTGTATGTTGGGCATTCAATATATATTTAATGAGTGAATGAATGGGTGACAAATATTAAAATATTTTTAAATGTGTACTTGAAAAAGAAACATCAAATTCGTAACAGCAGTTCTGTAGAAAGATCAAAGAGATAGGTACATAAGTAGACAGATAATTATGGGGGGGGGAGAGAGAGAGGGAGACAGAGAAGGGAGGGAAAGACATGGAGACAGAAAGAGTGAGACGGAAAGACAGAGAAAGCAAATATGTTCCCACAGGCTATGGTTTGCCTCTTTATTTTCTTATGGGAAAGATCCAAAGAGAACTATAACCTTGGGACAAATTTGTATTTCTTTTATCAAAAATTTGAGGCTAAAAAATGACAAAATATTAACAATTGTTTTCTCTGAATGATAGTTACACAAGTATTTGTGATATACTCTATATTGTTCGGCAGTTATAAAAAATTCACACTTTAAATATTTCAAACTTTTAAATATGCACAGCAAAGCAAACCATCAACAAAACAAAAAGCCTAATGAATGGGAGAAGACATTTGTAAATGATATATTCATTAAGTGTATACTAAGTACATAATATCCAAAATATAAAGAACTTATACAACTCAACACCAAACAATCCAATTTAAAAATGGGCAGAGGGGGTGGCTCAGTCAGTTAAGTGTCTGCCTTTGGCTCGGGTCGTGATCCTGGGGTCTTGGGGTAGAGCCCCACGTCCGGCTCCCTGCTCAGCAAATAGTCTGCTTCTCCTTCCCCATCTGCCTGCCACTCTGCCTACTTCTGCTCTCTCTCTCTCAAAAGAAAAAAAAAAAAAGGGCAGAGGACCTGAATAGACATTTTTCCAAAGACATTCAGATGGCCAACAGACACATGAAAAAGATGCTTAACATCACTCATCATTGGGGAAATGCAAATTAAAACAACGATATAGCACCTCACACCAGTCAGAATGGCTAGTATCGAAAAGACAAGAAATAACAAGTATTGGCAAGAACATGGAGAAAAGGAATGCTCATGCACTGCTTATGGGAATGTAAATCAGTGCAGTCACTAGAGAAAACAGTATGGAGGTTCCTCAAACAATTAAAAATAGAAATCCCACTAGATCAAGTAATTCCACCACTGGTTATTTACCCAAAGAAAATGAAAACACTAACTCAAAAAGATACCTGCACCCCAAGTTTAACTCAGCCTTATTTATAATAGCCAAGATATGGAAGCAAACTAAGTATCCACTGATAGATATATGGGTAAGGAATATATGGTATGTATATACAATAAAATATTAGCCATAAAAAAGAATGAAATCTTGCAATTTGCAACAACATGGATGGAACATACTAAGTGAAATAAGTCAGACAGAGAAAGACAAATACCATAGGATTTCACTTATATGAGGAATCTAAAACAAAACAAATGAACAAACAAATAGACTCCTAAATACACAGAACAAACTGGTGGTTGCCAGAGGAAGGGTGGGTGGAGGGATGGGCAAAATAAATAAAGGAATAAGGTATAAACTTCCAGTTATAAAATAAGTAATTCACAAAGATGAAAAGTATAGCATAGGGAATATAGTCAATAGGATTGTAATAAGATTGTATGGTGACAGACGGCGACTACACTTATTGTGGAGAGTACTGAGCTATGTATATAATTTTCTAATCAGTGTGTTGTATACCTGAAACTTAACATTGTATGTTACTTATACTTCAATTTAAAAAAATATTTCAAGCATATGAATTTTACTCAAAAATAACAAAAAAAATTTTTTCACTGATTAAAGATTAATGAAAGAAAATACATCTATATACAATAACAGCAATAACAACAGTAAATAGATGATATAGGAGAAAGTAAAAGGATCCTTAAAATGAAAATACAAACAAAATAAGTGATGGTAATAAGAATATGTATTATATAATGTGTAATACATTATAATATGTAGGACTCATAACTCCCAATTTCAAAGCTTACTACAAAGCTCTAGTAATCAAGACAGTGTGGTACAGTCATAAGGCTGGACATTTAGATCACTGAAATAGACGTAAGAGCCCAGATATAAATTCATACACTGATGTCCAACAAGGATGCCAAGACAATTCATTGGGAAAGAGTCATTTTTTTCAATTAAAACCTCAGTTATAGCTATACAGTTATAAATATATATAGTTATATATGTGTGTGTATATATATATATATAGCTTAAAATATATACAGACATAAATGTAAAAACTAAAATTAGAATATTCTAAGAAGAAAACACAAGCTTAAATCCTTGTGATCTTGGATTAGGCAAAGCGTTCTTTTTTTCTTTTTAAAGATTTTATTTATTTATTTGCCAGAGAGAGAGTGAGAAAGCACAAGCAGGGGGATCAGCAGGCAAGGGGAGAAGCAGACTCTCTGCTGAGCAGGTAGCCTGATGCAGGACTCGATCCCAAGATCCTGGGATCATGACCTGAGCCGAAGGCAGACACTTAACTGACTGAGCCATGCAGGTATCCATAGGCAAAGAATTCTTACAGATGACACTAAAGCTCAGATTACAAGAGAAAAAAAAAAAAATGGGTAAACTAGACCTCATCAAAATAAAAACTTTTGTGCTTTAAATTGTGCTTTAAAAACACTAAGAACATGAAAAGACAATCCACAGAATGAGATAAAATATTTACAAATCATATATGTGATAAGGAACCTGTATCCAGACTATATAAAGAACTCTTACAACTCAATAATAATCCAATTTAAAAATGGGACAGAGGATCTGAATAAACAATTTCTCCGAAGAAGAGACACAAGTAGTCAATAACCACATGAAAAGATGTTTAACATGATTAATCACTTAGAAAATGCAAATCAAACCCAAATGAAATACTTCGTCACAGTCACTTAATGCCTATAACTAAAAAGACAGGCGACAAATATCAACAAAAATGTAGAGAAACAGGAATTCTGATATGTTGCTGGTGGGAATATAAACTGGTGCAGCTGCTTTGTAAAACAGTTTGGAAGTTCCTCAAAATGTTGAGCATTGTATGTTTAACAAAATATTACCATATGACCCAGTAATTCCACTCCTGGGTATACAACCAAAAGAAATGAAAACATACAACCTACAAAAACTTGTACATGAATGTTCTATTCAGCCTTCAAAATAGCAACAAAAACAAGTGAAAACAATAGAAATGCCTATCAACTTATAAATGGATAACAAAACATGTTTATTGAATGGAATACTATCTGGCAATGAAAGGGAATGAAGTGATGATATATATACACTAGATGAACCTCAAAAACATTACGGTAAGTGAAAGAACCCAGACAGAAAAGACCAGATATTTTAAGATTCAATTTATACGAAATTTCCAGAATCGACAATTCTTAACAAGACAGAAATTAGAGCAGTTTTACCTAGCAGTGAGGGTACTGGTGGGAAAAAATGAAAACTGTAAACGGGTATAGAGTTTCTTTTTTGGAGGGCAAAAATATTCTAATGTTAGATTGATTGTTTGGTGATGGCTGCATAGACCGTGAATGAATACTAAAAAACATCAAATTGTATACTTTAAATGAGTGACTTTAAATTGGTGAATTGTATAATAAATAAATTGTATCTCAATGAAGCTGTTGAAAAATATAAGTAAGATTAACCCATCTATTTATTGGAAGGAAAAAGGGATGTCAGATTGAATCAAGAAACAATACTCATTTTTTATGCAGTATTTTTAAAACTGCATCTAAAAGAAAATGGTTCAGGGGAGCCTGGGTAGCTCAGTTGGTTAAGCGACTGCCTTCGACTCAGGTCATGATCCTGGAGTCCTGGGATCGAGTCCCGCATCGGGCTCTTTGCTCAGCAGGGAGTCTGCTTCTCCCTCTGACTCCCCCCCTTCTCATGAGCTCTCTCTCTCTCTCTCTCTCAAATAAATAAATAAAATCTTTTAAAAATAAATAAAATAAAAAAGAAAATGGTTCAGAAATGTCACAAGGAACAGATTATGCAAATATACATCAGAAAGGAACAAAAAGAGTTCATTATATCACTACCATCTAAGGTTGAACTCAAAGCACAAAGCGTTAAGAACAAGAAGCTCTTTCTTATATCTGAAACAATCACGTAGTATAATATGAAGAACAGCTTTGTGCCCTTTGCCCAACTTTTGCAAATTTAACTGTATGTTGTATTTGCTTCAGATTTCTTTTTGTCTATTGTTCTGTATAAAACACCATGTGTCCTCCCTTCATCCTATTTCTCAGCCTCCCTTCCTTACCTTTCCACATACCCTGTCTCTAGAGTAAGCCGGATGCAATGTACTATCCCAACAGTGTTTATAGCCACACTGTTCATAAAAGGAAGAAAAAATTGTAAACTATATAAATTTATATCAATGTGTATGTTGAAGAATATCCTTGCAACTCAATATATTATGAAAATTAAAAATGGATGAACTACCATCTTAAAAATACAAACATATAACTAAATGAAAAGAAAAATTAAGTTAGGATGTTATTTATGAAATGTTCAAAATTCTGCAAAATACTATATAACATTTGAAAATCTCTAAATACATAATAAAGTATTAAAAACAAGTTGAGAAATAATAAAAAATGAAGTCATGTATCTTTTGCTTGCAGACTTAAATTTTAATGAAGTCAATGCATCAGTTGGTTCCTTTATGGATTAAGCTTTTTTCTCCTCAAAATTATCCTTTTCAACCACTAGATGATAAATATGATAACCAATATTTTCTTTTAAAACTTTTTAAAGGTTTGCTTTTTTGCATTAAGGTTTTTTTTTTTTTTTTTTAACCTAGCTAGAATTGATCTTACGCACTGTGTAATTAGAATCTAAATTTAGGGGCGCCTGGGTGGCTCAGTTGGTTAAGCCTCTGCCTTTGGCTCAGGTCATGATTCCGGGGTCTGGGATCAAGCCCCAGGTCATTGGGCTCCCTGCTCAGCGGGGAGCCTGCTTCTCCCTCTCCATTGCCTACTGCTCCTCTCTTTGTGAGTGCTCTCTCACTCTCTCTGTCAAATAAATAAATAAAATCTTTTAAAAAAATCTATTTTTTTTCTATAAAATCGGTCACTGTCCCAGAACTATTTACCATATTCTTTCTCTACTGTTGTGGAATGCCCTATTTGTCATATATCAGCGGTCCATATATTAACAGACAGTTTGGGAGCTCTCTATTTTGTTACACCTATCTATTTTTATTTATCTCAATCCTAATACTACTCTGTCTTTATTATCATAGATTTATTGTGAGCTTACATACGATAAGGAAATTTCCTCCAACAACATGAATAATGTTTTGGCTCTTCTTGGCCCTTAGATTTTATGTATAGATATTAAGATTAGCTTGTTAAAGTTTCATTAATCTTATAATCCCTAAATGGCTTATCCCTCATTTTTTCAGAATTTTTCTACCCGTAAATACTGTTCTATAATTTTCTCCATATACACATTGCCATCTTTTATTAAGATTATTCCTAGATACTTATTCATATCTTACTTGGAAATATGTAAAGCCTTAATCAAAATACCAGGCAAACAAGTGAAATAAGACTGAGAAAGACAAATACCATATAATTTCACTCATAAGAGGAAGCTAAAAAAAAAAAAAAAAAAAAAAACAGGAGAAAGAAAGAAAGGAAGGAAGAAAGAAAAGAATAAACAAAAGGCAGAATCAGGCCTGTAAATACAGAGAAAAAACTAATGGTTGCCAGAGAGGAGGGAAGTAGGGGCTAAAGCAAAAGTAGGGGCTTGGGCAAGAGTTAAAGATATAGGCTTCCAGTTATAAAATGAGTAAGTCATAAAAATAAAAGGCACAGGCCTCTGTCCCTTTCTGGTGTTCAAGATGTCAAAGCAAGGATGTGGTGGGTTCGGGTGCCTGGGTGGCTCAGTCGTTAAGCGACTGCCTTCAGCTCAGGTCATGATCCCAGGGTCCTGGGATCGAGCCCCGCATCGGGCTCCCTGCTCTGCAGGGAGCCTGCATCTCCCTCTCCCACTCCCCCTGCTTGTGTTCCCTCTCTCGCTGTGCCTCTCTCTGTCAAAGAAAAGAAAGAAAGAAAGAGAGAGAGAGAGGAAGGAAGGAGGGAAGGGAAGGGAAGGGAAGGGAAGGGAAGGGAAGGGAAGGGAAGGGAAGGGAAGGGAAGGGAAGGGAAGGGAAGGAAAGAGGAAGGAAGGAAGGAAGGAAGGAAGGAAGGATGTGGTGAGTCCTCTGGTGTGAAATTCCAGATTTCTCTGGGTCTTCCAGTAGGAACCGTGATCAACGGTGCTGACAACGCAGGAGCTAAAAATCTGTATATCATATCTGTGAAGGGGATCAAGGGACAACTGAACAGACTTTCTGCTTGGGGTGTGGGTGACATGGCGATGGCCACAGTGAAGAAAGGCCACCCAGAGCTCAGAAAGGCCACCCAGAGCTCAGAAAGAAGGTACATCCAGCAGTGGTAATTCGACAACAAAAGTCGTTATCAGAGAAAAGATGGTGTGTTTCTCAATTCTGAAGATAATGTGGGGGTCAGAGTAAACAATACAGGTGAAATGAAAGGTTCTGTTATCAGACCAGTTGCAAAAGAGTGTGCATACCTGTGACCCAGGATTGCATCTGATGCTGGCAGCAATGCATGATTCTTTGGTGTTATTTGTTTAAAAAGATTTTTTTTTAATTATTTGCTCCCCCCACAAAAATAAAAATAAAAGGTACAGCATAAAGAATACAGTCAATGATGTAGCAGTGTTGTATGGGGACAGATGGCAGCTACGCTGTGGTGAACACAGCATAATGTATAGAGTTGTTGCATCATTATGTTGTACATCTGAAACTAACATAATATCGTGTGTCCACTACACTCAACGTTTTAAAAAGTGTGATATAGTTTTTACTAATAAAAAAGTACTGGGCAACAATAAATATAAACTATTAAATGCCATTATTAATGTATATTTTAGTATATTTTCTATTAGTTTTTTTAAAAAGCATTCTGTGTCTTCTTTTTTTTTTTTTTTTTAGATTTGATTTTATTTATTTGAGAGAGAGAGAGCACAAGCAGGGGGAGCAGCAGACAGAGGAGGGAGAAGCAGGCTCCCTCCCCACTGAGCAAAGAGCCCATGAACCTGGGATCATGACCTGAGTTGAAGGCAGACGCTTAACCAACTGAGCCACCCAGGCATCCCTTTTTTCTGTTAGTTTTTAATGCTGTGTAGGAATGCTTTTGAGCCTTTGCATGTTGATTTTGTCTGTAAGAAAACTTGCTTCAGTTTCCCTTTTTTAAAAAGATTTATTTATTTTTTTACTTATTTTAGAGAAAGCACAAGCGTGGGTGGTGGAGGACAGAGGGAGAAGGAGAGAGAGTTCCCAAAGAGACTCCCAGCTGAGCATGGAGCCCAGCAGGGCTCTATCTCAAGACCCTGAGACCATGACCTTGAGATCACGACCTGAGCTGAAACCAAGAATCAAACGCTCAACTGACTGTGCCATCCAGGCACCCCAAAATTTGCTTCACTTTCTTATGCATTCCAATGCTCTGTGGATTTTCTTAGATTTGCTTCTAGTTTCAACATATTTTATTACTTTATGAATATACTCCTCAAATGCTAGTTTCCTAAGAGATACATCTTGAATAAATTGTTTAAATTGTTCATTGTTTTCCCTGTATATTTTTCTTTAATACATTAATATTATTCCTTCACTAGCCAGGTTTCCCAGGATGCGGAATATGAGGTGGAAAGTTGATAGAGAATCAAGTCTTGCAAACACCATCTATGGAAGAGAAGGGAAAGAAGCAGGACTGGACAAAGGGAAAAATTAGGCTGTAATGAAATCTCAGGGGAAACACCAGCCAACACCACAAGAAACTCCAAAGCTAAGACGGGATGGTATACCAGACTTTTTTAAACTGACAGGAGGGGGTCATGTCCTTAAACTTCCTGATGGACTACTCATTTGAGCCAAGTTGTCCAGGAAAGGGGGCTTGACCTTGGACAAGGTGACTCTCTTCATCTAGTCATTTCCTGAAAATGACCAGTAGCCGAGGGTTATCCACTAGCAGCATTCCCAGGCACTAGGACCATAGTCCTTAAGCCCAGAAGAAATATCTAGTGATACGTCACAGTGTCAACTAAATATACACTGCAATAATAGATTTTGTGGTGTTCAACTTAATTACTGAGATAAACCATATTTTATAAAATGTGATATATATATATATATACACACTGATAAATTCAGTTTGCTAATACTTTATACTACTTTATAAACACTGCTGTTTTACTTGCTAATATTTCCTTTCCCCTCTTTAAACTTATATTCATAAGTGACAACGTTCTATACTTTTTATTCATTTACTCAAGGAATATTTATTGAGTGCTTTCTATGTAGCAGTACTGCTGGAGGTGTTTAGGATATACTTTTCAAGAATATAATTCTTTATTTTGTTTCCACAGAAGCTAAGTATTAATTTCACTTGTTGAACATCTACAACATACTTACTTCAAAATCTTTATCAGAATATTGTAGAAAATTGTTTTCATCCAGGATAAATTCTTTTGTCTTCTTTAGCATGGTATTAAATGTGCTTTAAAATTTTATTCTAGGCTCACACTGGATGGAATATTTATTATCATTAATATGTATATGTTGTTATTAATACTGAATATGCTTTTCCTCTCTTCCCCACTCTTAGTGTGTGTGACCTTCCTTTGTCTAGCGCTTTTAACAATGCCTGTAGCTGACCCTTTCAGATGGTGACTACCCTTACCATGGTGAGCACTAAGTATATAATTGTTACATCAATGTGTTGTACACCTGAAACTAATATAACATTGTATGTTAATTATACTTCAATAAAAAAAAAGAATATGGGTTTACTCCCAGTGTGTAAGATACTTTGGGCTCTTAGAGATTAGCATAATCCCAAAATGAATTTGGAGACAGTTTTTTTCAGCCATATCTTTTTTTTTAAGATTTTATTTATTTATTTATTCATTTGAGAGAGCGAGAATGAGAGAGAGAGAGAGCACATGAGAGGGGGGAGGGTGAGAGGGAGCAGCAGACTCCCTGCTGAGCAGAGAGCCTAATGCGGGACTCGATCCTGGGACTCCAGGATCATGACCTGAGCCAAAGGCAGTCACTTAACCGACTGAGCCACCCAGGTGCCCCTCAGCCATATCTTATGAATAGGGTGCCAGACCTTAATCTCTGTTTTCAAACAATTAAATACATTATTTGAAAACCACTTCTAATGCTCTTTTACTGATAGGAGCTAAATTTCTGGCTTCCACCTCTTATTTATTAACCCAGAGGCCAGCAGGCCCACAAAATCAGCTCTGCTCACGACTACTGACATGCTGCTCTGTGGAGATCTGCCTCATATTTGAGGCTAGCTATAGCTCTATTTTTTTTATGTTATCTATCATTAGCATTTAGATTTAAATTGAAGTACTAAATTTACCACCTTGTCTTAAAATATCTGAGAAGCACATTAAATGATAAATGATGTAGTACTGCCTTCACCTTCAGTGGAACAATTAATAGCATCCATAACCAGATATAAAGTTATTTACACAGAGAATGGAAGAATATGTAGGAATCTAATAAATCAAATAAAAAGGTGATGTAATAATTAATTCACCATCTCTGCAGTTTGGAAATGCAACGCCTTTCATAAACACATAGAACATTTACATTAGTGTCTCAGGCACTTTTATTTTTTTTTGTACAAGGTGCATTTTTTTTACATTTTAATTCCAGTATAATTAATATACAGTGTTATATTGGTTTAAGGTGTATAATATAGTGATTCAACACTTCCAAACATTCCCCAGTGCTCATCACAACAAGCGCCCTCCTTAATCTCCATCACCTATTTCACCCATCCCCCCCATCCCCTCTGGTAACCATCAGTTTGTTCTCTCTAGTTAGAGTCTGTTTCTTGGTTTGCCTCCCTCTTCTCCCCCCACCTTATTCATCTGTTTTGTTTCTTAAATTCCACATATGAGTGAAATCATACGGTATTTGTCTTTCTCTGACTTATATCACTTAGCATAATACTCTCTAGCTCCATCAATGTCATTGCAAATGGCAAGATTTCATTCTTTTTATGGCTGAATAATAGTTCATTCTACATATATACTACATCTTTTTTATCCATTCATCTATTGATAGACACTTGGGCTGCTTCCATAATTTGATTACTGTAAAGAATGCTGAAATAAACAAACAGGTGCATGTATCCTTTTGAAATAGTTGTTTTGTATTTTGGGGATAAATATCCAGTAGTGGGATTACTGAATCATAAGGTAGTTCTATTTTTAACATTTTGAGGAACCTCCAAATGTTTTCCACGGTGGCTGCCTTCCTACCAACAGTGCAAGAGGGTTCCTTTCTCTCCACATCCTTGCCAACACTTGTTTCTTTTGTTTTTTAGTTATTCTGACAGGTAAAAGATGATATCTCATTGTAGTCTTGATTTGTATTTCCCTGATAAGAGTGACGTTGTGCATCTTTTCGAGTGTCTGTTGGCCATCTTCATGTTTTCTTTGGAGAACTGTCTGTTCATTTCTTCTCAGGCACTTTTATATAGTACCTTATTTAAGCCTCAAAACAAACCCTATGATGCATATGTCATTATTCTATCATTTTAGAGATAAGGAAACCAAAACACAAGTTAATTTTAAGTAATATTTTCAAATGATACACAATTGGCAAATTGTGAAGAAAGGATTCAAACCTAGATTATCTAATGTCAGAACCAAACTCTTCATCATGAGATGTCTGGGGGGAAATCAGCTAGAGATGTCTAATCACCTAATCACCATGTTCTGAGGATGAGGACACTGAGTTGTATTACTGATGATAATTACCCTGCAGGAATGAATGAGTTTACACAAGAAGGCATTTGCATGAGGAGGAGCTGAGATCAAGACTTGGAAAACAGATTTAGGTAGCAGTTAGAGAAAAAGAAGCCATCAAAGGAGATCAATCAACCCAAATGTAAGAGGAGACCAAGAGATGCATATTCCAAGGATCCACGTATCTTGCATATAATACAAAATATTTTGCTTCAGGGCTAAGAGAAATTATGTTGTTTTTTTTTTTTTTTTAATTCCCTGTTAGAGGGGCTCCTGGGTGGCTCAGTCATTAAGCGTCTGCCTTCGGCTCAGGTCATGATCCCAGGGTCCTGGGATCGAGTTCTGCATCAAGCTTCCTGTTTGAAGCGGGAAGCCTGCTTCTCCCTCTCCCACTCCCCCTGCTTGTGTTCCCTCTCTCGCTGTGTCTCTCTCTGTCAAATAAATAAATAAAATATTTAAAAATAAATAAATATATATATATACATATATACATAAATAAATAAATTCCCTGTTAGACTAACAGGAATAATTTCTATGATAATAAAATTCTACAAAAATAAGGTAGCAATTACATAGACCAGATGATTCTAGTAAAGTTTAGAAAGTAGTATTTTTCAAGTATCATTTAGAATTAATTAATTAAATTGGCTAAGATTTTCACTCACATAAAAATTCAAATGAATAAATGAAAATCCAAATGAATTAAAGACCAGGAAAATTATGACCCAAGAAAAAAGAGAAGTAAACAGTGTTGAATATATCAAGATGAAAAAGTTATTACCAA
This sequence comes from Mirounga leonina, assembly GCF_011800145.1. NCBI lineage: Eukaryota > Metazoa > Chordata > Mammalia > Carnivora > Phocidae > Mirounga > Mirounga leonina. The sequence continues at coordinate 31,352,466 of NW_023270415.1, read as the reverse complement.
AGGACATGAAGTTGCATCCTGTGTATCTCTTGTATCAACTGATAATCTCTGGTTAAATGATTTAGCTAATTCAGCTATCAGTCCTTCATTATCACAAAATGAATGAATTACCTAGAAAAAATCTGGAAATGAAAAATCGGTAAAAGTCAAGAAAATTACTCATAAAAATAAAGGAAGTACATTAAAAGTATACCAATTAATTTAAAATGGTATCAAGTTGAAGGACAAAGCACCTGAAATGCCTATATATTGAAATGTGTTCAGGATTAAGAAAAAGAGGGTTTGTTTCAAGATAGTTGACTGATTAAGAAGATCACTTGAAATTGAATAAATATATGGTCAATATTTTTAAAATTTGCTGGTAGTATAAAGAATCATTTTGATTTCAATGATCTCAAGCAAAATGGCAGAAGTCCAATACCTAAATCAGTTAAAATTATAAAGGTTTAATACAACAAGAGTTTTATGGGTGTAATCTTAATCTCAGTATCTATATTTTCTCTGCATCCTTTTCTCACATAAAGCCTTCCAACTACAACAATTGTGATAAAAGTTTGAATTTAAAGATATCTATAATAGCTCCATTCATAGTGAAGCATATGCATAATTAAAACACATCTAAACAAGCATAATTAAAATACATCTAAACTCAAAGCTCTAAGAAGTGAATTGTCTCATTAATGAATGCCTAAGTAGTCCAAGAAGAGAACAAAACATTCCATCAGAGCATGAGTAAGTATAAAATAAATGTTACTGAAGATACACTTCCTCCTAATGAAATAGCTTTTCAGTATCTTCAATGTGTCAATGGAAGATGACTTTCTGGTTTCAACAGAAAATCAGTCATAATATTTTCCAGACACCTTTATGTTAGAGAGAATAATGTTTATAAAAATTATAAAGCCAAAAATGTACCCAAAATGAAAAGTTATATTTCCACTTACACATATATGTTCTTTAAAGATATATCTGGAAAGAACAAATAAAAATAAATATGGTAATACAGAACACAGGGATTTTCATTGGTCTTTCTAGAAGAGTACTTTAAAAACTCTATTATAGGGACACCTAGGTGGTGCAGTCAGTTAAGCGTCTGACTCTTGGTTTTGGCTCAGGTGGTGCTCTCAGGCTTGTGATCTCAGGGTCATGAGATTGAGCTCCACTTTGGGCTCTGTGCTCAGCGCAGAGGGTACTTAAGACCCTCTGTCTTACCCTCTGCCCCTTCCCCTTGCCTCTCTCTCTAAAATAAATAAATATTTTTAAAAATCTATTATGAAACTTATAAAAATTATGATAAAAATTGTCATGTGGGAACCTGGGGGAGCTCAATCTTGAATGTTCACTCAAAATAAAAACTTAAATACAATTTTTATACCATTGACTTTCAAAGACTCAAAGGTCCAGTCTTTGTTACAGCCTCCAGTAACTACTGTTCTAATACCATCTCATTTCTCTTTCACACATTTCTCACTACATTCTGAAAATTCTGGCACCCTTTCAATCTCTTAACTCGCCAAGTATAATCTGACCTCAGAGTTTTTTGCACATGCTTTTCCTTTACCTAGAAGATAATTCCTCAACACTCACAATCTAGCTAAGTACTACCTATTTTCCTGGTCTCAGAAAATACCTCTTAAATATCAGTTGCTCAGGGGTATCACCTTATCTATATTAGATCCCCCAAATGGTCTCTTTTAAAATTCCCCTTTTTTATCTTAACAAATACTACAATATATAATGATGTATTTATTTTTGTTTGTTACTTTTCCTAGTAGTCAAGCAAAAGAATATTTTTTAACAAAAAACAACTAGAATTACCAAGAGACAGAGAAAATAGGAAAAAAAAAAAAAGGATTTCCACCTAGAATGATAACCACTGAGAGGTTACAGGAGGTTATAAATTGAAATTGATAGGAAAAGATGAAGAGATATCCAACCAAAGTTTATCTATTCCTATACCACCATAAGACCACATACTTCACTTGTGGAATCAAAACTACTCCAAGATATGGATAACTAGAAAATGCTTAAAAAGTAACTTCATAGGTAATTTCAGATATATTCTAACTTTAACATTAGTATCAAAATGGCCTGTCCTTTTCACAAGATTGCAAGTATCTCCTTTTGAGACAAGGCATGTCATGAATGATTCATTAAGCATACAGAATGTAGAAATATTAGTGTTCTTGATCCCTTTGTTTAGAGTAATAAAATTCTAGCAGAGATTTGCTTCTCTTTGCTTTCATATATTTACTATATATTGTAATCACCAGAAACTCACAGCATATAGTGATAAAGGACAAAATGTTCATGGTATGGAAAACACAAAAGATTACACTAAAACTTAGAAAAATCTAAAAAAAAAATCTACTTGTTTGTTAAGATTATTGTTTCCTTGAAGTACAAAGAAATAAAAGAGAAAAAACACATTCTACTGAAACACAAGTAACATGCATTTTAAATATGAAAGACATGAGAGAGAATAACCGTAAAACATTTAGAATAATGAGTCAAGATGTTTTAATATGCATAAATGTTAAGGAAAAAATACCCAGTGTCTTCAAAATTACTGGATGCTAAACAATTGTATTGTCTTTTAAATAGCTAAGAAATTGTGCTAAGAAAGATACATTTTGGAGAAATCTGCTCTATTGCCCTAAGATGTACATACAGAATTTCTTATGTATATGAATTTTCTTGGACCAATTTTAATAGCTTTAGTAAATTTAGTATTCTGATTTTTAGAAACACAATAAAATTAGGATAAGAGGTAGAAAACTAAAATAGAAATGCTCAAGTATGGGCGCCTGGGTGGCTCAGTTGGTTAAGCGACTGCCTTCGGCTCAGGTCATGATCCTGGAGTCCCTGGATTGAGTCCCGCATCGGGCTCCCTGCTCGGCAGGGAGTCTGCTTCTTCCTCTCCCACTCCCCCCTCTTGTGCTCTCTCTCTCACTCTCTCTCTCAAATAAATAAATAAAATCTTTAAAAAAAAAAAGAAATGCTCAAGTATGAAAAAAGTGCCCACTTGCTGTCTAAGGTCAATGGATTCTTAATATATGTACAAAAGTAATTTCTGAGATCATAACAAAATATTGTTAGGGAATGCAGTATTGTATAATTTCCTAAGAATTCTATACAAGATAGATATAGAAGAGAGAAATATCATATTGATATGTAAATGCTAAGTACCAATTGAGGACATTTGTGGGCTAGGTGGCAGTTCTTACAGTGCAAATGATTTAATTTTGCCTAAATAAAATTTCAGAGATTTAAAAACAACGGTAAAAATTACCAATTAGTGAAAGAAGGTAATACAACTGATTTGCATGCGTACTGAAAATCCTTAAAATTTTTTGGTTCTCGTTGCGTTTCCCACAGTTACCCATAATCGCAATGACACTGCATACTAAGGACTCCAAATTTCTTTTTCCTGCATTAACAGAAACAACCTCCACCCTCTGATTATTAGTCAGGTGCTCACAAAGTCTTCATCGATCAAATCATACAAGTGTATGAATTCTTTCAGGACACTGCCTTGGCTGACAGTCTTTCACTGAACTATTTGAAAGAAATGGGTATGATTTAAGAGCCATAGAGACGGTCTTGTATATCCCAAATTAATTCTTTTTTTTTAAGATTTTTATTTATTTATTTGAGAGAGATAGTGAGCAAGCATGAGCAAGGGGTGGAGAGACAGAGGGAGAAGCAGGCTCCCCACTGAGCAGGGCACCTGAGGCAGGGCTCAATCAAGGACCCTGAGATCATGACCTGAGCCAAAGGCAGATACTTAACCAACTGAGCCACCCAGGCGCCCCCCAAATTAATTCGTAAGTGTTCCTGATTTTATGTTTGAAATTTACCAGTTAAAACTTAGTTTATATTAACTACTGTATAAATTCTTCAAGAGACAAGTAATACTTCAACTGCTAATCATGTATACCTCATGTGAATAGAAGATCAAATAAATGGCTTGCTAACAAGTAGAGGAAAAAAATTAAAATATGGATTCCTAGGAATGGATAAAGGAGGGGTTTTTGAAGGCTGGGATGTTACAGAAGTTAATCTTCAGCTACTTCACAAATCTATGACTGAACCCATTATCAAATATTCAGCAAAGAAAACCAGAAAGAAAAAAAAAATGATTCTGCATCTGAGGTTTATTTTTTGTTTTTATTTGCAGTGGGGGTGGTTGAGAGATATTTTCCTGACAGGCTAGAAGGTATGCCCATTCTCTTCAGGTAGCTGAGAGATCAAAGAAACTTCAAAGCAAAAAAGAAAAAAATGAAGGTGCTCTTGAAAAAACTCACAGCAACATTAGAACCTAAGGTACTTATTGCTTCCAGGGATGTGTGGCACCTAAGGCCATCCTGTGCTGAGCCAAGATTAAGAATTCGTCACAACTCAAGATTCAATTTTCAGGTAACTGAGACTGAAAAAGACCTGTGACTCCACATTTTGCAACATGATCAGCCATTTCCAGCAACATGGCCAGTGTTCAGAATCTGAATCAAATCAAATTAGGTATGAAAACTGTCCAATAATTTAATACAAAAAGCCCCACAAGCTTTTTTCCCTATGGATTGCTAAAACATACATTGGGAAATTTTAAATCACCAAATTCATCTCCTCTCTTCCAAAGTTCACATTGTAAATCTAGAGCCTTGCTAACTCATTGTGTTCCATAGAGTAATGACTTCATTATCACCTGGAACTTGCTAGAAATACAGAATACTGAGTCCCAGTCCACACCTACTATATCAGAATGTACATTTTAAGACTAAAGTGCCTTAGATTTGCATGAATTAAAATTTGAAACACATTAATTTAAAATCTGCTTCTTTGAGAGGTTAACTAAGTCTTTGGGTACTTCCCTTGGAGAACACAGACCACTGATTGTTTATTCACAGTACATTGGCATAACTAGACACGATCTCACTGACATGTTTAGTGATCCCTCAAAATTTGTCTTTCTATTGATTGTGAATTTGAGTGAAAGGAGCAAACGTAATCCAACATTCTCTTTGGTATTGAATGTTAATTATCCTTCCCCATCTTTTCTTTTTTGAACTACCTTCTTTTTTTTTAAGATTTTATTTATTTATTTCAGAGAGAGAGAGAGGAGGGAAAAAGAGAGAGAGAGTGCGCACACAAGCATGAGCAGGGGAAGGAGTAGAGGGAGAAGCAGACTCCCCGCTAGGCAGGGAGCCCGATGCGGGGATCAATGCGGGGCTCGATCCCAGGACCCTGGGATCATGACCTGAGCCCAAGGCAGATGCTTAACTGACTGAGCCACCCAGGCGCCCCCCCCTTGAACTACCTTCTAATGATTACCAAAGTTTTAACATTCAAACACAATCCAGCCAATGATAAGGGAATTGTATGTTAAATTCCTTACCAATATATGAAATATTTTGTAATTTTAATTATTCTAAAAGGCATAGCTAGTATCATTGATATTCAAAATATTAAGGTGTGAATAAGGTACAATTTTGGATATGAAATTTATCTTAAGTAGAATACATTGTTGCCAGCTTGCATTTCCACATTAAACTCCTCCCACAGCACATATCAAACATAACCAAAGCTAAAAGCAAAAAGTTTTTACCCCCAAAATTCCTTTTAACTATGTTCACTTTTTTTGATTAATGGCATCACCACCCTTACCAGTCATTCTGAATAGTAAAGTCACATCTAGTTCTTTCTATCATTTATATCTAATCTGTAAGTTCTACTTCCTTTCCATTCCTTCTTCCAATACCCTAGTTCAGATCCATATCACATATCAAATGTACTATGGTAATAGCTTATAACTGGAAATTTAGATCTTTAATGTCTACCTTTTTCCAGGTTACTCCATAATATCAACCCTCTTTATTAAAATAAAGCACAAGTTATTTCCTGGGCCTCAAAAAAATTTTATCATATTCTACTATTTATATGGTAAAGTTTAAACTCCTTATCTTAAGTGTTTAAGGCTCTTTACAATTATACATGTCCAGACACATCTCTTGCCACTGTTTCCATGTACCCTATTGTCCAGCCACTTTGAACTTCTCAACATCTTTCAAAGCTCAAATATTTTTTTTTTCTTTTATCCATAAGGCTTTATCCTGTTCTTTCACCCTGGACTTTCCTTTCTTTCTTCAATCTATTAACATTTTCCCATTTTTTTCAAGACTGAGTTTAATGATGATGCCCTTATTTGTTTTGTTTTTTGTTTTATTCCCTCATTTATGTTAAATTTCATCATTTTTGTACAATCTCACCCAATCAACTGTAAGGTCCTCGAGAAAAGTGTTACTAAATAAATCTCTTCACTAAATAAGATATAACACAATCATACCCATTCAAAATATTTGTTAAATTGAACTGAATATTCAATTTGTTATACAGAGAGAAAACTTACAGCTTGTCAAAAGACAAAGGATACTATAAAAAAGGATGTAGAGATCCTATAATTAGTAGAAGAAAACATGGTCTTGAAGGTACAGATTTATGGCCAAATTTGCTAAGGTGATTCTAACACAGGTCATGCACTGTTTTTGAATTATTTTCTGTTGCACAGAAATAGTTCTATGTGATAAGACATATGGGGAAGACATTTAAAATAAACAGGAATACTACTGGCAAAGTAATACTGATTTCTTTTGATGAGAGATTTCCAGATACACCATAATTTATTTTTCTAATCCACATAATTCCCAGGAATCATACACCTACAATATAAGGAAATTACCATTAGAATATAGACCACAGAAAGTCAGTTTTGTTCACTAATGTATTCCATCCATCTAGTACAGTACCCGACATAGAATAGGTACTCAGTAAATATTTGTTCTGTGCCTGTATAAGTGAACGGATGAATGAATGAAAGATCATTTTTGTTCATTTCAGACTACTGAATCAGGAAGAACAAAATGAATTTTAAATACTAACAACATATATATGAAGGAACATGTATAAAATTAAAGGAAAATGACAGAGTAAATGGTAGGAAGATTTGTACTGGGCTTCTTTCTGATAAGCTTATCCATTATTTATTTGAATCATAACAGGAAACTAATTTGTACTTGAGGAGGTATTCACATTCTCCTAGCCTTAGAGGATCAATGAATGAACTAGAAGGTCCTAGAGTTGTGTTTCTTAATTTTTCAACAATTGTTAGTGATGATGTCCGTACAAATATATTTAGCACCAACCAGCCAAAGTCAATTAGTCACCCCAATTCTCCACAAATTGGTAGACACTAATTAAAAGCTTGCAGGCAAAAAAATAAGTCATCATTTTAGTCAATTAAATCTTTCAAGTCAATCAAGGTGTCTTCTTGTTATTATTCTCTGTTCTTTCAGTTTCTTTTCCTACATGTGTTAATACAGAATTTGTGGGATTACTTTTCTGATGATATGATAACTGTATTTTTATGTTTTCATAAATAAAACAAAGGAAGTTGAATTTTTTTTTAATTCAGACTGGATATTACTAGCATAAAAGGAATCTACTGATTCTTTTATATCAACTTTATATTTGTTATTCTATGTATCCTAACAACAACATTAACAATAAACAGCACCCACATTCACATTGTGCCAACCTCATGTGTAGTGTTTGAGGTATGTAATCTCATTCAACCTTTTCAAAATGAAGAATCAGCACAAATGGCATGTCCATTTTAACCTACACAAAATTAGATTTAGTGAAGTTGATCTATTATACAATGTTAAACAACTGTCCAAGGTGGCAAATAGCTGACCTGAATATCAGACCTCAAAGACACAATCATCACTGTATATACTACATGTCTTCTTTCAGTTTTCCAGATTCTATTGCCCAAAGGATACACAGATAATTGTCCTGTAAGTAATGAAAAGATTGCCTCTGTTCTAAAACATTTATACCTTTTAATTTGTGATAAATGAACTAGCCATTTAAACAGATTAACATTATACATGAAGCATAAGGAAGGTTTTAAGTCCAAAATACACATTGTATAGTTTTCTTGGGTCAAGGAGAAATTCTAGTATTTTACTTTGAGCTAGAAATGATAATTATATTCAATCAAATTTTACATGGGGATGGTTAAATATATTTCCATTTAGATCTGTTAATATGAAGAATCTGATCAATAGATTTCCTAGTATTGATCCATTCTTGCATTCATAATATGAACCCCACGGTCATGCTGGATTAAATACAGCTGGATGTCATTTGCTGATAATTTACTTGCTATTTTTGCATCTATATTCATAATTGAGATCGATATTTTCTTTCTATATTCTCTTTGCTGGGTTCTATTACCAGCATTACAGGGTAGCTTTTCTTCTTTCTCTATGTCCCAGAAACACTTAAATAGGCTGAGAATTAATTGTTCCTTGAGGATTTGGAAAAAGTAACTCATAAAATAATCCAAATCCAATCTTTTAGGTGATAAAGCAACATTCTCATCTACTTCAGCTTTCTCAGGTTTCCATATTGACTTTGTCAACTTTGTTAATTTCCTGATGATTCATCTATTTCACAGAAAGAACCCTGAAATTAAGATTTTTACAGAATATGTTTATTTTCATAGTTCTTCTGTATTTACTTCTAAGGACTTTCTGTCTTCTGTGACTACCTGAAATAGTCTAAGTATCTTTCCCACAGTTGATAGTCCCCCACAAGTGAATCACACCTTCCAAAAAGCAAACAGATAAGCAGAACCTCTACATTTCTTCACATCTGTGTCACTATGGTGTTGACACTAGATTTCAGCTCTGCCACTGAACGTTCCCATAGGATTCTTGCGTTTAGAACTTAGTGGCATGATAATCCAGGTTAGAAATGGAAATTCCACTTTACTAGATGTTATGGACTGAATGTTTCTATCCCCTTCCCCAAAATTCATATGTTGAAGCCATGACCCCCCCAATATGATTATATTTAGAGATGGGGCCCCTAATGAAAATAATTAAGGTTAAATGAGGTCATAATTCTAAGACCCTAATCTAACAGGATTAATATTTTTTATAAGAATTTTTATCAGAAAGTTTGCTAATACACACCCCAGCACAAAGAAGAGGAGGTCATTTGAACACCCTGGACACACAGGGAGGTTTCTATCACCAAGCAAGGAAGAGATCCTCACCAAAACTCAACCATGCTGACACCAGAACATTACCATACTGACACACTGATCTTAGAATTCCCCAGCCTCCAAAACTGTGAGAAATCAATTTCTGTTATTTAATCCACCCGGTCAGTGGTATTATGTATTAGAAGCCCAAGCAGACTAATATACTAGAGTAAAAAGCAGAGTAGCCAACAGTAGCTTCAGGCAGCTTCTACACCAAAGAGATAAAGCAATTCCTTTGGTCCCATTCTGTGGTTGTATTCCTGTGAGCAAGATATATCCCCTACTAAATCCCTCTCTACTTAAACAAGCTAGAGTCCCTTCTGCTGAGCAACTTACCTATATAACACAAACTCATTTTTATGTATTAAGATATTGTCATTCCCAATTTCTACGTTCTTCTCATCAGAACTGCATATTTGATGTTCATAGAGGCAGTATAGTTGGCTCTTGAACAACATGGGGGTTAGGGGCACCAATCTCCCTGTGCAGTTAGAAATACACATATAAATTTTGATTACCCCAAAACTTAACTGCTAATAGCCTTCTGTTGACCAGAATCCCTACCAGTAGCATACGGTGGAGTAACACGTATTTTGTATGTTCTATGTATCATATACTATATACTCACAATAAAGATACAGAAAAAATATTAAGAAAATCCTAAGAAAGAGAAAATACATTTACAGTACTGTACTATAAAAAATCAACAGGTAGGGGGGTGCCTAGGTGGCTCAGTCATTAAGCGTCTGCCTTCGGCTCAGGTCATGATCCCAGGGTCCTGGGATCTAGTCCCGCAGCAGGCTCCCTGCTCAACGGGAAGCCCTGCTCAACGGGAAGCTCTCTCACTGTCTCTCTCTCTGTCAAATAAATAAATAAAATGTTTAAAAAAAAAAAATCAACATGTACGGGCGCCTGGGTGGCTCAGTCAGTTAAGCGTCTGCCTTCGGCTCAGGTCATGATCCCAGGGTCCTGGAATTAAGCCCCGCATCCGGCTCCCTGCTCAGCAGGGAGCTTGCTTCTCCCTCACCCTCTCCCTCTGTTGCTCCCCCTGCTGTGCTCTCTCACTCTCTGTCAGATAAATAAATAAAATCTTAAAAAAAAAAAAAATCAACACGTAAATGGACCCATGCAATTCAAACCCATATTGTTGAGTCAAGTGTACTTGGAAGAGCAACATTTTAAGTATACTTATTGTGGCATACCTCTCAAAGATGTCCACACACTAATTTCCAGAACCTGTGAATATGTTATGCAATATTACCAAGAGGAAATTAAGGTTGCAAATAAAACTCATTGACTTTAAAATAAGAATATCATACTAGATTATATGGGTGGGCCAAATCTAATCAAAAGTGAAAGAGGCAGAACAGTCTCAGAGTAATGCTGTTTGAGACTCAGCCAGCCACTGCTGGCTCTGGAGATGGAAGGGGGCCAAGTGCCAAGGTAGGCAGCAGCCTCTAGAAGCTGGAAAGACAAGAAAATGAATTGTCCCTGAAACCCTCCAGAAGAAACACAACTCTACTGACACCTTGATGCTAGCCCGATGGGACCCATTTTAGATTTCTGACCTCCTGAACAATAAGATCGTAAATTCATGTTGTTGATAATGCCAAGTTTGTGGAATTAGAGATAAAAGTGATCAAACTATAACCTCACCACTTGTAAACTATGTACTCTTACACCACAAGAAATTCAATTTCTCTTAAGGCTTTGTTTTCTCATCTATAAAATGATGTAATGTCATAATAATCTATAAAATCGTGTAATAACTGCCGCATAGGGCAGTTGTGAGGATTAATTTACATGATTCATGATATGTACTTGGCAAATAGTTAACACATAATGCCCCTTGAAAAAAAATTTACAAGAATTAACTTTCTTTTCATCCATTTTATTTTCATAATTTCCTTTTGTATCATTCTCTAGCTTTCCCTGGTTTTATTTTTTATATACTGTCGGCTAATTCCTTAAACTATTGATTAGGTACTTTACCTTCTTTCTTATTTACTAATGAAAGCTTTTAAAGTTATTGCCTTTCTTCTAAAGTATAGCCTTGGCTGTATCATGTAAGTTTTGGAAAATAGTGTTCTTGTTGTATTTAATTGTTTTGAAGTTGTTTTAATTTCTACTTCTACTCCAAAATTGTTTAGGATAGTTTTGTACTGTTTTTAACTTAAGAATGGTTGTAATTTGTTGCTGTTGTTATTTATAATGCTTAAACCTTCAACAATAATTACCATCTGTATGGCACACAAATCAGATACCGTGTCCTGTATAATTTGACTTTTTGTATTTATAGGATTTGCTTGAGATCTTGTTAAATGGATACTCAACCTTCTCTGTTTCCACAATAATTACACTTTTTAGTAGATAATTCATAATTCTGCAAACCTACTTATAAATTTATATTTGCTTTTTCTGATAAAGGCTCAAATTTTTAATATATTAAAATTGTCTCCTCGATTATTTTTCTTTAGATTCCTAGAAGTTATTTCTCTATATATTGTTTTTCTCTGCTATTTACCATTAAAGCATGTCATCTCATCATTAAGGCCTATTTTTTTTTTTAATTTATTTCTTTTCCCTTACAGGACTTTAAATTTGATGACAATTTTGCCTTAAATGAATGCTGATTTTTTTTTATCTGCACTTGCTATTTCAACATTTGCCCATTCTTTATTTATTTATTTTTTTGCTTATTTTGTCTTATGTATATTTCTTATAAACAGCATATACTGGAATTTTATTACCTTTACTAAAGCTGAGAGTCTTGTCAACATAATAGTTTAAGCATTCAAATTTTTAAGAGAATTTTAATACTTTAACATATATGTTTTGATATACACACATATTATTCTGCTTTAATTATATATTCCACATCACAGTGGTGTTAATTTTATGGCTGGTTACTTTTTTAAAAGGTGTTAAAACATCACTGAGGCTATGTGTATCAATGTGACTTAGATAAGCCTGAAGGCCAACTATGCCAACATGACTTAGTGATTTGTTCTAAAAAAACTTGGTCCATGAAAGATAAGGCTATAAACCACTATATAACTTTACTATTTCATTCAGGAAATGCCCATGATCAATCTATCAGAGACATAATCTGGTCATCTAGACAAACATTTTGCTTATCTGTCAAGACTCAGTTCAAGACCCCTGCTTTGTTGTGTCCACTCCTAAACTATGATATCATGAATCTAGCCCTATCTCCATCAGATTCCCACTGTGAAAGATTTGCCTTAAGTCATTTGATCCTACATTCAAAGTCTATAAATCTCCCACCTTAGATTTCCACTTTTGAAATAGTAGTTAAGACTTTGCAGTATTACCCTTACTGTAGAAAGTTCTAATAAATTTAACTTTATTAACAAATCTAGAGATAGTCTGAAACATTAAATAGTATTAGAATCTAAATAAAGTGCCAACTCTTTTTTATAAGTAATTTAACACTCTAATTTTCCCCTGCTCATTCCTTTATTACTACACTTTCTAATGTAATATGATTTACACCAAGGTCATTGCAATTAATTTTACATTTCATATATTCTCTTGAATAATGATACAGACTTAATTTCTAACATTGGTTACATCTCTCTACCTGAACTTTCTAATTATGGAAGTTTGATTTGGAATTCTTTCATAATTAGTTGGAATATTACTGAATCGCGTACCAAAAACTTTTAAACACTTTTCAAAGTAACCTGTAAGTGAATCTCTTGTATATTTGAATACTTGTTCTATTTCTAAGGAAATTTATTGGATAAAAATTATCTCAAATTTCCATAAATATTCTCCTCTGACTTCTGGTATTTAGTGTTAGAATTTGGGGACTAGACTACATCTACAGATAAGTCTGTTTCTTTTTCTTTTTATATGTGTTCTTACAGATTTTTCCCCATGTGCATAGTTGCCTTTTTTTCTGAAACAGAGGTTGTTGTTTTTTTTAAGAGAGCAGCTGAAGCAGTTTTTTTTTTTTTTTTTAATTTTATTTATTTATTTGACAGAGAGAGAGAGAGAGCCCACAAGCAGGGGGAGCGGCAGGGAGAGGGAGAAGCAGACTCCCCACAGAGCAAGGAGCCTGACGTGGGGCTCAATCCCAGGACCCTGGGATCATGACCTGAGCTGAAGGCAGACGCTTAACTGACTGAGTCACCCAGGTGCCCCAAGGTTACTTTTTTAAAAAGTTTTACCTGAAGTGGGTAGTAAAGTTTTTCCAGAAGGCTACTTCATTCTATGTATATTTGTAGTTTTTTTTTTTCCTGAAGAAATACTTCTCCAACAATAATTTAATCTAGTTATTATTGTTTTCCTCTCCTGCTGAAATAACTGTAATTCTATTCTCTGTCATTCCTTTTTATTTTCCTTACCCCCTGCTATGTAGGAAAGTATCTACAGTCTATCTTCTAGATCATCAAATTTCTCTCTTCTTTGGGAATCCTGTTCTCTAATTTTTCGAATGAAATGTTAATTCAGACATTGGGTATTTTGTTTCTTTGGTTACTTCTTTATCTTCTCCCTTTTTTACCTTACGCTGTTCAATCCTGATGGTTTTCTAAATCATGGATGTCACAGAGCTTTCAGAAGTAATTTTTATGGTTTTTATAAGAGCGACTCATTTGCAGGGGTATTGTCTTTTTCTGAATCTTCATTTTGATATTTTTCTTTCCCTTGTTCTACATTGTTTTTGCTCTTCTCATTATTAAGCTTGGTAGGAGTTACCTAGAGTTAGTGTTTACCAAGAGATCTGGTGTTGTTTTGCTTTGACAATAATTAAGGCTTGCATGCTGGCTAAATCCTCATTTTGGACTGAGGGTTAAAGAGCAGGTTTAGATACAGAAGTCTCAGTCTATTACCAATTTTCAACAAATATTCATCATAGAGCACATCTTCTTTACTTTTTGTGCTATATACAAATTTGGCAATACAGGGACACATGGATGATCGGTTAAGCGCCTGCCTTCGGCTCAGGTCATGATCTTAGGATCCTGGGATCAAGTCCCGCATTGGGCTCCTTGCTCAGCAGGGAGCCTGCTTCTCCCTCTGCCTGCCTCTCTTCCTGCTTGTGCTTTCCCTCTCTCTGACAAATAAATAAAATCCTTAAAAAAGATTTAGCAAAATAGTAAACGATGAGGAAACCTTTAAAAAGTAAACAGGCTCCCAAGGAAACAAATTCTATTGAAATACAGAGAGCAGTCTACTTTAAAAAATAAAATATACATTATACTCCAATATATGTGCTTCATTAGTCATTAATGCCAGATCTATCAGAAGGTTTCATAATGACCATAAGTATTAATATTTTAAGATACCGGAAGCCACTGAAACATGATATCAAGATATTAATAACCTCTACTGGGGAGAAAGTCACAAGTCCTGCTAATATAACTGTGGTTTATGCCTACAACCAAACTTAAAAAGAATGCTGCATTTCCATGACAGATTAATGAAAAGAAAGATTTACTTTTTCCTATCCAATTTTATAGATCTCCTGAATTTGGAGCTCACGGTAGGGCACCTGCTCTAGGGCTCCAGTTTTGTTCTTATCCATCATAGCTTACTTATGGGGATTTGGGTCTCTAGAAATTGTGAGAGGGAAAAAGACTGCACTCTGCCCTTTTCCAAAAGCCATTTTTTTGAAGCAGAGAGACAGTACTCAGGTTTTTTTGCTTGGCACAGATCCTGTCTCCAAAGACAATTAGAAGATAATAATGAGGGCGCCTGGGTGGCTCAGTCGGTTAAGCGACTGCCTTCGGCTCAGGTCATGATCCTGGAGTCCCAGGATCGAGTCCCGCATCAGGCTCCCTGCTCGGCAGGGAGTCTGCTTCTCCCTCTGACCCTCCCCCCTCGCATGTGCTCTCTCTCTCATTCTGTCTCTCAAATAAATAAATAAAATCTTTAAAAAAAAAAAAGAAGATAATAATGAAAGAACAGAACATATTTCTACTCTCCATCGTGATAAGGACTGCTGCTGGATTTCTTGAAGTATATCATACATAGGTTACCTATCAATGGTTCATTATCAAAGATTTCCACCATCAGTTCCCTCAGCTCTTTTTCTGTATAACAATTTTGACATTCTTGTAGGTAATTTGAAGGTGATAACTACATCATGGTTACTATCGAGATGCCAAATTAAACTAAAGATGTATCAAAATATTTTAATTTTACACACAAAGCATGTACCCAACTAAAACATAACTTTCAAAGGATTGCTTGGTTTTTTTGAACACCATTCCAAATCTGTATTATATTACTGTTTCATAAGGAAAACTAAATAATTTCCATGAATAAAATGGATCAGAGCTATTCTTGAGTATGGAATCCTGAGAATAGCTTTTTTTCCAAAGAGGTTCAATTTTTTTTATTTGTTGGAAATACCTTAGGTCAAAATACACATTTGTAAACTTGAATTATCTTTTAATACACATGCACATGCATGCACAGACTCACATGAGCTCTAATATTGTACTTAAACTATTCCATGCTTTTTGAAAACCTCAACTTTATGAATGAGTACATTCTTTTAGTCACACATCCTGGATAAACAGATAGACAATCGATACAGTTATGCTTTTCAGTCTTTCTTCTCATTCTTGTTCCTATGACATTACCAAATAACGAGTTAGTGTTAAGGAGGAAAAAACCCCTCTGGTATTTTTTTTTATAACTGTTACCTTAAAATAGTGTGCCTTCTAAACTGCTGCATGGCCATCAACTAAAGAAACTATCTCAGTTTCTGCCTCATTATAATGACACTCTAGGTTTGTTGATCTCTTGTCCGGCTCTGCACAGAACCAAAGAGCACAGGACTGACAACAAGTAACCATAGAAACCAAACTCCATATATGTTTACACAGAATGGAAGAGGTTACATTGCTGTAGAATTTCATTTAAATGAAATTTTCTGATTATTTTATAAGTTTAGATTCTCTGGAAGAACAAAATGTTTCTCAAGTCAATAGTTTATCTCAAGTGCAGGAACTGTGCTATCAGGGAAAATGATGGAATTCCATTAAGACAAATATTTTCAAGATTTTGCAAAAAAGAAATAGGGCAAGCTATCCCAGTTGCAAATACTTGGTAAGGAGTAAAGAAAAGGCTCTCTACTTGCTATAGAGCGAGAGATGATAATCCTAAGAAAAGGACAGCTATTCTAAAATGAAGGAAATTTTAAACTCCATTATCAGATTGCCTCATTAATGACTTTGCCTTTCCTTTTCAAAAGGAACTAGTGACTAAATAAAACCCACAGAAGGAATTTTTAGGTATGAAATTTAGAAATAAAACATTGCCTTGTTCTTTGTATATAAATGTATCAAAATGGTATCTGCAAAATTAAAACAAATAAGTTCAGCTGAATATAACAGAAAATATTTGGTGAAGCAAAGATATTTCTCCAAATGATTTTTTAATAGAGTTTTAACAGTTAAAGCTAAGAAGGGTAGTTATTAAGGAATATTATTGGTAATTTGTAGATTCCCACATATTTCTATATCTAGATCTTCTTTTTAATTCATTTTTTAAAAATCTCTAAGGAAGAAGTTGCTAAATATCTCTTTCCCCTCAAATCTTTTGCTCTAAATTTCCATTTTCTTTTGATTCTTTTGGGCACACTTGGCCTATATATAAATATTTCCCCATTGACATTTTTTGGTTGTTATAATCATCTTTGACAAAGAAGGTACTATACTAAAATTATCTCTCAGTTCCCACACTGAGAAATATCTCAGATTAAAAGTTTGAGATACGTATTTGACAACTGTGCAACAGCTAAGAATAGAAATAAAGAGATCCATGAGGGCCTTCCGACTACCACAACGCCTCAGTTATGATAACAACCAGGTACTATCTACCCCAGGGCTCAAGTTATGACTTTCCCAATAAATACTCTTAGAAATTGTTCGTATAGGTTTGGCTGTGAGATACAGCTAAGTGGCTCTGATTACTGCATTTGACTTCCTGATATGTACTTTGAAGATCACGTAGTTCTTACCAATCACTCAGGTTCCAAGAGATAGTTTCATTATTCAAAGCCAACTGAGATAATCAAATATCTTTGGAAAACTTGCTCCATTTCTGACACTGTTGAAGAGATGTAGAAGATTAAGGTTCTCATCCCCAAGGATCTTAAAGTGTAGCTGGCTTCCTGCCATACAAAAGTGAAGAGTACACAAGACTATGCAAGTAGGACAGAGGAAGCATGATATGGGAATTCAGAACAGGAAATACCAGTGTAGGATAGAAAAAAACAGAACACTTGAAGAAAGTGGGCCTTGAAATGTGTTTTGTTTTGTTTTGTTTTTTAGAGAGGAGGGGGAGAGAGAGAGAGAGGAGGAGGGGTGAGGAGGGGCAGCTGGAGAGAGAGAATCTTAAGCAGTCTCCATGCGTGGTGCAAGCTGGACTCAGGGCTCCATCTCACAAGCCTGAGAACATGACCTGAGCCGAAATCAAGAGTCAGACACTTAACTGATTGAGCCACCCAGGCGCCCCTTGAAATGTGTTTTAATGGATAGGTAAGATTTCAAGAGGAAAAGTATGTATCACTTCCTAATATTCAAATTAAGATGTGATTTTAAAAGTATGGCTATTAAAGAGTAGGGTATGTAAAAGAGCACATAAATTCAAAGTGAGGAGTAGTGAATTTGAATTACCTCCATGCCTGTGATATTTTACAGATGATCTAGGAAACTTGGGATTTCATTGAAAAAGAAACAGATGTTAAAACAATTATTTTTGTTATGTTGGATGTTTTAAAAATGCTAGCGTAACAGTTGAATACTTTAATATTTAGTGCCCAGATTTGTTTTCAAAAGCAAGACAATGAGAAAAAGAAGTAAACATGTTGGGAAAAGTATAATTATACGTTGCACTTTTTTGCTGATGCTATTTTTATAAATCTTAAATTAGAAGGCCAGTTAAGTTTTTAATGCATCTTTTAGTTTTAACCACCAAAAGTGCAAAGCTGTTAATTTAAGCATCTTTGTTACCTTACAACTCTTGCAATAAATCAAAGAGACCTAAATTAGACACTATTGTATTTGTAAAATAACATGGTAGCAGATTTCACAACAATTTTCATGGAATTCTTATTAAAACTCAGAATATTTTAACTCATTTAACTCTTAAGAAGACTTTAAGAAATAAATCACCCCCTTTAATATACATAATGCTTTCTGAAATTTGCTTCATTGGAAAGTAGATTAAAAATTCGTAATTAATAAGTCATAATTATCCCTTAAATTTAGTCATCATTTTACTTCATTCTTACAAAGTTGCAACCTCCATTTGACTGAATTGACAGTTCCCATCACCAAAATTATCAGCTTCAGGAATTAACAGAATATTGGCACTGGGGATGAAGAATTGGTGTAATTGTTGAGGTAACCCACCATTTGCATTCTAAATATAGATGAAAACATAGTTTTAGATTTGGATATGAATAGGGGCATTTATTGATGCCTGTGTCAATTTCAGATGTAT
The DNA here is from genome assembly GCF_011800145.1 of Mirounga leonina. Lineage (NCBI taxonomy): Eukaryota > Metazoa > Chordata > Mammalia > Carnivora > Phocidae > Mirounga > Mirounga leonina. The sequence continues at coordinate 31,333,871 of NW_023270415.1, read as the reverse complement.
TTCTTAGTTCAGTTGCAGAACAATGTAATTGAAATAACTTGGGATAATCCCTAGTGTCTTTCTGGAGCCTTTTATTCATCGGCAACATGTGTTCTACTAAGAACTGGTGTGAAGCAAACAAGATAACAAATGTATGGAAGAGCTCTGAGGTAGGAGCCTTGTTGTAGAAACAATATATCTGCCACTTCTTGTTTCCCCCATTCCCATTATACTCTCTTACACTTGGCAAATTCCTCCACTTTTATTTAAAAGGATGAAAAACTTTAAATTTACAGTTTCAGTCATTCTAAATCTGGATTCTCAGCCCTGACACACATTATTCCTTTTCTTTAGGTACCTTTCTGCTAAGTGTTAAAAGAGTGGTACAGGGATGCCTGGGTGGCTCAGTCGGTTAAGCTTCTGCCTTCAGCTCATGTCATGATCCCAGGGTCCTGGGATCGAGCCCCACCTCAGCTCCCTGCTTGGCAGGAAGCCTGCTTCTCCCTCTCCCACTCCCCCTGCTTGTGTTCTCTCTCTCGCTGTCTCTCTCTCTGTGTCAAATAAATAAATAAAATCTTAAAAAAATATAAAATAGAATAAAATAGTGGTACAAACACAACATAGTAATCCATGTGCTTTGTGTTTTGAGTTAAGCACATATAAAAATGTGTATGTACATGCTTATATTAAAATATGGCAATAAAGAAAATCACTAAATAATAAATATTTAAATTAAAATATGGCATAAAAGGAGGACAACTGATCCAAATGCTAGAAAAAAAGATTTTTTTTAAATGTTTCTTTCACGGGCGCCTGGGTGGCTCAGTTGGTTAAGCGACTGCCTTCAGCTCAGGTCATGATCCTGGAGTCCCTGGATCGAGTCCCGCATCGGGCTCCCTGCTCAGCAGGGAGCCTGCTTCTGCCTCTGACCCTCCCCCCTCTCATGTGCTCTCTCTCTCTCATTCTCTCTGTCTCAAATAAATAAATAAATAAAATCTTTAAAAAAAAAATTTTTTTTTAAATGTTTCTTTCACAACATTGGTTGATATTCATTGATAAGCTGCCTTTGATGCTTAATCTGAATTCATATATCTATATTATGTTGATTTACAAATCATCTCAGTTTGGGAACTCAAATTTCAAAAACTATACGTAATCCAAATTATGCTAATTTCTGAACAAATTTCAAAAATTATATGTAATCCAAATTATGATAATTTCTAAATAAAATAATCTAAAGAAATCACAAAAATCATGTCAAAGATGCTCTATTACTAGCATGCAAGGGGAAACTTTTTAAATATGAAAACTTAAAAAAAATTATTTCTACTTCCAACCAAGATAGAACTTGCCTTGCTACTGGACTTGCCATCTAAAAGCAAGAACACTGGAGAAGTACAGAACAACTCTTTTCAGATATTGGGAAAACACAAAATGCATGGCTGTGATCCTTAAGAAAAAAAGGAAGAAAACACTAAAATCTCCCATTTTTCATAGGCAGACATTTACCAAACTCAGAGCAGAGAGGATGACCTAAGCAAGTATAGCAGTCTTGTTAGAGTAGGGAGACGGGGGTCTCCATTTTACCCACCTGTACTGAGAAGCTTAGAAACAGCTAATGTCCCAACGGAAAAACTGGAATATTTGATTCATTTCCTGTGCCACCCTTCTGTCTGGGATCTTCATGTTCCTCAAATCCAGGTGCTCTAGCAGAACCAAACTTTAATTTTTGTCTCTTTCAGATCTGAAAAATTATTTAAAGTTCTGCTAACTTCTTTGCCTTTTAGGAAATTCTCTGTGCCGACTTTGTCTCTCCTCTCCCACCAAGAATAAGCAAATGTCCCCTAGTGCATACAGGGTAAAAGAGAAAGCAACCTGCAGAATGTTGAGGCCCAACTCAGTTGGTTTCCCCACTCTTTGGAAACTTGGCCTCCCATCATGCCTTAATTTTCATTTTCCTAGTAATGGATAATAATTTTATACAATTAAGACTGTCTCCTAAATACATTAGTAACATGTGACAAGAAAAATCCTCGGGGTGGCCAATTATTCTCAAACTTTAAAAATTTGAGGGGCTGGACCAAAAGAAGAGGAATATCAAGTTGGGGTTGAGATAACACATACGGTGAGAATAATGACTAAGTCCTAAGTCTCTTCACTGAAGAGAAAGCATTTTAAGATTAAAGAAAAATCCTGTCCAGAAGACCCCAGAGAAGTCTTAATTTTCATTAGCGGTTCATAAAGTTATTCACGCAGAAGTGTACACACAGAGCACTGCACTTGTTTATTTTATGTTCACTTTTTGGTGTAGGATATCAGTTTTAAACGATTAAGTGTCTGCCTTCTGCTCAGGTCATGATCCCAGGGTCGGAGGATGAAACCCCATATCGGGCTCTCTGCTCAGCCAGGAGTCTGCTTCTCCCTCTACTTTTGCCCCTCTCACCTGCTCATGTTCGCTCTCTCTCAAAATAAATAAAATCTTTAAAAAATAATGATAATATATCTTATTTAACCCAATATATCCAAAACAGTATCACTTACACAATATAAAATTATTAATGAGATATTATTAATGATGTATCTGTCATGTTTCCACAAAACAATAATGTCGATGCAATGAAAGTGAAATGTAGTCCCATTAAAGCAAAAAAGATTTTTTTTAATTTTATTTTATTATGTTATGCTAATCACCATGCATTACATCATTAGTTTTTGATGTAGTGTTCCATGATTCATTGTTTGCGTATAACACCCAGTGCTCCATGCAGAACGCGCCCTCTTTAATACCCATCACCAGGCTAACCCATCCTCCCATCCCCTCCCCTATAGAACCCTCAGTTTGTTTCTCAGAGTCCATAGTGTCTCATGGTTCATCTCTCCCTCCGATTCCCCCCCCTTCATTTTTCCCTTCCTACTATCTTTTTTTTTAACATATAATGTGTAAAACTGATGAATCACAGACCTGTACCTCTGAAACAAAGCAAAGAAGTATTAAGGGAAGAATGTCTTCGTGTATTTCAGTTTTTCAATTGAAGTCAGAACTAAATAAAATTTAAAGTTCAGTTCCTCCAATGCAGTACCCACGTTTTTTTTAAAGATTTTATTTATTCATTTAACAGAGAGAGGGCGCGCACAAACGGGGGGAGCAGCAGAGAGAGAGGGAGAAGCAGGCTTCCCGCTGAGCAGAGCCCAATGAGGGGGCTCGATCCCAGGACCCTGGGATCATGACCGGAGCTGATGACAGACGCTCAACGGACTGAGTCGCCCAGGAACCCCCATTACCCACATTTTAAATGCTCAACAGCTTCACGTGGTTAGGAGTTACCATCCTGGATAGCACAGCTCTAAAACTCCCTTGATGATGGAAATTAGTGATTTTCAATTAACTCATCATGTCACTACTGGAGATGTGTCGGTCAAAGAAATGCCTCCCTCAACAGAGAGACACTGTTGAGAACCACTAGTCAAAATGAATTAATCAGTTATATCTCAGAAATTTTTTGTTAATTTTCGAAACAATAAATAACTAAAATAATTATGAATAATGCTGCTGATCTTAAAATCAATTCTCTTGTTATTCTGCCAAATAACGGTACTTTCAAAACCTTTGAGTATAAAATCCTGTTTTATTTAAAAAATATTTACCCTTGGGCGCCTGGGTGGCTCAGATGGTTAAGCGTCTGCCTTCGGCTCAGGTCATGACCCCAGGGTCCTGGGATCGAGTCCCACATCGGGCTCCCGGCTCAGCGGGGAGCCTGCTTCTCCCTCTGACCCTCTCCCCTCTCATGCTGTTTCCCTCTCGCTCGCTCTCTAAAAAATAAATAAAATCTTAAAAAAAAAAAAAAAATTTACCCTTTATGCACTTTTACTTTCATATTCTCACTATACCAATTATTAAATTTCATCAAGACCCCAGAACACTGGCCATTTCATCTATTCTGAGTCATCAGCCTCTTAGTGACTGTATTTTTATCCCAGTCTGAACCAGACTCTGTGGTCCATCACTTTCAAGTACTCTCTATCCACAACCTACAACCGCTTTGTTATCTTGTCCTTCTATTACACTGGATCTGTGTATCACCATCAGAAAATCACTCCATGCATTTACTTTTTTGCTTTTATACGCACACCATTAAGCACTGCTGGGAAGAATCGTATCTCTGTGTCAAGACAAGTCTCCTCTGTTCATGTTCAGTCAATAATCCCTCTATTTGTTCTCATTTGTAAATTCTAGCAGCCCTTCTACATAGCAGGGTCTCCAACTCTTTAACATTTTCCTCTCTTTCTCCATTCCATCCCCATGCTCATGCACACCTCCATATCCTTCCTTGGTAGAGAAAATATATCTTCTTAAATTACAGCAAATACAGAATCCAAGTTGCAGAGAAATTCCAATGTCCTACCATTACCCAGAAATGAATTTATCTTTATATATCTCCCTACTTCATTCTTTTAGCTCTCACTGAAAGAAGTGCCAAGTTATCTGTTCAAAGTTTACTTTCAATTATAATAAAACTCTGAGCCCCTTCAGAGACCTTTTCTTCAGTACCTTACCCCTTTCTTTTGTTTTTTTACCTTCAAATTATCCCTGCTGTGTTAAAACAAACAAATCCCAAATTTTTTGTATGTATATTATCCTATCTTTCTCCTTTCCTTCACAATTGTTGCCCCCCTCCAAAATATTCTCCCTATATTGTATGACTTTATCGCCTCTTGATTCCTAGTTACCTTTCCACCTGGCTTATATCTCCACAACTCCACTGAATCTGCTTTCAGGGAGGTCAAGATTATTGTCCCTTGTGCCAGATGCAGCCCACACTTCTAAGTACTTACTTCACTGAATTGTCTCTGCCATCGGATTAACTCCTCTTTCTTCTTTTTTTTTTTTTTTTTTTAAGATTTTATTTATTTATTCATTCATTAGAGACAGAGAGAGAGAGGCAGAGGGAGAAGCAGGCTCCCAAGGAGCAGGGAGCCCAATGCGGGACTCAATCCCAGGACCCTGAGATCATGACCTGAGCCGAAGGCAGACACTTAACCATCTGAGCCACCCAGGCGCCCACTCCTCTTTCTTCTTTTGGCCTTCCTATACTGCTCTTTGCTAGATTTTTCCTAAATATTCTGGCCTCTTCTTTTCAGTCTTTGTTATTAGATCTTTTTCTGATTTCTGGGTGGCGCAGTTGGTTAAGCATCTGATTCTTGGTTTTGGCTCAGGTCGTGATCTCAGGGTTCTTAGACTGAGCCCCTCATCAGGCTCTGTGCTCAGCACCAAGTATGCTTGAGATCCTCTCTTCCTCTCCCTCTACCCCTCCTGCTTAGGCTCATCTCTCTCTTTCTCTCTCTCTCTCTCTCTCTCTCTCTCTCAAATAAATAAATCTTTTTTAAAGAAGAAATTAGGGGCCCTGGGTGGCTCGGTTGGTTAAGCGTCTGCCTTCGGCTCAGGTCATGATCCCAGGATCCTGGGATCGTGTCCCATGTCATGCTCCCTGCTCAGCAGAGAGCCTGCTTCTCCCTCTCCCTCTGCTGCTCCCCCTGCTTGCGCTCTCTCGCTCTCTCTGTCAGATAAATAAATAAAATCTTAAAAAATAAAAAGAAAAATTTTAGTAATACAAATTTTTAAATGAAGGAGGGCACGTGATGTGATGAGCACTGGGTGTTATCCAAAACTGATAAATTATTGAACACTGCCTCAGAAACTAATCACGTACTATAAGTTGGTTAATTGAATTTAAATTTAAAAAAAGAAGATGTTAGTTAAAAAAAATTCTCAGTAGTATAATATAAAAAGAGAACATGGTGGTTTTCTTCTGAATATCATTCAGCCTGTTGACTCAATGAAGAAAATTCACCAAGCCAAATGAACTGATTTGCTTTACCAAGAGCTTATACTCTTGGAAATAAAAACTCTATTCTTCAAATGTGTCCTGAGAGAAAGTTATGTAAAAATCTTAACAGCGATAAAATCAGACTATTACTACACAATTGTACCATAAAGAATACCAGTCATGGATATAATCATAGAAAATTGCCAATAATTGCAACATTAAAATGCATCAATCATAGATACAATCACACAAATGACTACAATCAGTAGTAAAACTTAAAGCAATTACAACTTTTTAAGGAATTATTATGTGGGAAAATTATTTAAATAGCAATACCATGTTTCTAACTTTTAAATAAATGCAAAAGAAAGTCTCTGATACATGAATGCATCACCAACAGAAGGGCACTTCTGTGATAACCTCCAATTTCTTTAAAATGTCCTGGCCACTTAAATATCAATGTATCTGAATGTCAAATCTCAATTTCAAAGAAAAGACGGCTACTAAAATGTAAGAAATAATGTACACTGGTATTAGAAAACTGTAATAGTATCCTATACAAAAATGATGTGTAAATTCTAGAAGGAGATGGCATCAAAATTATAAGTCATTTAAATTAGTTTTCTAAAAGTGACTTTCTAACTGTTGCAAATAGCTATGAGAAATAACACTGTATGAAAAGTAAAAATGTAACTTAAGAAAAAATTAAATGACCAGAAGCTTATAAAGGAAAAAAGCATGCGAATCACCCTATGTGAGTGCATTTGAGAGGTCTTAAATATTTTTCTTCTTAATTTATTTGTTTTTTGTATTTTTTTTCTTCATTCCCATTGACTGAGATCATAACAAACTTAAATATGTTGAATTTGAGCCTCCTTACTTAAAAAAATAAAATAAAAATTCTGTTCCGTTGAAATTACCCAGGGCAAAGTTGCATGGGCATATTCTAGCCTGATATATCCCAGTGTGAGAGCCATATGCCTGTCTAAAACTCCCAGAAAGCTCTCCAATACTTTCACCAGGCAGGCAGCCCATCTTGTGATGAGTTGATTCATGCCTCTGACCTAGACAGGAGTGCTGTGGCTAAATACACTAATAATGCTTAGATCTTCAAAACTAGAGAAGTTAAGATGTCAAGAGCAGTATCACATTAGACTATAGACTCCACAGAACATGACTTCAGGATACAAGTTGGCTCCAACTTGTCAAAAACTGTCTATTAAACATGAAGCCTCGAAAATAGCCCATTAGGAATTTATTTTAATTATCACATATATTATTTTTAATGTAAATATGAAAAATTTAAATAAATGTAAAGAATCCCAAATTCCTTACTGATGGAGTAATTTTCTGAAAAATATCTGAGTTCTTTACCCAGGAGGAAAGGAGAGTTGTATATGAACAGGCAGGGCAGAAAAGGCTATAACAAATTTGTCACATGTTACAAGCTTAACCCACTGGGACAGAGGATCACCAGGAAGTAGAATTTATGGCCAGAAGTGCTCATGAAAGCTTGCCAAATACAGACACAGCTTAGGTCAAGATAATTCATGACATCAATCCTGCATCAAGCAATACGCTAAAAATGTGTATTTTCTTCTCTTTCTGCTGTCTCCTGCTTTGAAAAAACCCCTATTCCCACAGCCCAAATCAAAGCTGTTACTCTTACTGGCTATTCAGCTACCTTAATGGCTAAATGGGCTTTCTTCATCTACCTCGAGAAAATACTGTTATATAAGTAATAAGCATATAAGTAATATATAGAGGGGCGGAGCAAGATGACGGAGGAGTAGGAGACCTGGATTTCGTCTGGTCTCAGGAATTCAGCTGGATAGGGATCAAACCATTCTGAACACCTACAAACTCAACAGGAGATCAAAGAAAAGAAGAGCAACAACTCTCTCATCAGAAAAGCGACCACTTTCTGGAAGGTAGGACGCGCGGAGAAGTGAATCCGAGGCGATATTCGGGAGGATAGACGGCGGGGGAGGGGCCTCCGTCGGCCGCTTCTGGCAAGTGATAGAGCCGCGGAGCACAAAATCGGAACTTTTAAAAGTCTGCTCCGCCGAGGGACCTCACTCTGGTGGCTAAGCGGGGGGTGGAACCCTCCGGGACAGTGTGGTCTCGGGACCCTCGGGGTCGCAGAAAGACCGGGGGTGCCTGAGTGCGGCAGAGCTCCCAGGTAAGGAGCAGGGAAGCCGGCTGCAGAGGCGGAGCCCAGGCGCGGGCTCTCAGCTCGGGGTGGCCATAAACCGTGATCCGTGGCCCAGTCGGGCCCCTGCTCCTCCAGCAGGGACCCAACAAGCGGCAGATCCGGGGAGACTCACCTTCCTCCCCAGGGAGGAGCCGCGCGGGAGCGCACCGCAGGGATCTGCTGGGTTTGGAGACTCCACCCGGGTCGGGTGCCAGAGATAGAAACGCGAGGTCACAGGCCGGGTGAGCACGGAGTGCGGCGGGAGACCGGGGAGACGGGAGTGACTGACGGCTTTTCTCTGGGGGCTCACTGAGGAGCGGGGCCCTGAGTTCTCGGCTCCTCCAGGGGCGGAGATTGGGAGGCCACCATTTTCACTCCCGCCTCCAAAGCTGTACGGAAAGCTCGCAGGGAACAAAAGCCCCGGAGAGCAAACCCGAGCAGATTACTTAGCCGGGAGGGGGCAAGGGCGGGGCAATTCTGCCTCCGGCAGAGACATTTGGAAACCACGGCAACAGGCCCCTCCCCAGAAGATCAGCGAGAACAGCCGGCCAAGACCAAGTTTACCCATCAATGAGAACGGCAGAACTCCAGCGCTAGGGGACTACTGCACATAGAATTCATGGCTTTTTTACCATGATACTTTAGTCTTTCAAAGTTAATTTTTTTTTAACTGTCTTTTTTTCTTTTTTTTCTTTTTGAATTTTTCTTTTTCCCTTTTTCAACCAACATCTTATCAATCCCTTTTTTTAAAAAAAACATTTTTATTTTTCATTTTTAGAGTCATATTCTATCCCTTCAAAGTAGTTACCCGTATTTTTGGCTTATGTATATAAGTTGTTCTCTCTTTATAATTTTGAGATAATTTCTTCTAACAGATTAAAATATACCCTAAATCTCTAGTATATGGTGTTTTCTATTCCCCTGCCTGATCACATCCTCTCCCTTTTTTTTTTTCTTTTTTCTTTTTTTAAATCCTCTTCTTTCTTTTTTCAAACAACTTCTTATCAATTCCTTTTATAAAATTTTTTATAATTTCCATCTTTACAGTCATATTCCATCCCTTCATCATATCAACCCTTATTTTTGTACATATATAAGTTTTTCTTTCTTTAAAATTTTGGGAGGGACTTTCTTCTAAAAGAACAAAATACATGCCAAATCTAGTGTGTGGCACTGATCTATATACCAGCCTGATCATATTTGATCACATTCTGTTTTTTTGTTGTTGTTGTTTTGTTTTGTTTGTTTTTGTTTTTATCTTTATCTTTTTTTTTTCTTTCTCTTTTTTCTCTCTTTCCCTTTCTTTTCCCACTGCTTCAGGTCTTTTCTGATTTGTTTAGAGTATATTTTCTGGGGACCTTGTTACTCTGCTAGCATTTTGTTCTCTCATTAATCTATTCTCCTCTGCACAAAATGACAAGATGGAAAAAATCACCTCAACCAAAAGAACAAGAGGTAGTACCAACTGCCAGGGACCTACTCAATACGGACATTAGTACGATGTCAGATCTAGAGTTCAGAATCATCACTTTAAAGATACTAGCTGGGCTTGAAAAAAATATGGAAGTTATTAGAGAAACCCTTTCTGGAGAAGTAAAAGAACTAAAATCCAACCAAGTAGAAATCAAAAAGGCTATTAATGAGGTGCAATCAAAAATGGGGGCGCTAACTGCTAGAATAAATGAGGCAGAAGAGAGAATCAGTGATAGAGAAGATCAAATGATGGAAAATAAAGAAGCTGAGAAAAAGAGAGATAAACAACTACTGGATCACGAGGGCAGAATTCGAGAGATAAGCGATACCATAAGACGAAATAACATTAGAATAATTGGGATCCCAGAAGAAGAAGAAAGAGAGAGAGGGGCAGAAGGTATAATGGAGCAAATTATAGCAGAGAACTTCCCTAATTTGGGGAAGGAAACAGGCATCAAAATCCAGGAAGCACAGAGAACCCCTCTCAAAATCAATAAAAATAGGTCAACACCCCGACATCTAATAGTAAAACTTACGAGTCTCAGAGACAAAGAGAAAATCCTGAAAGCAGCTCGGGAGAAGAGATATGTAACCTACAAGGGTAGAAACATTAGATTGGCAACAGACCTATCCACAGAGACCTGGCTGGCCAGAAAGGACTGGCAGGATATATTCAGAGCACTAAATGAGAAAAATATGCAGCCAAGAATCCTATATCCAGCTAGGCTGTCATTGAAAATTGAAGGAGAGATAAAAAGCTTCCAGGACAAACAAAAACTAAAGGAATTTGCAAACACAAAACCAGCCCTACAGGAAATCTTGAAAGGGGTCCTCTAAACAAAGAGAGACCCTAAAAGCAACATAGACCAGAAAGGAACACAGACAATATACGGTAACAGTCACCTTACAGGCAATACAATGGCACTAAACTCCTATCTTCCAATAGTTACCCTGAATGTAAATGGGCTAAATGCCCCAATCAAAAGACACAGGCTAACAGACTGGATTAAAAAACAAGACCCATCGATATGCTGTCTGCAAGAGACTCATTTTAGAACCAAAGACACCCCCAGATTGAAAGTGAGGGGGTGGAAAACCATTTACCATGCTAATGGACACCAAAAGAAAGCTGGGGTGGCAATCCTTATATCAGACAAATTAGATTTTAAACCAAAGACTGTAATAAGAGATGAGGGAAGGACATTATATCCTACTTAAAGGATCTATCCAACAAGAAGATCTAACAACTGTAAATATCTATGCCCCTAACATGGGACCAGCCAATTATATAAGGCAATTAATAACAAAAGCAAAGAAACACATTGACAACAATACAATAAGAGTGGGGGACTTTAACACCCCCCTCACTGAAATGGACAGATCGTCTAAGCAAAAGATCAACAAGGAAATAAAGACTTAAATGACACACTGGACCAAATGGACTTCACAGACATATTCAGAACATTCCACCCCAAAGCAACGGAATACACATTCTTCTCTAGAGCCCATGGAACATTCTCCAGAATAGATCACATCCTAGGTCATAAATCAGGTCTCAACCGGTACCAAAAGATTGGGATCATTCCGTGCCTATTTTCAGACCACAATGCTTTGAAACTAGAACTCAATCACAAGAGGAAAGTCGGAAAGAACTCAAATACATGGAGGCTAAAGAGCATCCTACTGAAGAATGAATGGGTCAACCAGGAAATTAAAGAAGAATTAAAAAAATACATGGAAACCAATGAAAATGAAAACAAAACTATTCAAAATCTTTGGGATGCAGCAAAGGCAGTCCTAAGAGGAAAGTATATAGCAATACAAGCCTTTCTCAAGAAACAAGAAAGGTCTCAAGTACACAACCTAACCCTACACCTAAAGGAGCTGGAGAAAGAATAGCAAATAGTCTAAACCCAGAAGGAGAAGAGAAATAATAAAAATTAGAGCAGAAATCAATGAAATAGAAACTAAAAGAATAGTAGAACAGATCAACAAAACTAGGAGCTGGTTCTTTGAAAGAATTAACAAGATTGATAAACCCCTGGCCAGACTTATCAAAAAGAGAAGAGAAATGACCCAAATCAACAAAATCATGAATGAAAGAGGAGAGATCACAACCAACACCAAAGAAATAGAAATAATTATAAGAACATATTATGAGCAACTCTATGCCAGCAAATTAGATAACCTGGAAGAAATGGAGGCATTCCTAGAGATGTATCAACTACCAAAACTGAACCAGGAAGAAATAGAAAACGTGAACAGACCTATAACCACTAAGGAAATTGAAGCAGTCATCAAAAATCTCCCAAAAAACAAAAGCCCAGGGCCAGATGGCTTCCCAGGGGAATTCTACCAAACATTTCAAGAAGAATTAATACCTATTCTTCTGAAACTGTTCCAAAAAATAGAAATGAAAGGAAAACTTCCAAACTCATTTTATGAGGCCAGCATTACCTTGTTTCCCAAACCAGACAAAGACCCCATCAAAAAGGAGAATTACAGACCAATATCCCTGATGAACATGGATGCAAAAATTCTCACCAAAATACTAACCAATAGGATCCAACAGTACATTAAAAGGATTATTCACCATGACCAAGTGGGATTTATCCCTGCACTGCAAGGTTGGTTCAACATCCGCAAATCAATCAATGTGATACAGTACATTAACAAAAGAAAGAACAAGAATCATATGATCCTCTCAATAGATGCAGAAAAAGCATTTGACAAAGTACAGCATCCTTTCTTGATCATAACTCTTCAGAGTATAGGGATAGAGGGTACATACCTCAATATCATAAAAGCCATCTATGAAAAACCTACAGCGAATATCATTCTCAATGGGGAAAAACTGAGAGCTTTCCCCCTAAGGTCAGGAACGCGGCAGGGATGTCCACTATCACCACTGCTATTCAACATAGTATTGGAAGTCCTAGCCACAGCAATCAGACAACAAAAAGAAATCAAAGGCATCCAAATTGGCAAAGAAGAAGTCAAACTCTCACTCTTTGCAGATGATATGATACTTTATGTGGAAAACCCAAAAGACTCCACCCCAAAACTGCTAGAACTCATACAGGAATTCAGTAAAGTGGCAGGATATAAAATCAATGCACAGAAGTCAGTGGCATTCCTATACACCAACAACAAGACAGAAGAAAGAGAAATTAAGGAGTCGATCCCATTTACAATCGCACCCAAAACCATAAGATACCTAGGAATAAATCTAACCAAAGAGACAAAGGATCTTTACTCAGAAAACTATAAAATACTCATGAAAGAAATTGAGGAAGACACAAAGAAATGGAAAAACGTTCCATGCTCATGGATTGGAAGAACAAATATTGTGAAGATGTCAATGCTACCTAGAGCAATCTACACATTCAATGCAATCCCCATCAAAATACCATCCACTTTTTTCAAAGAAATGGAACAAATAATCCTAAAATTGGTATGGAACCAGAAAAGACCCCGCATAGCCAGAGGAATGTTGAAAAAGAAAAGCAAAGCCGGCGGCATCACAATTCCGGACTTCCAGCTCTATTACAAAGCTGTCATCATCAAGACAGCATGGTACTGGCACAAAAACAGACACATAGATCAATGGAACAGAATAGAGAGCCCAGAAATGGACCCTCGACTCTATGGTCAACTCATCTTTGACAAAGCAGGAAAGAATGTCCAATGGAACAAAGACAGTCTCTTCAACAAATGGTGTTGGGAAAATTGGATAGCCACATGCAGAAGAATGAAACTGGACCATTTCCTTACACCACACACAAAAATAGACTCCAAATGGTTGAAAGACCTCAATGTGAGACAGGAGTCCATCAAAATCCTAAAGGAGAACACAGGCAGCAACCTCTTTGACCTCAGCCGAAGCAACTTCTTCCTAGAAACATCGCCAAAGGCAAGGGAAGCAAGGGCAAAAATGAACTATTGGGACTTCATCAAGATAAAAAGCTTTTGCAAAGGAAACAGTCAACAAAACCAAAAGACAACCGACAGAATGGGAGAAGATATTTGCAAATGACATATCAGATAAAGGGCTAGTATCCAAAATCTATAAAGAACTCATTAAACTCAACACCCAAAGAACAAATGATCCAATCAAGAAATGGGCAGAAGACATGAACAGACATTTTTCCAAAGAAGACATCCAAATGTCCAACAGACACATGAAAAAGTGCTCAAAATCGCTCGGCATCAGGGAAATCCAAATCAAAACCTCAATGAGATACCACCTCACACCAGTCAGAATGGCTAAAATTAACAAGTCAGGAAACGACAGATGTTGGCGGGGATGCGGAGAAAGGGGAACCCTCCTACATTGTTGGTGGGAATGCAAGCTGGTGCAGCCACTCTGGAAAACAGGATGGAGGTTCCTCAAAAAGTTGAAAATAGAGCTACCATATGATCCAGCAATTGCACTACTGGGTATTTACCCCAAAGATACAAATGTAGGGATCCAAAGGGGTACGTGCACCCCGATGTTTATAGCAGCAATGTTCACAATAGCCAAACTGTGGAAAGAGCCAAGATGTCCATCGACAGATGAATGGATAAAGAAGCTGTGGTATATATATACAATGGAATATTATGCAGCCATCAAAAGGAATGAGATCTTGCCATTTGCAACGACGTGGGTGGAACTGGAGGGTATTATGTTGAGTGAAATAAGTCAAACAGAGAAAGACATGTATCATATGATCTCACTGATATGAGGAATTCTTAATCTCAGGAAACAAACAGGGTTGTTGGAGTGGGGGGTGGGGTGGGAGGGATGGGGTGACTGGGTGATAGACACTGGGGAGGGTATGTGCTCTGGTAAGCGCTGTGAATTGTGCAAGACTGTTGAATCTCAGATCTGTACCTCTGAAACAAATAATGCAATATATGTTAAGAAAAAAAAAAAAGAAGAAGAAGGTAGCGGGAGGGGAAGAATGAAGCGGGGGGAAATCGGAGGGGTAGATGAACCATGAGAGACAATGGACTCTGAAAAACAAACTGAGGGTTCTAGAGGGGAGGGGGGTGGGAGGATGGGTTAGCCTGGTGGTGGGTATTGAGGAGGGCACATTCTGCATGGAGCACTGGGTGTTATGCACAAACAATGAATCATGGAACACTTCATCTAAAACTAATGATGTAATGTATGGGGATTAACATAAGAATAAAAAAAAAGTAAAAAAAAATTTTTTTTAAGTAATATATAGCATATAAGCAAATACAGAATTAGTTTCAAATGAATAAATTACTAGTAAATCCTTGTTTTAAATTCTACACTATCAGAAAGAAATTCCCTTAGCTATGATTTTTACTTCAAAGAGAGATATATTAAACACATAAACTGAGATATTTTGCTTTTGGAAAATTAAATATAAAGTCCTATACACTGAAAAATGAGACATTAAAAAAGACCTAACACTGGAACTTGGAAACACAAATGCTTCAAAGGCCTTCAGATGAAAAAGGCAATTTCACTCACTTTCCTCCTCTCCAAAATACCAGTGCTATCATTTATTTAATGCCACTAAACTAGCTTGTCAGTTTTTTCATGTTACTTTCCATTGACAAACATAATAATGTGCCCAATCCTTTATGGAGCTTTGTTTACATGTCAGACAATTTACCAAATCTTTGCATATGTTATCTCATTTAATCCTTCCAGCAACCCCTTTGAGAATTCATCATTTTCGCTATTTTACAGATTAGGAAATTGAAGCTTGGAGAAGATGAGTAAAACTAATTGTCAGAAAAGGTAGAAAGTAAATCTAAATCTGTCTGACTCCAAAGCCTGAATATCTTAACCTGTACAATAAATGTCCTTCATGAATGACTAACCTAGATCAGCTTAGCTCTCAAGAAAAAATAATTCAACTTTCAAAAGTACATTGCAATATAATTAAATACGGAAATTTCTAACAATCTGAAAGCTTTAATAAAACCAAACTGGCAACATTTTACAAAATAATTAACCAATTCTCTCCAAAACTGTCAAGGTTATAAAACACAAAGAAATTCTGAGAAAGAACTCCACATTAAATAAAACTAAAGAAATATGACAACTAAATATAAGGAGTTATCCTGGAGTGGATTCTTGATGGAGGGGGAAAAAATAGCTATTAAGAACATTGTTAGGACAATGGAAGAAATTTAAATATGGACTGTGGATTAGATAGTGGTATTGTGTCAATGTTAAGATTTGTGCTTTTTATAATTATACTGTAATGTATAGGAGTTTTTGTGCTACTGTTGCAACTCTATGTTTGAAATTATTCCCAATTATATCAAAATTAAAAGTGGCTAATAAATAAAAGCAAACAAATAAAATAAGGCAAATAGGAAGAAAACAATCAAATGGTAGATAAAAGTTTATAATTTTTATATTCTGAAAATATATACCCTACGGTGAATAAGGAAGAAAATTAGAAAATATTTTAACTACTTTATTATTTGAGGAAAGAATACCATGGATTCCCTGTAGCATATCTCTAGGGGCATCATAGTTGATTACTACTATTATTTTTTTTTTAGTTGAAAAGACTCAGAGTCTTACGTAAGAAGATTTGGCTAATACTTTGAGAGTTTATTAACTTATGCTCAACTAATCTTGAATTACAATGTAAATCCCTTGAAAGAATATTGATAGTCACATAAATACTATATAAATTCATTTTCACCTTATTTTAAATATTCTCCCTTGATATTCTTAATCCCCATGTATTACAGACCAATGCTATGTTTTAACAAGAATGAAAAGAATACTGATTGCTACTGGTGTTGAATGATACCTAGCTTCAAGCAAAGGCTAAAGATGAGAAAAGGCAAGGAAGCTAAAACTAAGGATTATTTTCCAAAACTATAAAAAATATACAAATATAAATATGTAAAGATATACCTAAATCTGTTGCTAGTAAAGTACATCTAAGTGCATTCAGTAGTATAATTTTTTTTAAATTTTAGGATGAATATGAAATTATTTTCAATTAAAAAAAAGTAAAATGAATCCCATGTTAGTAATGTACTTTAAACATTTCTATTTAGGAAACTCAGAAAACAATTAGACTATATAATCATATCTGAGTTTAGTAGAGGGTCTGAGTTTATAAAAGTATACATACCAAGACTACTTGCTCTAAAATTATCTTTTAAAACTGTTTTGACTAGATTTTGACTATCTATGTCTTTAAAAAAGATACATGAAGTAAATATGTCAAAATGTCTGGTATATCTGGGTGCAGGGAATGGAATCTCTTATTTTCATTAGGTGGGTTTCTTTCAAAATTATTTTTTTTTTAATTTCATGTAATAGTTTGTTAGAAGAGTATCATTGGAAAATGAGCTGGTATTAGAAGAAAAGCAAAAAGTGGTTTGTTTAATCCCAAATCTTTGTTTTAATTTTCTATAAAATGCTGGTATTTGTAAAATCAGGAGTCTGAGGCTGTCAGGATCCTCAACCGTCTATGTAATATTTTAATCTCTCTAGGGTTCCCAATCTATGAAATTATGATATCTTAGGATCATTTTAACTCTAAAATTGATCCTCACACATACCATAGAAACATTAGCACGAGAATATTGTTAAAGTCAGGATTATTGGGTTGCTATTAGCAGAAATCTGCCAAAACTAACTTAAGTCAAAATAAAATTGAGAGGGGCACCTGGGTGGCTCAGTCAATTAAGCATTAGCCTCTCGATTTAGGCTCAGGTCATGAGCTTAGGGTCTTGAGATGGAGCCCTGCATCAGGCTCTATGCTGAGTGTGGAGCCTGCTTGGGATTCCCTCTCTACCTCTTCCTCCCCCCACCCATTCTCTTTCTCTATCTCTTTTTCTCTCTCTCTTTCGTGCCCTCTCTCTCTCATTTAGACTACACACTTTCATCTTTTCTTCTCTGTACATGTCTACTTCATTTTTCTCTTTCTCAGCAGACTGCCTTTCTCTTCTTTTCCATCCACCTGACCAAATATGGACGACACCACTTCATCCTAACACAAATCATTGGTTGAATAGCCAACTAGGGTTTTGGGATCTCAAGTCAGGAGAGAGAAAGCCTTGTCTGACTATTACAATGCAGTTATGGTCTCTTGGGCCATGGCCCAATCATCAAGGCTATGGAAGCATAATTTCTAAAGGCCAGCCTCCCAAAAAAGGTCAAGAACTTGGGAGAAAATAATGCTCAATTCCCTTGTCTTTTCATATGTGATTCCCAATAAATAAGGATACAATTAAATGATTTTTAATATTTCTTAGACACTATGCTTTGTAAGGGGAAAATTTGGCATAAGCTTTGTAAGTTTGTAGACAGAAGGATCACCATTAACAGATGATTGATATCAGCTGTCCACAGGTGTAAACTTCCAAATTTGAGGAGTTGAGTTTTTAAAAATAAGTAAAGCAGTAAGTTTTCTATGCTGTGAATTTCTTCTCAAAGACTTTCTGTAGTTATTCTAATCTAGAGAGAAAAATCCTTAAGAACTCTACTGAATTCTAAGAATATTATCATTCGGTGGCACCTGTGTGGCTCACTGCCTTAGGCTCAAGTCATGATCCCAGCGTCCTGGGATTAAGCCCCGAGTCAGGCTCTCTGCTCAGTCGTGAGTCTGCTTCTCCCTCTCTCTCTGACTCTCTCCCCCACTCGTGTTCTCTTGCACACACACTCTCTCTTTCTTTCTCTCTCTCAAAAAATAAGTAAAATCTTTTTTAAAAAAAGAATACTATCTTTCAGATACTTACCGAAGATTATTCTATTATTCTGTAATTCTTATATTACTCTAAGATTTTTCAAGGTTATTATCTTTCAGATTCTTAGATTGTTCTATTTATTATATTATCTGCAATTAAATGTACTTAAGTTTTAGTTTTAGTTTTAGAATTTATTGTGCTTATTAACCATGTCAGAAACAGTTGGTGAGTTAGTCAGCAATCATCTCACACCCTTTCTTCCTTCAAAAGAACAGAGTTTAAATACTTGATGCTTCAGGACAAGAAAATATTGATTTATCTAAAAATGAATATTGGTAAAATTACATATGATTTTATGAAATCTGGACAAAGACATGAAGGAAAAACAGTAGGTTTGGGGCAGGGAGGGAAAAGTAAAAGTTCTGGGAAAGTTTACCTCACTCTAAAAAGGGGACCCAAGAAAAGGACATTCTTCTGGCCTTGAGCATTTCTTACATAGAAACACTCTTCTCCAAGTGTGTTTAAGACTATAAAGGGGCAAAGCTGAAAACAAAATTCAATGTGAGAATGTGAAGTTTAAAATAACCTGGCCTTTGAGGGGCGCCTGGGTGGCTCAGTTGGTTAAGCCTCTGCCTTCGGCTCAGGTCATAATCCCAGGATCCTAGAATGGAGCCCTGCATCGGGCTCCCTGCTCAGCAGGAGTCTGCTTCTCCCTCTGCCTCTGCCCCTCCCCCTGCTCATGCTCGCTCTGGGTCTCTCTCTCTCTCAGATAAAGAAATAGAATGTTTACAATAACCTATGCCTTTGAGAACAATAAGTCATGGGAGTAACCCAGTCATGGGAGTAACCTTTCTGTAATGAGAGACAGTAAATCCAACTTATATTTAAGCCAGTATAAGTGGTGTCATCTGTTATTTGAGCCTCATCATTCTGTCAATTTTATCCAAGTAGTATTTTTAGTAGTTTTCACTTACTTGTTTCTTTTCTTCTACAATATTTTATTTCATTAATTTTATATCACCACTTCCAGGAGAGTAAAGTGAATAGGGAAAGGGGAGGCACATACTGGAGACTTCATCGTGAAGGGCAAGAATGTATAAGAAAAAGAAAATTTGTTTTTCTAGAGAAAGAAAAAAAAGCATGATAGAATCAAAGACAAATCAAAACCTCTGTCCTTGAAATTAGCATTATCCGTTAAAACTGTGCTTCAATATATTAATAGGAAAGAGAATAGTTGAATTGAGTAATCTAATTAGTTATCTGAAAGTCTCATTGCCAATCCAGAGTAATTTTTTTAAAACATTGAATCATCAGAAAATTGTAGATTTACTTCCATACGGAACTAATAAAAAAGAAAACAAACAAGGAGAATCAAAACATCTCAAGTGCTAAAAATTCTAAACAAGACTCATAAGCAACTTAATTAATTGACTAATTAATTGAAGTAAAACTTCAACACAACACTCCAAAGTGAATTAAACAAACTTAAATAAACACTTGTATAAAAAACCCTTGAATTATAAATTCCAAAATTCCTAAGAGAAATGGATGTTTAGGTTCATTCACTATGAAAATATTTTTTTAATATTGAGATAAATATTAACATGTCAGCATGTGAAATGAGAGTTGATCAAGCTCAGGCAGTAAATTAAAGAAAAAGACAAAATCATCTTGAAAAAATAAACTAAATGACATAGCCTCCAAAAGAGGAAACCTTAAACTTCGAAGTTAATAAGGAACATTCAGGAAAGGTGTGATAATAACTAAAAAAAAGATCAAAATAATGAAAGAAACGTGTTCAGAGAGAAACTGATCAAATAGAAAGAGAGGCAAAAAAGATAAAAGATACACATAACTGGAGATGTTAAAGAATAAAATGAAGTAATTGAAAATGTTTTAAGCCATAATTCAAAAATTGAATTCATTACCATGTACCTAAAAAAATCTGCCCTTCAATATTTAATTCCAATTCTTTCTTTAAAGATAAAGAAAATTATCCTCAGAAAATTGAGGCAAAAAGAGTGTCTGGTATTAGTGGAAGAAAATCTGATGGCATGAGCATTTTAGACAAGGACATCTAAACCAAGACAAAGGCAGGACGGTTTAGGTTTCATAACTCAAGAAAAAAAAGTGTGAGCTAAGGACTTTAAATCCAGCAGAAGTGTTTTTCAAGTGTCAAGTCTATAGAAAACTGTATAATCATGTAAGAACTCCAGGAATATTCTATGAGCATTCTTACACAATCCTTTACCAGTTCAGTCCAGTCAAGAGATGACTGGAGCAAAATAGGTCAGAGAAAAATAAATACATACGATTTCACTCTTTGTAGAATTTAAGAAACAAAACAAATCAGCAAAGGGAAAAAGAAAGAGAGAGAGGGAGGCAAACCAAGAAACAGACTCTTAGTTATAGAGAACAAACTGATGTGTTACCACAGGGGAGGGTGGTTGGTGGGGGGATGGGTGCAATAGGTGATGGGGATTAAGGAGGGCACTTGTGATGAGCACTGGGGGATGTATGGAAGTGTTGAATCACCATATTGTACACCTGAAACTAATATTACACTGTGTTAACTAACTGGAATTTAAATAAAAACTTTAAAAAATAAAATTAGAGATTTAAAAAAGGGCTGAATTAAAACACCATGTAAAAATGTAAATTGTTTTAAGAAATCATTGCATAGGGAAAAATAAAAATGTAAGATCTTTGAAATAATGTATAAGATACTGTAAGGGATATTTATTTTTTATTATAATTATCATTCTCTGAATTTTTTTTATTCTCATTCATTGTTGTGGGAAGAGACTGTGGTGAGAAGATTGTAACGGGACCTACTTAAAAGGTAATGGAGGGCGCCTGGGTGGCTCAGTTGGTTAAGCGACTGCCTTCGGCTCAGGTCATGATCCTGGAGTCCCGGGATCGAGTCCCGCATCGGGCTCCCTGCTTGGCAGGGAGTCTGCTTTGCCCTCTGACCCTATCCCCTCTCATGTGTTCTCTCTCATTCTCTCTCTCTCAAATAAATAAACAAAATCTTTAAAAAAAAAAAAAAGGTAATGGAAAAAAATCCCCTATTATTATAAAGCAGTTTTATTCCTTGAAACATGTAACTCCCATTATACTATTGGAATAATGATAACATAATGAAAAACACAATGAAATAGTAGACTCCTTTTGCTGCAAAAAAAAAAAAAAGAGAGATAATTGGAGATGCTTTAGCAAAAGGGCTGATTTTGTGCACTAAATATATTTAATTGTCTCTAATTTAATCTCTAAGATTAAAACAAATCAGAACAATAAAGAACAAAGGCCAAGAACAAAGATAAAATAGCCATTGAAACAGAAGGATTTAATAATGTTATGAGAATACTTTGCACAACCATATGCAAATAAATGCCCAAACTTTGATGAAATAGATAACATCTCAGCAAAATATAATTTATCACACTTGATAATAATAAAAAGTTTAAACAGATAATTTCCATAAAATCAGGCAGGGAGAAAAAAAGACAGAGAGAGAGGGAGAGAGAGGAGAAAGAGAGGCAGAGACACAGAAAAAATGAGAGAGTTATTAAAGTACTGCTCTCAGAGAAAGGTACCAGGTCCAAATGATTCCACAGGAAATTCTATCAACACTTCAATAACTAGATAATTCTAATGCTGCACAAATTATTACAGAGCATAGAAAATTAAGAAACATTTAAAAATATTTTAGGAAGCAAAAATAACATTGATTCCTAAACTGAAAACATTACCACAGACCAATTTTACTTACTAATATCAATCCAAAAAATCCTAAATGAATATTAGCAAATAAAATCTAATACTACATTAAGAAAATAGTATATCATGATTAATTGAAGTTTAATAAATGCAAAGATAGAAATTAATTTGATACTATATTGATAGCTATGAAAATAAAAAATATATAACTATCTCTATAGAGAAAAGCCTGTGATAAAATTCAACACTCATTCCTGATTAAAATTTACTCAATAATATACAAATATACACACATACATATAATACTATATATTCAGCCCTAAAGCCAGCATCTTAATGTGGAAGAAATAGAAGCATGCCCATCAAATTCAGGAACAAGAAAAGAATAGTTTCTATCTCCACTCTTACTTCAGAAAATATTGTAAGTATTGCACATGAAATTAGTTTAGGAGAAAAAAATTAAGACCCATAAGAATCAGAAAAGAAAAAGAGTAAAAAATAAACTCCAAATGGATCAGTGATCTAAATATAGAAGATAAATCCATACAATTACTAGAGAAAAAAACACAAGTGTATTCCTTATAAGCTAGGCTTAAAAAAAAAAAGTCTAACTATAACTCAAAATTCCAATACAATAAAAGGAAATATTGAAAAAAATTCTGCATGCTTGCTCCTCCACCCTCCCCCGAAAAAACATTGAAACAAAACACCTATCATAGAAGGGAAAATATTTGCCATATATATCACAGATAAAAGGTGATCACTCCAAATATTTAAAGAACATTTTAAATTACAGGGGAAAATAATAAAAATAAAAATAAGAGCAAAAAATATAAATAGCTTACAAAAGGAGACACAAGAGACATACAAGTGACCTTTAAACATACAAAAATATTTAATCTTTCATGATTTTTTTTAAATGCATGTTAATCTCATCTATACTAAGAGCCCATATATTATTTAACAGATAGACAAAAACACAAAAGTTTGAAAACACTGTTTGAAAGTCGTGGGAGACAAGTACTTTCATGTATTGCTGGTAAGAATACAAAATAGATATAGCTCTGTGGGAAAACTTTGGCAGTATCCAACAAAACTTCCTAGTTTTTACCCTTTCTTGTAAAGATCCCACTTTAGGAATTTACCCTTAAAAAACATTTACAAAAGTTATATATATATATATATATATATATATACAATGGAATATTATGCAGCCATCAAAAAGAATGAAATCTTGCCATTTGCAACGACGTGGATGGAACTGGAGGGTATTATGCTGAGCGAAAGAAGTCAAACAGAGAAAGACATGTATCATATGACCTCACGGATATGAGGAATTCTTAATCTCAGGAAACAAACTGGGGGTTGCTGGAGTGGGGGGTCGGGTGGGAGGGATGGGGTGACTGGGTGATAGACACTGGGGAGGGTATGTGCTCTGGTAAGCGCTGTGAATTGTGCAAGACTGTTGAATCTCAGATCTGTACCTCTGAAACAAATAATGCAATATATGTATGGAGCACTGGGTGTTATGCACAAACAATGAATCATGGAACACTACATCTAAAACTAATGATGTAATGTATGGGGATTAACATTAACAATAAAGAAAAAAAAACAATGCATGTATATTTAGGGAGGATACGGGTCTCTTTTTTTGGTACTGTCTTTGTCCAGTTTTGGTGCTGGGATAATACCATCTTCATAAAATAAAAATGACACAGCAAAAAAAAAAAATTTACAAAAATACAATTTAAAAATATAACTGACAAAGGATTGACTCTATAAATGACTGTTCACCACAAATAAAGTATTATGCAACTTTAAACAAAATATAAAGAAAGTTTCTATGAACTCATATGTAGTAATTTCCAGGATAGGCTCTTTTCATGAAAAAAAAAATTAAGTTCAACAAAGTATCTATAAGGTACTGCTTTTTTGGATAAGAAAGAAGAGTAGAAATATTTAATAAGTAATGCCTTAATTTTGAAAAATAAATACAGGAAACGAAAAACTTAAAGCCAGTGAAATTGACTACCTACAGGGCTGGGTGACAATGGCATGGAAATGGCATGGAAATGGATAGGAGTAAAATCTCTAGTTGCTTGGAGAAATGCTGATTCCAGGGCTAAGGCAGGGAAAGTATAAGGTAAGGCTAGAAGGTCTCCTTGTTACAGAAAGTAAGGAATTCCTTTAAAAAATGATGTGAACATGTCAAAAAGATCTTGAAGCCAGCCTGAATGGGCTCCCACTAGCCAAATGTAGGACTGTTTGGGTATAAACATAAATAAGAATATAATGCATTGAAATAAGAAAGAAGGGACACCTGGGTGGCTCAGTCAGTTAAGTGTCTGCATTAGGATCCTGGGGTCCTGGGATCTAGCCCCTCGTTGGGATCCCTCCCCTTGGGGAGCCTGTTTTCTCCCTCTCCTCCCTGCTCGTGCTCTCTCTCACTAGCTCTCTCTCTCTCTCAAATAAATAAATAAGATCTTTAAAAAAAAAAAAAGGAGTAAGAAAGGAACCAATAGTCTATATTGTTGTTAAATAATAACAATTAGAGAGTGAGGAAAAGGAAAAGCTCTTCCTTATGGACAAATCAATTAACAAATGTTGAAAAAATTACAGAACTTAAAATGTATTGTTTTTCACCTATCAAAATAATAAAGAAATAATGGGTGCTGATAATACTGGTGAATATATGCAGGTCATGATGGTCATATCCCCATAAAGTTTCTCCCTACAGATTACTTATTAAAAAGAACTTGTGCAATTACTAAAACTAAGGGATAACACCTTATTCAAATGATCAAGCCACATGTCACCAATAATGGAACAAATAACATCATATTCTGTACAGAGGACAAAAAAATCACCTTTGGGGTATGCCTGGAAAAAATGTTTAGCTTCAATCAAATCATGAGAAAAAAATTACATTAATCTGTATTCAAGTGCATTCTTCCAATTTAGAACCATTTGAGCTTCACTCTGTTTTGAGATATGGCTAAGATACTGTCAAGATGGTGTCTCTCCTACTTCAATTAGGTGTGATAAATTTAGCTTTCATATAAATGAATAGTCAACAAAGCTTTACTTTATTAATAGACTAAAATAAACACAATGTGTTATTCTCTGGATCAAAAAACCTATTAAGGATTTTATTCAGATAATTGGAGGAATTTGAATATGGACTATATATTAAATAATTGTATTTTTCAATGTTACATTTCCTGATTGTGATAATTTTAGTGTAGTAAAGTAGGAAGAGTATCCTTGTTTTTTTTTAATTTTTTATTGTTATGTTAATCACCATACATGACATCATTAGTTTTAGATGTAGTGTTCCATGATTCATTGTTTGTGCATAACACCCAGTGCTCCATGCAGAACGTGCCCTCTTTAATACCCATTACCAGGCTAACCCATCCTCCCACAGATGAGTGGATAAAGAAGATGTGGTATATATGTACAATGGAATATTATGCAGCCATCAAAAGGAATGAGATCTTGCCATTTGCAACGACGTGGATGGAACTGGAGGGTGTTATGCGGAGCAAGTATCCTTGTTTTTTAAGTCACATGCTGAAATATTTGAGGAAGACAAAGCAAATGTGATTAAATGTTATCTTTTGGTGAATGTGCTATTCTTACAACTTTTTTTTTTTAAAGGTCATATGTTAACATGACCATTGTTTGTTGTTTTTTTTTTTTTTTTTGCTTTGAGCAAAAAGGATTTATTTTTTTAATTTATCTATTTTTATTAACATATAATGTATTATTTGTTTCACGGGTACAGGTCTGTGATTCTTCAGTCTGACACAATTCACAGCACTCACCATAGCACCTACCCTCCCCAATATTTGAATTTTTCAAAATAAAAAATTGCGAAAGTAATGCAGAAAACTAGGCAGTGATATAAATATAACTGTACTTCAAAATTTGGGTTTTAAAATTCCTTAATTAGAAGATTTCTAACATTTGAGTTCTTTCATTTTTGTTATTTGGTTTTTAAGTTTTATTTCTAGATTAATTGGTAAACTTAAATGATTTTTCTTATTTTTCAAAAGTTACTTTAAAACTCTGGCATCTCAACTCAAAGGTGATTCTTAAGTAGTCCTGAGGAAAATACCCGTAGCTGTTTTTGAGTTGTTTTAAAAATTTGCATTAAAAATACTGAGATTTTGTTACCTCACTAACAATTGAACCAAAGCACTTCCAGCTTAGCATATGTTAAAACATTTATGAGAAATAATCTTTGACCGAAATGTAAAAATATCACTTCTAAGCATCAGCAAGTCTTTCTCGCTTGCCTTATATGAATCACTTAATGGATAAATTGCTCACGCCCTGTGTTTCCTGCTGATTAGAAGTTGCTAGTAGCATGATGCACATGAGAAAAATCGCAAATGTTTCTCAGAAACCCACAGAGCAATGTTTTTCCAACTTTGCAGAACATTGCCAAAAATATCTACCTGAATCACAGGCACCTGGAATGGATATCAGAGCACATCACAAAATTTTAACATCATGCATTTTTCATTTCATTATAGAAACTGCCCACTTATGAGGTGGTCAGCTAAGGAACATAACTACCAAGACCATCTAAACAAACAGAAGATCTAGTTAGATTTGTAAATTTTTTTTTAAATTTTATTTATTTATTTGAGACAGAGAGAATGAGAGACAGAGAGCATGAGAGGGAGGAGGGTCAGAGGGAGAAGCAGACTCCCTGCCGAGCAGGGAGCCCGATGCGGGACTCGATCCTGGGACTCCAGGATCATGACCTGAGCCGAAGGCAGTCGCTTAACCAACTGAGCCACCCAGGCGCCCCATAGATTTGTAAATTTTTAAGCTAAGAAAATTTATATAAAAATATAGAGATTGGTTTTTGGTATGCACAGGCAATGACTGAGGTGCCGTGAGGACAAAGAAGTTTTGGAGCTTTCTTTATGATCCAAAAAAAAAAAGATTCACAGTAATTGCTTAGCATACACAAACCCTGACCTAAGATACTATAAAATGCCAGCTGAAAAGAGAAGCAACTAATAGAAATATCAGAGTCAATATTAAAAAGTGGAGTGTAGTAAGAGACATAAGAAGCACAAAGGAGTTAAGAAACCAAATTGAAGAAATGTACCTATTTCTTCTGAGTATTTTAGAATTCATATTTTATGACTCTCATGACTTATTTAAATAAACCCAAAGAAGGATTCAGGGGATGATGGCATGCAATTTTCCAAAATATTCTGCAACTTAATTTTGTGTCACGTCTGTGAGCTTCACAATCACTATTCCTTCTGCCATGAAAACATTCTTCTAACATTTACTCCTTTACCACTCAGGTTTTGGCCCAGGCCTGAGAAATCTCTGACTAGCCTTGACTGCCCATCCAAATATTCCTCTTTCATAATGCCCTGGAAGTACTGATCTGCTTGTCCATTTGGTCCAACGCTTTCTTGAATAAAGGGATTTGTGTTACTCAGTTAAATTCTTAGTACATTGTCTGCAGCCCCAATAAATCTTTGTTGAATGGGTACATGGATGAATGGGTAGACAGATGCCTCTTTGTTTTTATTTCAGTATAATTAACATACAGTGTTATATTAGTTTCAGGTGTACAATATAATGATTCAACAATTCTATACATTATTCAGTGCTCATCATGATAAGTGTACTCTTAATCCCCTTCACCTGCTTCAACCATCTTCCCACCCACCTCCCCTCTAGTAACCATCAGTTTGTTCTCTATAGTTGAGTCTGTCTGTTTTTTTTTCTTTGTTCATTTGTTTTGTTTCTTAAATTCCACATATGAGTGAAAACATATGGTGTTTGTGTTTCTCTGATGGATTTATTTCACTTAGCATAATACCTTGAGATCCATCCATGTTGGTATAAATGGCAAGATATTTCATTCTTTTTTATGGCTAACATTCTACTGTGTATATATAACACATCTTCTTTATCCATTCATGTATATATGGACACTTGCTTCCATAATTTGGCTATTGTAAACAATGCTGCAATAAACATAGGGATGAATATACCTTTTCAAGTTAGTGTTTTTGTATTCTATGGATAAATACCCAGTAGTGGAATTACTGCATCATAAGGCCATTCCATTTTTAATTTTTTGAGGAAACTCCATACCGTCTTCCTGCACCAGTCTGCATTCCCAGCAGTGCTCGAAGGTTCCTTTTTCTCCACATCCTCACCAATATTTGTTGTTTCTTATGTTTTTGACTTTAGCTCTTCTGACAGGTGTGAGGTGATATCCCATTGTGGTTTTGATTTGCATTTGCCTGATGATGAGAGATGTTGAGTATCTTTTCATGTGTCTCTTGGCCATCTGTATATCTCTTAGGAAAAATATCTGTTCATTTTTTAATTGGAGTATCGGGGTTTTTTGGTATTGACTTGTATAAATTCTTTATATATTTTGAATACTAACCCTTTATTGGATATATCATCTGCAATTATCTTCTCCCATTCAGTAGGTTTTCTTTTGCTGTGCAAAAGCTTTCTATTTTGATGTAGTTCTAGTAGTTTATTTTTGCTTTTGTTTCCCTTACCTGGAGAGACCTATCTAGAAAAATGTTGCTATGGCTGACATCAGAGAAATTACTGCCTATGCTCTCTTCTAGGATTTTTATGGTTTCAGGGCTTACATTTAGGTCATTAATCCATTTTGAGTTTATTTTTGTGTATGATGTAGGAGAGTGGTCCAGTTTCATTCTTTTACATGTTGCTGTCCAGTTTTCCCAACACCATTTATTGAAGAAACTGTCTTTTCCCCATTGCATATTTTGTCTCCTGTGTCATAGATTAATTGACCATATATTTGTGTAATTCTGAGCTCTCTATTCTGCTCTGTTGATCTCTGTGTCTATTTTTGTGCCACTTTCATACTGTTTTGATTACTACAGCTTTGTCGTGTATCTTGAAATCTGGAATTGTGATACCTCCTGTTTTGCTCTTCTTTCTCAAGATTCCTTTAGCCATTCAGAGTCTTTTATGGTTCCATACAAATTTTAGGGTTATTTGTTCTAGTTCTGTGAAAAATGCAGTTGGTATTTTGATAGGGATTGCATTAAATCTGTAGATTGCTTTGGGCAGTCTGAACATTTTAATAAAGACAAATGCATGTCTTTGATTGCCATACTCCTATATGGGTCTCTACCACTGATGCCACCAGTCAACAGTCTAGGGTCTAAGATGTCTAAAAGGTGGCTTCATTGTGGTTAGGGTTCTCTGCACAAACAAGGAACATCACTCTCCCTTTTTTCACATTTTCCTACATGGAAGCCAGAATATTGCTGACTTATGGTACCAATGCCATTTTAATGAAGTCACTATTTCAAATATTTTTATTTTAATTTCCACTCTTCTGTACTCTTGCAAAAAAAGGGGGGAGGAGGAAGAGGGGAGGGAGGAGAAGAGGAAAAAGAAACCATTAAGACTAAAGGTAAATATAATCGACACAGGTCCAAAATTGCCAATCTTCTTTAATCTCAGCCTATCTTCAGATTTATTTTCCTCACTCTCTCTTTCTTAGAACGAGCTTTTCCTTAGAAGTTTCCTGTATCTTATACAAATAAGACTCCCCAGGTTCTCCAATCATGACCATGCATAAGTGACCTTGTGTGACTATTATTTAAGTTCATGTCCAAATTCTACTACCAGAGGTGATGTTATTAAATACTGTTGTTGCCTTTACAGTTAGCAAAATACTATAAGATTTACATTTATATTTCTCCCTTCATGATAAAAAAAAATCCCTGAAAAATAGCTTAGAAAGATTTTAGCAATAAAGAACATATTTACAAATGACATGCATCCATTCATTTGTTCATTCAACTATTCACTCAGCAAATGGCCATCAAGTTTTTACTAGGTATCATGTTAGAAGTGGTTTAGAATAGAGGAATCATGTGTTGACTAACAAACAGTGCACCTAGGGAAAGTCACATTATATAGCAGAAGCTTGAAGTGTGAAGTAGCTAAAGTTCCCATGCCAAGGGCCCTTCTTGATCCCACTTGGTTCTTGATATCAACAGTTATTTTATGACTATGATATCCACTCCATTAGTATGGAGATTGCCTCTAATACAGCCAGGAAAGGGTTAGGCTAAACCAATTTTTTGTCTTGTGGTAGATTCAACAGCAGTAAAAAATTTTTATGGTATATGGAAAGTGGCATGTCTCCTGTGTTCAAAACAGGATGCAATTCTAAGAATTATTTACTTACAGGAATAGTTTTCAAACTAAGCACAAAATCCTTTCTCCAAATGAAATATTGCCCATGTATCCCAGACTCCAGTTGGGCACTCTAAAACGGTTGGTTCAACACTTCCAAATTCTAAAACTCTATGCCCAGTGGAAGTCAGACTCTCCTCTTATATTTATACAAATTTTGGTGGTAGCATTTTTATGGATTCCTCTACCTCTTTGCCCCTTTTCTAAGAGAACTGCTTCTAAGAACGTTGTCAAACATCTTCTAAGTTCTCTGAGCAATGTAAGTTGTAAGGAGCATTCATAATTCAATAAGCTACAGTCACAGCTCCCAAAACCCTTGGCATTTCTGAAGTATTGAGAGACAAAGGTATTTCTTGTTATGTTAATGAGGTGACTTTTGGACCCCACCTAAGGAAGTAAACTGGTTGCCAGGAGAACAAAGCAAGGATTAAAGGGTTGGAACTTGCAGTCTCACAGCAACCTCTACCTCCAGGGGAAAGGAGAGGGCCTTGACATTAAATCAATCACCACTGGCTAATGATTTAATCAATCATGACTTTGTAATGATGGCTAATGATTTAATCAATCATGACTTTGTAATGAAGCCTCCATAGAGGACAGGGTTCAAATATCTTCTGGGTTGGTGAGTGCATGGAAATTTGGGGAGAATGGAGCACTTGGAGAGGACATGGAAGCTCCTCTTCCCTTCCCCCATACCTTGCCCAATTAATCTCTTTCATCTGGCTGTTCCTGTATTATATCTTTTTATAATAAACCTGCGATCTAGTAAGTAAAATGTTTCTCTAAGTTCTATGAGCTGCTCTAGCAAATTAACTGAACCCAAGGAAGTCACTGGAACCTTTGATTTCTAGCCAGTTGTTAACAATCTGTACTTCGGACTGGCTGCTAAAGTCCAAGGAGGAGATCATGGGAACCTCCAATCTGTAGCTTGTCAGTCAGAAGCAGAGGTAACTAGACTTGCAACTGAAGTCTGAAATGGGAACCAGGAGGAGGGGCAGTCTGGTAGATTGAACCCTTAACCTCTGGGTAGGTAGGGGCAGAATTGATTTGAATTATAGGACACCCAGCTGGTGTTCCAAGAATTATTTGTTGGTGTGTTGGGAACCCCCAGCCCAAAGTGGGAATTGGTCCAGGAATGCAATAGACTTTCTCCTTCCTTTCCTTCTCACCATTCTTAGCAGATTGCTCTACAGCACAAAAGTATGTTGTTCTTTATTATACAGAACAATTAAGCATACCCCTTTTCTTACTGCTGAATGTGGCCTACACAAATAATTAAAATGTTCCTACAATTACTAATTGCATTATTAAAAGTAGCTGTGGTTAAGAATAGCAATATCCAACCGCCCCCCCAATTCCTGTTATGTAAAGAAGTTTAATGTATAAACAGTTAAATAAAGGAATCATTGTAGTTGAACTGGGAGTACCCTGAGAACTCTGCCCTCTCATCTCAAACTCTTCCCCATCCAGTGTCAAATTTCACAGAACTTCTGAGAGCACTGAGAAGAGCACTGAGAGCACTCACAAGAGAAATTTTCTTTGAGTATTTCCAGATTATTTGATTTGATCAACTTTTAAGCACTCAGAGTATGCAAAATACTATAATTACACTGTGATGAATAGTAAAATAATCCTTTATGTTTTTCTGTTTTTTAAATATAATCACTTTAATTTCATATTTATAATAACCTTATGAAATAGGTAATATTATCTTTATTTTAACAGTAAGTAAACTGAGGCTTGTTCAAAATCACTGGGGCCTAAGGTATATACATACTCAACTTTATAGCTACAACCAAACAATTTTCTAAAGTGGTTGTACTAATTTATTTTCCCATCAATAGTGTAGGAATTCTGGTTGCTTCACATTATTCCCAACACTTGGTATATCTTTCTCATTTTCACCAATGCAGTATGCATGCAATGGTATCTCACTGCAGTTTTAATTTTGCATGAACTTATGACTAGTGAAAAGCACTTTCATATGCTTTTTTTTAACCATTTGGAATCTTCTTTGGTGTGCTTTTTTGCCAAATTCTCTAATAGCTTTTCTGACTTTTTGTGATTAATATATAAAATCAATTGATTTATTCTTTATATATTGTGAATGTAGGTCCTTTTCCAGATATATGTATTACAAATGTATTTCCAGATATATATATCCCTCTACTATGTAACTTGTCTTTTTACTCTCTTAATGGTATCCTTTATTGAACAAGAATTTTTAACTTTAATGGAATCCGGTGTATCACTTTTCTCTTTATGTTCTATTTGATAAATCTTTGCCAACTCTAAGATCATGAAGATATTCTACCATGTCTTCTTTCAAAAACCTTATTTTTTTTACTTTTTATATGTTAAATTAATTCTGAAATTGAATTTTATGTATGGGGTGTAGTAGGTGCCAGGATATGATTTTTCCATATAGATATCCAATTGACTCAGTACCTTCTCTGTATCTCTGCAATCTTGCTTTTGTAATAAATTAACAGACTATATAAGTGCAATCTATTTTTTGATTCTCTATTTTATTGGTCTCATTGGTCCATTTTATGCCAAAACGACCCATTTCATTTTGCTTCCCACCTCTGAGTTCACTTTACTTCTTTTTGAATACCCTTTTAAAAATCCTTTCAGTAGATGGGATACCTGGCTGACTCAGTTTGTAGGGCATACAACACTTGATCTTGGGGTTGTGTGTTTGAGCCCCATGTTGGGTGTAGAGATTACTTTAAAGAATCCTTTCAGCAGGTTTTGTTGGTGGAAAACTCTTTGCTCATGTCTGAAATTTTATCAAGATATAATTGATATATAACATTATGTTAGTTTCAGTTGTAAAATATAATATTCAATATTTGTATATATTGTGAAATGATCACCACAATAAATCTAGTTAATATCCATTACCCCACATTGTTATAGATTTTTTTCTTGTGATAAGAACTTAAGATCTTGCAACTTTTAAATATACAGTATAGCATAATATTTTTTCTTTATCCTAACAGATAGTTTAGCTGCCTAGACTTATAGTTATATTCTCCCAGTATTCTGAACATATTATATTCTGGCTTCTTTTAATGTTTCCAATCTAATTCCTGTTCTTTTGTAAACAATGTATTTTTCTTCATCTTTCAGATCTTCTCGATTTTATATTCTGTTGTTTCACTTTTACTTGAATTCATATATATGATCTTTTCTTTTTCTTTCTTTCTTTCTCTTTCTTTCTTTTCTTTCCTTCCTTCCTTCTCTTTTCTTTCTTTCCTTCTTTCTTTCTTTCTTTCTCTTTCTCTCTCTCTCTCAACTTACCTTGCCTCCAATGTTTCCTAAATCAGAGGATTTCTGTCGTTCATCAATACTAAAATTATCAGATGTTATCTTTTGAACAGGCAGTTTTATTTTCTGTTTTCAGCTAAGGAATGTCTACAAATTGTTGAATTTCTCAGTCAATCTGATAGATGTCTCAGGTTTTCAATATCCTTATCTCTATATTTCTCTTTCTGAGTAATATATTTGGATATATATAATATCTTAAATAACCATCTTAAATAACCATCAAATAAACAAAACTGTAATTCTTTTGGTCATGGTATCTTGCTCAATTCCTATTTTTATAAATATTTACTCATGATTTTTGACATTTAAAAAATATTTAATAGTTTCTTTCCAATATTTCTATTATGTAACAGGATCAGGAGACAGTGCTACTCTGAACCTACTGACTCTTGTTCATATTGCATTGTTTCTTTGTGTTTTTTCATGTAATTTTGGACTGAACTGATTTTCACTGGGGTTTGACTCTTCAATACCTTGGGTTAAAACAAATCTTCAGTATGTTTTTTGTTTGTTTGATTGATTTCAACGTCTTTTCAGGGGTATTATGGGCTCTTGAACACTTTTATGTTAATTCCTTATCTGAATGTTACCAGATCATATAGGTAGGGTAAATTCAAATCCCAAACGTGTATTTATGAATTATCACAGGAAAACAATTCAACCTACAGAACACTCCAAAAAAGTCAGTCTTTCAAGGCATTTTTTTTCCAGGGGGTGGATTTTTTTCTAGTCCACACTTCCCTACAGGTAGCTAGTTGAGAGTTCTGGCATTATTAGGTAAACTAAACTGGGTCTCAGTTGCAACTCTCTTTTCTGCTCCTTGGGTGTTAAAACTCAATCTCCTAGTTACCCAGACTGGCTAGTTCTCTCAGGATAGCAAGCACTGGTGAGGCTCAGCATCAGCTCACATCTTTTCTTCTCAAGGTATTTTATTTTTCTTTTTGATCCACAAGGCTATCCTTTTTTCCTAGTAAATTCAGCCATGAGTTTCATTTAAATGTTTGTGTATTGCACTTTATTTTATTTTGTATTACATATTATGTTTTTATCTATCATTCTTTCTTCCAGTTAAGGTTTTTCAGGTAGTCTAGTTTGCCATATTGCTGGAAGTGGAAATCTCTTCTACATTCAAGCTTTATATATTATCAGTATTACTTCATATTGACTTTTTATTAAAAAATTCTTTGTCATTTTAAACAAAGCCAAGATATTATGGCTAACATTCATAGCTTATCCTTTGTTATAAGCATTAAGGAATAAGTCTCCTACTAAAGTTCAGGAAAAAAATGTTGAACCTCTGTCTTTACATTATACTTAAAATTTGATCTGTATCTTTCCAGGGGTTCCAAAGTGAATAGGTATGTTCTATCCAGAGAGAACTGCCTAGTTCATATAACTTTCTCACCAAGAAAATACAAACCAAAAGAAGGTAGTCTAGTTATGAGCACAGTTTTATCCACTATCAAGGTACTCCATTGTGCTTCCAAACAGATTTATATAGCCAACGGCAAAGAATGTGTGAAATAACAAATGCAGTGAAATATGTATAAATGTGAGTAAATGAAGGAAACAAGCTGCATACCTGAGGAAACAAAATCTCCAATAATTTTCATTGCAAAAATATCCTTTGACTACTTATTATAACCAAATGCCACCTTGTCAAAATAGCTTCATATGAGTCCCATTGATTTATTCAGTATTTACTGAAAATGTACTCTTTTCTGGTCACTGATGATATAAAGATGAATAACACCAGTGATAGACATTGGGGATGGTATGTGCTATGGTGAGCGCTGTGAACTGTGTAAGACTGTTGAATCACAGACCTGTACCTCTGAAACAAATAATACATTATATGTTTAAAAAAAAAAAAAAGAGGAAGAAGAAGAAGATAGCAGGAGGGGAAGAATGAAGGGAGGGAAATCGGAGGGGGAGACGAACCATGAGAGACTATGGACTCTGAGAAACAAACTGAGGGTTCTAGAGGGGAGGGAGGTGGGGGGATGGGTTAGCCTGGTGATGGGTATTAAAGAGGGCACGTTCTGCATGGAGCACTGGGTGTTATACACAAACAATGAATCATGGAACACTACATCAAAAATTAATGATGTAATGTATGGTGATTAACATAACATAATAAAAAGAAAGAAAGAAAAAGAAAGAGATAAATTGGACTTCATCAAAATAAAAAAAAAGATGAATAATACCATAGTGCTTAAGCTTAATATTCATAGTCTCAGAAGAAGAGCAGATGTGTAGCCAGAAAAACACATTACATTGTAAAACATATAGTATTAGGGGACAAGCTTTGATGAGTATTGGGCTTTAATCAAAAGTGGTATATTAAAGACAGGTTGGTTGTTAGGATGAAAGTGGACAAGAGGTTTTACAAAGGAAATGACACTATGCTGAATCTTCAAGGACAATCATACATTTGTATGACTGGGAAGGCCACTTCAGCTAGAAGCAACAGCGTATAAAGAGCTCTTTTAAACTAGAAAATAGGAATCTGGAATGCTGTTTACTTTGTTCTTGATAAGAGTGATGAATTTTAATTTCCCAGAATGCCTACTCTGTTGACAGTAATAAATGTTCCTGGGCATTGTGGAAAGAGATTAGAGAATTTCTGTTAATGTTTATGAATGTATAAAATAAATAAGTGATATCCATACTTTCACAAAATTTTTATTCAAATCAGGGATAAAAACATAACTGAAGAATACAAATTATATTTCAACAACTTCAACGTCAGATAGAATCCCATCATGCTAACATATAGAGGTATTAGAGATACATTTGGGTGATACATAATTGACTAAATAATAAAGTATAAAAATCTTAGGAAGGCTTATGAACAAGAGATGAATAGGGACCAAATAACTGAAAAGGAGAAGAAAGGGAGAAACTGTATAATGGGAGTTGAGACAAGGGATACAACAGAATCAGAATCACATAAGAGATTAAAATAGGAAACATTTTTTTCTAGTCCACCACTTCCTTGTATTATAAAGTATTGTTACTATTACAAAAAAAAAGTTCCTAAAGTTGTTGAGAACAAATGGGTTGGAATGAAGAATGATGAGTATAGAATAAAGGCAAAGGAAATTATATAAGGTCAAACCAGAACAAGCCACAGGCTGGACTTTTTTAATAGGAATGCACCAATATGAAAATCATATCTCTCTTTGTAAACTGTGGAACTAGATCTTAATTTGACTAATTAAAAAATGTTTCATCAAAATTATAAAAATTGAATCGTCCATAATAAATAATGAATCAAATAGGTAATACAGATCAATAGAGTAAAAGTAAGATCATAACAGACTAGTATTAACCAGTGAATTCTTCCTGTAGAAAATGAGATTAGAAGTAGATTTGGTATAGTGAGCCGAGCTGAGATCCATCGAGGCAGTCATGTTCTCTCTGTGGTGAGCTTTCTCGCTAGCTGAATTCAACTGGGTGAACTGTGAGTGGCCAAGTCAGATCCAGATCCAAATCCAAACAAAGAAAAGATGATCCAGGGTCTAACCAGCACGTGGATGCGCAGCAACCCAGTGATGAGCAACCAAAACAAAAGGAGGCACCAGCTGAGAGTCAGGATATTCTACCTGATCAAGGGAAGGAAGTTAAAGGAGGACCTGTGGCTCAAGGACGGGACCTGGAAACTGATCTCCAGGAGCTGCCTCAGGCAAAGGCTGGGGATATAACTGAAGATGACCCTGATATCAAGGGGCCAAGTCTACCCTTTTTAGAGCCCATTAAAATGCCGGAAGCAGTGAAGGACTACCCCAGATTTAAACAAGGACAAGCTGAAACATGCAAACTACTTTTATGTGGGGTACTTCACTGTTGAAATTCTCTCAATAAAGTTTTACAGACTTTCTCCAAAAAAAAAAGAAGAAGAAGAAGTAGATTTGGTATAGTTACATTACATGGATTGATGGATAGAAGTAGGGAGAAGGGGGCGCCTGGGTGGCTCAGTAGGTTAAGCGTCTGCTTTCATCTGCCTTCAGCTCAGGTCATGATCCTAGGGTCCTAGGAGGGAGCCCCACATCAGGCTCCCTGCTCAGAGGGTAGTCTGCTTCTCCCTCTGCTCCTCCCCATACTCTTGCGCAAGCCCACCTGCTCTCTCTCTCACAAAAAATAAATAAAATCTTAAAAAAAAAAAAAAGTAGGGAAAGTATGTGAGTATGTGAGAAACAAAATCCCAAACTAGAACATTATGCAGACAACAGGACCCTGTAAGTAATAAATGTCAGTACATTCACTTGACTCAATTAAAACTGGAATGTTAGAAAGGAGTCTAAGTAGAGGGGGAGAAAATTTCACTGGGTTCTTTAATACTAACCTAAGTGAGAAACAGTATGAAAAACAGAGACAGATGTAGACTTTAAAACTTCAAGCAAAAGGGTAAAACTAAAAGGGGAGAAATAGGAGAGGAAGAAGGATGTGCCCCAAAAGAATATATGACAACTAAATTGAATTCCACAATAAAGAATATGGTTTTCAGAGACGTGAGCTGCACAAGAAATGAGTCCATACACACTATTTAAATGTTTACCATTATAGCTTGAATCAAATATGCATTTCATAACATTTTCAAATTAGAATACCTCATAACTAAACCAAGTTTTAAAAACTCAAAGATTGTGTGATATTAAATTTAATTAGAAAAGCATTAATGTGCTTTCTCTTTTACTTTTCTATGTATTTGACTTTCACTGTGTTGGCCTAGGGCATCCTCTATAGGAAGAACACAATTTCTTACAGGAGAAATGAAAAGAGAAAGAAAATATTAATACCTAATTTCTGGGAAGCAGATAGTTACTCAGTGAAAATATAATTTTCTTGCACATTAACCTATTGTATCCCAATATATCCTGGTAGCCATTTTGCCTTCTTCACATATGAAAGCCCAAGACTGGCTAGTGTTAGTAGATTTCCTTTAGAAGAGTTGTTACCTCTTCCACATAGAACCTGGAAGGCAGAAGCCTTGCAGCTAGATAGTTGAAGGAAGACAATAAAAAGAAAGTGAAAGAAGAGACTGCTTTTTCTAGCCTGAGTGTTGGTACAAAGAATAGGGGAGAGGAGAAAAAAAAAAAGAATAGGGGAGAGGAGAACAAGAGAGTGATGTGAGTGTGTCCCTAATTTCCTCTCCTCAAACTTTGGCTCCAAGAGGTCCCTGGCAACCAGTAGACCAGGAAGATGACCACTTACCAAAGGATGCCATGTGGGTCCAGGATTGGCAGTTCCCCCTGATGTCATAGCCATTTAAGCTACTTCCATGGGCTTATGTACCTATGTGCTATCATAAGAGGGGAGGAGAAGGCAAATAGACTGCTTGATCACTACATGAAGGGACCGATTATAATATTGCCCTGGAAAAGTTAAAGTAGATTGGGCATTTACTTATATTTCTTCCCATGAAGAAATCCAAATTAGCTTAAATACAAAATAAATAAATTTTTCTCTGCACATCTGAGTATAATGTAAGCTAAATTTTATGACCCAGCCTTAATTGTAATAAGAACTACAAGAGAAGATCACTATGTCCAAGATGTTTGATTTTAAAAAATCATCTGAGAGTATCATTTGTTAAATCAATAACTAAGGATCAGCTTACAGCAAGACACTTTATGATATTAAAATATTAATGATTATTCTTATCATGATTATATTTACATTGCTCTTTTCTTCTGAGAACTCTAAGATATTCACATGCTTTAACTCATTATTGCCTTCATATTAAATAGAAAACTCGAAACCCATTTAATGATCAGAAAAATAGTTTAGCTGTACTGCCAGTTATAGTTTAATAATACAAAACAGTTTTTCTGATTTGCTACCAGTGTTTGATACCTTTATCAGTTCATGTTTTTCTTTATATTCTCAAATATAACTTTTTCTGTAAATAATTTGCAAATGGGAGGGTTCAATGAAATAGATTATAAAATACTTAGCTTGAGCAGTATTTCCACCACTACACATTAAACTACTGGTTTTTTTTAAATGTTCATGTTGTTGGGATTTATGTCTAAGTCTTACAGGAATGTCAGATTGAATGAAAGTAGCAGTTAAGTTCATTTATACACCTAAATGTATATAAGAATGTCAAAGTGTGGTCCAGAGCTTATTTCATCTGCAAGGTCCTCCTGGCCATTCTAAAATTGATACTTTATTACAGATACTATTTATGTAAATGGTAATGACTATTCCAATTTAACCCTAATTTACTTTTAATAGGAAAAAATAAACAACATCTATTCAGTTTCTCAGCTAGATTGGGATGGCTTTTTCCACTCATTTCTTTGAAAGGTCTCTGTGTTCACACAGTGTAATTAATGGGGGCATGAGTGGGAGAGTGTTCAGTGGCAAGCCTTTTGTCCCCCTGATGTGGCTTATGGATTGGAATAATGAAGGACAGCTATCCAGGCCAATTCTTAATTTCCTTGTTATTTCAACATTTTATTTGAATGGTGGTCGGAGCTATTACTATAATTTACTAAATCTTTTCTTTCATATAGTTATTTTGAGGGTAATTATTAGAAGAGCTAATATATACATCTGTACAGAGAAATTTTCTAATTGCATACATCAGCTTCTTTAGAATGTTTTGTACATAAATTTGAGCTTTTATGACCAGTAAACACACCAATTTAAAAAGTATGCACACAAAAAATCAGTCCTAGTCCTAGCTCAATCATTCTGCTGGACACCTGCAGAGAGGAAAAGTCCAGTTAGTGCTAACTTAGGCATGTGGCTCATTGTGAGCCTTGCCGAACTTGGCCTGCTGACCCATGCTGTGAGGTGCATGCAAGTCTCATAACAGCCTTTCAGTCCATCACATTCAGTGTTTAAATAACTAAAACCTTATTTTACTTTTGTTCTGAGTTCTTAGCTACCCAGCATCAGCAGGGCTATCAATCTTTTCATAGGGATGAAAGATAATTTAGGAGCAAGAGATGTCCTCCTAAAACAATTTACGCGAAGAGTGAAATGAAGTTGGGTGCATGAACCCAGAATTGCTTCAACCTTCAGAAAGAGCAGAAGGGTTAACCAATTTATGTGCTAAGAGAAGAGAAACTTTATACATAAAGCTGCACCACACGTGTACAATCTCAAAGACAAGGCAAGATTTCCGGTCTGTGGTTTTCCTTTCATTCACATGTGACCTCCCACTTTGAGTCTTAAAACTGTTAGACTGTAAGCTATGTAAGGGCAAAGACTTCCTTATTCATCTTTTAACCTCAGCTCTGAGCTTAATGCTGGCACCCATCATTGAACGAATATTTTATGAATTAATGATTGTGTGTTTTGAGCCCATAGCAAAGCAAAGAACTGTCTCCCCAGGGAGCATCCTAACCACTCTGGTTTGGCACTGCCCAATTTGAATCGATCGTTGCTCAAATGAACTCTTAAAAATTTTAATATGCCTCAATTTATCTTTTAACAGCTCAGGTGTCAGAAGAAGGAACTGAAGGAGACACCCCGATGGCCCCCAGGAGCAATGAGCAACCATGTGTAGATACCTCTTGAGTCTCTTGAGCTTGCTACTTCCTTGCTGTCTCTGGAGGTCATGGGTAAGTCCCTCTCAGATCCTAAATCCTACCTCTGTGGCTTTTGCATTATGAGCTTTCAGACTTTATTTGGGCATTTCTTTTTCTGGATGCAGTCGAATTGAATCCAGGTGGGACTAGTTCCAACTTAGGAACCAGACTGCATCCAGTGTGAGGCCTCAGGTTAATAAAATTTTGAGGCTGAACAAGTAGATTAACCTTACCAAAGATAATCCTGAATAACAGTGGCCATAGTAGAGAACTGTTAACCATCTTAGATAAGCTTATCCATTTACATGGTACCCTAGAGAAAAAGGGGTTTCAGCCAAGCACTCACTATAAAAAGTAAAGGGAAACTGATTTTACCTCCCCTACAATTTCCGGTGACCAGTATGAGACCTGATGGGACACCCAACTGGCTCCTGAGCCTACAGATGGCATCCTGAGGAAATTGGCAGAAGCCAGCAAAGGCTAAGAATTCTTGCCAAAGTCAGCTCTCACAGATCTCTATCTTTGGTGCCAGGATGAGAAAGGAAGGTAAATTTCACATTATCCTTTCTTTTTTAAATTCAGATTGGCAGGAAAGAACACCGGTTATGGATCCTTTCTCTTCCAGGAGCATCTATTGCCTTCTTGTTTGTCACACTTTGTGTACTGATAATTTGGCTTGGCAACCATCAGTTTGGGGGCCCCAATATATGGCTAGACAGAAATGTGGGCAGCACCTCATTTGTGGCTAGACATGGCTGGACAGAAATATTGGTTGCCCTTCAAATCCCCTCATAAATGTTTTTAATATTTTATATCCTTTGGGCATATGAATTACCATGAATTCTTCCACATTCTATAGACCATTATAAAGAGTAATTAGCCTGAAATTCAAGAAAATTTTGACATAAAGATGTACAAAAATCACATATGTAATCCAACTGCTTTTTTTTAATCACTTCCAAAATTGCATCCT
This sequence comes from Mirounga leonina, assembly GCF_011800145.1. NCBI lineage: Eukaryota > Metazoa > Chordata > Mammalia > Carnivora > Phocidae > Mirounga > Mirounga leonina. Next base: position 31,291,895 of record NW_023270415.1, on the reverse strand, counting down.
AGATAGATATTTTTAAATATTCAGCTGCACATATACATGTATTCTTTTTGAATGATCATATATGTCAGCCTATAAAGCTCTCAAATAGATTTTTTCTCTTTTTTATCAGTGTATAGCCAATATTATTGTAAAACTAAATATCTGAAGTAAAGCTAAAGCTACATATCCGAAAAGAATAACTTCCAAAGTTAGAAACAAAAGATGCTAGAATGTGACCTTTTTTAAAAAAAAAAAAAATTATTTATTTATTTGACAGAGATATAGCGAGAACAGGAACACAAGCAGGGGGAGTGGGAGAGGGAGAAGCAGGCTTCCCCGCAGAGCAGGGAGCCCGATGCGGGGCTCGATCCCAGGACCCTGGGATCACGACCCAAGCCGAAGGCAGACGCTTAACGACTGAGCCACCCAGGCACCCGTAGAATGTGACCTTTTTGTATGAAAATTATTCTTTTATCGCAATCTTCCATCTCTTGTCAGAACTCAGACGTGGCAAGTTTTCCACCCCACACACAAACATGTCACTTTACCGCATGATGCTCCTACAGCAGAATAGTGATAAAGAGGCAAGACAGACTTATCTCAGGTCAAAATAATTATTAAAGAATATACATGTAGCCTACATTCCTAGGACAAGATATTCATGTGTCTCTTTGTCTAATTCAGTTTTACATACAAACTACTCTTTTCAGGAATATATGCCAGCCCTGCCTTTGCTGTGCACAGTCTTATAACAAGCAGGGCTATTATTGATATCTCCCTATCAAATTCACCATCTACAGATTATATCTAAATCCCACCAAAAATAATACTATCTATACTTTAATAAGAGTTTATTTAGATTCATAAAAAGTTGAAGCCCGCAATTTTATACTACGTTTATTAGCTTTTTTTCTATGCAGAAATACTGTATGCTCCCTGAGGCAGAGACTGTTTCTAACTCATCACAGATCTCCATCCAGGGTTTGGCACAGAGGAAGAACTCAATACATGTTTGTTGAATAAATGCATTTTTTAAATAGAAGGATTTCTTACTTGTCTGAAAAGATTGAAATTATGTATTAACCATGCTTGCCTTTTGGAGACAAATATTTAAGCCAATATTCATTTGATTCAGTCATTGTACAAGGCCAGCCTATCCAACAAAGACAGAGCTTTCAATCTGACATAGTTGAGTTGTGTGTTCTTATCATTTTAAAGGGAATGAAATGTCAGTTATGTCTAAACTATCTGGATGTGTTGATTGGACATGGAAAACTTTTACACAGATCAGGGGTGCCTGGGTGGCTCAGTCGTTAAGCGTCTGCCTTCGGCTCAGGTCATGGTCCCAGGGTCCTGGGATCGAGCCCCGCATCAGGCTCCCTGCTTGGCGGGAAGCCTGCTTCTCCCTCTCCCACTCCCGCTGCTTGTGTTCCCTCTCTCGCTGTATCTCTCTCTGTCAAATAAATAAAAAATCTTTAAAAAAAAAAAAAAAACTTTTACACAGATCAGATATTCACACATATCCTTACATTACTTTGCTAATGTAGAATCAAATATCTGTTTCAATGTTTTTTTTATTTATATCTACTGTCCATTCTTACCTATCAAATAAAAAATGGATTAATTTTTTGTGTGTGGTTTTCAATGAGGCTTAACATATTTCAAATGTATAAGCTATTTTATTTCCTCTTCATGTATGATTGTTATTTATATTACTCATAGAAGTTGCTTAGTAATTATGGGGGTTGTTCAATGTATTCCTTTATATTTTCTATTATATAGTCTCACACCTGCAATTAAAGCAAATTTTATTTCCTTTTATACAATAACTAGGTCTTCTCTTTCTAGTTTATGTCTTATTTTCCTCAAAAGATTTCATAAAAAATTAGGAAAGATTAACATTAGCTTGTTTTCGGACTCTAAAACAAATAATTCTAGTGAGTCACTATTACGTATAATACAGATTTTTGGTTAAAGATAGGCATTATGTATTAGTTCAATATCTTATTCCTGGCTTTCTAACAGTTTTTAATTTTTAAACCATCAGGAATGAATATTAAATTGGGGGCACCTTTTTAAATGATGATATGAAATGCATTTTTTAAATCTTTTAATGTGATATATATATATGTATGTACACACACACACACAGTCGTTATATTTTAGACAAATGAACTATATTTGAATTTTCCTGGGGTAAACTTTGCTTGGTCGAGATGGCTGATTACTTTTAGGAATTTTTTACTTTACTTTGCTGATGTATCATTAGGATTTTCTCATTTATATTCAATATAAAAGAAGACACATAATACGTGTGTGTTTGCCAGACTTAAGTATTGGAAATATGTTCCTTTTTTAAATGTTCATGATAATGAAGACATATTTTAATGTTTGCCAGTTGGAAAGGTGTTCTCACAAATTCCCCCATATCGTATTTTTCCGATGCACTTCAAGTCATCTTTCAAATATTAAACAAAAAGATAAGTTGGTCACAGCTCAAAGTCACAATGTCTAGTAAGCATTTACCTAGTTTTGTCTTCAGGATTTAGTCTTGCCCCCTTTCTTTAGTTCCCTGGTCATGGGGCATCAAATATTTTCCTAAAAAAGTGGATGATCTTTTTGTGAAGGGGGTGGCTAAAGTCAGGAAAGTCAGCAGTTCCCAGAGGGCCCAGCTCTGATATCATAGTTCAAGACAGAGGGCTGTCGTTCTCTGGCCTTCTTTCCACTGAGCTGTTTCTTTACTGAGAATGGTAGCAGTACAGTGGAAGCAGAAAGAGGCAACCGAGGAGGCACCAGGGGAGGTGGAAACGTGGAGTTTCACACGTATGTCTAAGAGTGAGAATGTCCATGCAAATTTATTGTTCAAACCATGCAATTATGTAAGTGACAGAGAATGTTGAAAATAATTAAAATTATATAATTTTGAAATATTATTTATTAAATAGCCTATAAAATAGTCCTGAATCAAAAACGATTTTCTTTTTTTAAAGATTTTATTTATTTATTCATTTATTTGAGAGAGAAAGAAAGTACAAGCAGGGGGAGCGGCAGGCAGAGGGAGAGGGAGAAGCAGACTCCCCACTGAGCAGGGAGCACGATGCAGGGCTCGATCCCAGGACCCTGGGATCATGACCTGAGCTGAAGACAGACGCTTAACTGACTGAGCCACCCAGGTGCCCCCAAAAACTATTTTCAAAACTAAAATTCTTTCTAAAACTATATATCCATGTATAATAAGGTAATTTAAAAAAAGTATGTTGACTATCTGAATGTAACAATTAAAATAAGCAAAATAATTTTAGTAAATTTGCCACATATTCTAACCAGTTTTCTTAATCATATCTACCTCTCATAGCATGACACTGATATATTTCAGGAGAAAAAAAAGCATTTTCTCTGATAGAGTCTTTTCTATATAAAATCATCAGTCTTTTTCACAGTTGCCTTTTATTGATTTTAAAGTTCTTTTTTTTTTAAAGATTTTATTTATTTATTTGACAGAGAGAGAGACAGCAAGAGAGGGAACACAAGCAGGAGGAGAGGAAGAGGCAGGCTTCCCACTGAGCAGGGAGCCCGATGCGGGGCTCGATCCCAGGACCCTGGGATCATGACCTGAGCCGAAGGCAGACGCTTAACGACTGAGCCACTCAGGTGCCCCGATTTTAAAGTTCTTAACACATCCAATTGACTTCTGTGATTTATAATCTTTTTATTTTATTATTTTTAATAAAGATAATTGACATATAACATTACATCAGTTTCAGGTATACAATATAATCATTCAGTATTTGTATAAATTGAAAATGATCACCATAATAAGTGTAGTTAAAATCCATTACCATACACAGTGCAAATTTTTTTTTCTTGAGATGAAAACTACTCTCTTAGCAACTTTCAAATATGCAATACAGTACTATTAACTATAGTCACCATGTTGTACATTACATCCCCATGACTTATTTATTTTATAACTGGAAGTTTGTACCTTTTGACCCTCTTTACCCATTTCACCCAGTCCCCAATGACAAAAGTCCAAACATGAATTTATCTTTCCTCTTTCCAATATACGAAATTATTGTGATTCACTCATTATATTTGTTCATAATCATATTCATGTTAGAATCATTGTGAAAATATTTACGAGAATTTACTGATATGTTATTAATAGTGAATAAACCATCTAAAGCTAGAAAGAAAAATACAAGTATTAAAAGTCAATATAAGCCATGTGAAGAAGAGGCAAGAGAGACCCCCAGACCAGCCAAAGCCTGCCCACCGTCTCATCCCTGCATCCAGCGCCTACCACCTGTGGCTGTCACCACCATGTGCAAGAAAAAGGCTGAAGGGGGCGCTAAAGGAGATAAAGCCAAGGTGAAGGATGAGGCACAAAGATGTGCAAGGTTATCTGCTAAACCTGCTCCTTCAAAGCCAGAGCCCAGGCCCCCCCAAAAAGGGAGAGAAGGTACCCAAAGAGAAAAAGGGGAAATCTGATGCTGGCAAGGATGGAGATAACCCTGCAAAAAACCGAGAGGCCAAAACAGACCAGGCACAGAAAGCTAAAGATGCTGAAGATGCCAAGTGAAGTGTGTGCATTTTTGATAACCGTGTACTTCTGGTGACTGTACAGTTTGAAATACTGTTTTTTATCACGTTTTATAAAAATGCAGGATTTTGTTTTATTTCTTTTTTAAGCTATGTTGTTAACACACAGAAGACTTCATTGTTGTTTTGGGGGAAGGGCATATGTCACTAATAGAATATCTCTGAAGCTAGATTGATTCGGGAAGAAACACCCTTCCCTTCTATTTTTGAGAAACTTCCTCTTGGTTCCCAGGAAGAGGGATTCCTTCATGTTGACACACATTAACCACCTTGGCACAAACACCTTGTAGTGTGGAAAAACTAAAATTCATTTTTATGTCCTCTTGTCCCTCTCTACCTTCAACATAGACTTAACTCCCTTAAACCAGAGACCTATTGGAACCTGACTCCCAAAAATGGTTTCCAGCATGTTAGGCAATCTGGACTTTACAGTGTCACCACGGAGATGGCATTCCTCAAAAGAGTTCCGTTTTTAGCTTGTGAATCTTCAGATTGATAATTCTGCCATTTTCATTTCATTGCATCAAAGTCAAGGTCGGCTTATGAAAAGTTGTTAAGCAACATGCTAAATGTGAAATGTCAACCCTCACTGTAAACTTTCCCTGTTCGGAGCATCACTTGAAGACTTCATTGGGTTTTGTAGTAGCTTTCTGATTTTGACAGTCCACTGAAGAAGGGGGTTGGAAAGTTGTTGTATACTGTTAATGATTGCCCATGTCCTGCCTGAAATACCATGACTGTTTATGAAAAGTATCTTTAATGAAGCTGGATACAGTTAGGGTTGGGAAAAATAAATAAAAGTCAGTATACAAAACAGAAAAAGATTTGTAACAGTATACGCAAATTTTCTTTTCATTTCTTTTTTTCTGAGAAACGTCATGCTAATTATTGATTATTTAGCTAAGTGTTCTCCCTGCACTAGAAATGTGCACTTACAGAGAGAGGAACATAGAAGAAATTTCCCTTTTCATTTGCCATTGTCTCCTTCTGTGTCATTCCCCAGATTCTCTCCTATAAAGAATTCATTCTATAACTCTAGTCTTTGCAATTCATTGCTTTGAAAGTTAAATAATGCACAGAGGGACTCTACATTTTCAGAAAATACAGGTCCTACACATTCAGCAAAACTGCATAGCATTTTGCAGAACCTGTATCTTTAGTATTTTTGTGATTACATTTTCTGATATATTCATTGAATATTCTTGTTATACATAGGTTTTCTATTTTATCCTGAACCCTATATACATGAATAGATTTATGGCATTTAAAGTAGAAACTAGAAATGTAGCCCTACATATTTTATCACATGTTATTTAACTGATACATTGGGTCATATTATGTATATCAGAATAAATATCTCAAGATAGATTCTGTTTAAGAAATCTCTTTTAGGGGCGCCTGGATGGCTCAGATGGTTGAGCGTCTGCCTTCGGCTCAGGTCATGATCCCGGCGTCCTGGGATCAAGTCCCGCGTCGGGCTCCCTGCTCCTTGGGAGCCTGCTTCTCCCTCTGCCTCTCTCTCTCTGTCTCTCATGAATAAATAAATAAAATCTTTGAAAAAAAAAGAAATCTCTTTTAATTATTAGTATACACACAGACACACACACACACACACATCCAAACACACACACACACGGAGATTTTGTATGCTAAATTTTATTTTAAGCATTTACATAAATAGTTAAAACTGTACAATTCTATTACTACTTGAATATGTACTTATATTTAGCCAAATTTTAAAGTCCACTTGGGATCACTTGAAAGCATTAGCTCTGACCAAAACTAAGCAGAAAAAGCAAAACTTAGGCAAAATTAAAACACATTTGTTGACTTTTCTCTATCTTTTAAAGTCACCAAAGTAAACTTCTCCAAGCTTAAACACTTTATCCTTATTTTTTAATATTTTTGTGACTGCTTATTCTTCTAAACTCAAGACTATAATAACTTCATATTCTTTTCTCTCTCATAGCCAGGTTATTTGGGGATGAATTGTGAAGAGGGTAAAGAAAAAAATTTCCTTTTCTTGAAGAACTGCCTGGGACACTCTATATATAAGGTCTCATTTCACCATTATAAAGTCTGTTGACTCTGAAATTATTTTTAAGAAATGCAATTAATGTTGCATTTGGACTAAGTGATATATTGGGGAAAGAAATGAGATTACAAAGGAGACAAAGGAGTATGCTGTCAAGAGCTTGAAAGAACCTCAAACCTTTTATGATATAATGTAGTCCTTATTCCCTTTGCTAATTTCTTTTATACTCTAATGAAATTACTCTCTGCTTTGATTATTTTCTTCTTCCTTTCCAACTTCCATGCACATAATAAAAACCTCTTTCAGATCTCTAGATCTGACTATGTTATTGCTTTCTTTTTTAAAAAAAAGACTTATTTATTTGAGAGAGAGAGCACGAGCGGGGGTGGGGGACAGAGAGGAGAAGAGGGAAAGGGAAAAAGAGAATCTCAAGCACACTCCCGGCTGAGTGCGGAGCCCAACATGGAGCATGATCTCACGACCCTGAGATCATGACCTGAGCTGAAATCATGTGTCAGATGCTCAACCGATTGAGCCACCCAGGTGCGCCTATCATTGCTTTCTTAAAATCTTTTAATGGTTCTTTTCCAACTATGGACAAAATAAAATGTGTCAACATGACTATTATATGTGGCACTTGCCAGTCTGCCACTTTTTCTTCATTATATTCATTCATTCAATAAATAAGTGGTTTAAATGTCTACACTGAGAGAAAATATAGCATAGTGATTTAGAACACAGGCTCAGGAAGCAGGCTGCCTAGATTTTTAGAAGTTACCCTGCATGATAGTTGTGTGAGATGGAGCAAGCTACCAAAACCTTCTAAGTCTTGGTTTCTTTATTTATAAAATGAAATAGGAATAGGCCCTGCAATATAGGGCTATATGGAAACTAAATTAGACAATCAGTGCAATGTATGTAGAATAATGCCTAGGACTTTGTGAGCACCCAGTAAGTGCAGACTAGGATGGTGGTAATGGGCCTGGTCTCTAATGGATAACTGTATATAACAGACTGAAGAGAAGCAAATATTGATGACAAAAGGAGAGATGAGTTAGGTGCCTATTGTGATAGATCTGATAATAGATGATGTTAGTCTGGAGTAGAGTGGTAGAGTTGAAATGGAACAAAATTAACATATTCAAGAAAAATTTGATTTTAGCACATATAAGATTTAGTAATATATTAGTTTTGTGGAATTAGAGGAAATGTCAAGGATCATTTCCATTTTTTTTATTTGCATGATAGGATAAGGAGGACTATGTTTGAAGGGGGGCAAGGGCCAGGAAGCAGGACAGAAGATCCTGGAGTTGGTTTTGTACAGGTTGAATTTGATATGTCTTTGAATGAGCAGAGGATAAATGTCAAGTAAGTAACTGGATATACTGGAAAGTGTAACTGAGGAAAAAACATCAGCAGTGGAATTTCATCTCTTATTAATCATCACCTGAAATGTATACTCCAACAACACTGACCTTTATAATGTCCCATAAGGTTTTTACATCTATGTCTTTTATCATGATATTCCTTCTTTCTGGAATGTCCTTGCCCAATCTTCATCTGGATACTAGGTTCACTTTAAGGCCCAGCTAGATGAAATCTCCAAAAGCTGTATCATAAGCAGCCTAGTTAGTCAATAAACTTATTTCCACTCCTCCTAGTTCACAGCTTCCACTGAGGTTAAATGTAGCCATCTAACTAAGTTGTGGTCAATAAACTATGCCTGCTTCCTGGCCTAGCCCATAAAGAATATACCTCGTCTTCCTTGTCCCTCACTGCCTGCCTGATGCACAGGATCCAATAGAACTCAGCCCCTAGGAGATGCCAGAACCATAGGATGGAAGCCTTTGAGACACCAAGTGAAAGGGGCCCCACCAAGTATACAAATATATAGCAAGGAATGAGCAGGAAAAAGTCCTACTCTATTAAACCACTGATATTTTGGAACTGTTCTGTAATTAGTCTAACCTGAAATCTTCCTAATTTTCCATGACAATATTAAATGTCCCTCTATGTTCACAAAGCCTCATGACATATTTTTATCATTATACTTTCCATATGGGGTTCCATATTGGCTTATACGCCTATGTCTTAAAAAACTTTAAGTTCTATGACAGCCAAGTCCATGTCTTTCTCTTCTTTTTATCCCTAGATCCTAACTAACATTTTAAGAATGAGAAAATGAATGAATTATTACGTTCATTCACCCAGATTTTCATGACATTTTCCCCAGACCAAGTTCAAAACACAAATTAACACCTATGCATTACTAGGGCTTCAATTCCTTAATCATTTATATAATTTATTTGTATTTATCTTCCTTGACTCTGTTTCCTAATATCTACAATCTTCTTGAGCTGTTGAAAAAAAACAAATTGAATTATCTTCCATTATACAGTTATTAAATAGACTTTGATATGTCAAAATTTACTTTTAGGACCAAAACTCTTCCTTATGAAATATCTTCATTTCATTGCTGCCTTTTTTCTTTCTACATTAAGAAACATTCTTTCTTTCTATTTCAGCCAAAGTAATAAGCCTTTAATTTTACCCTTTAGTTAAAACTAAACTTCTGCTCTAATATTTCCAAAACTATTCCAATTAATTTAAAAAAAGAACAACAAAAATTTTGGTCATAAATACTGAATACAAAAAAGTACATTCTGTTTTTTCTTAGCCCTGATGCCTTGCTGTTTTCTCAATTCAGCTTGGCATCTTAAAGTGCCATGAAATAATTAGAGAGATCACAGAAGGCTACCCCAATCCTTGGCTAGGGAACAAAACATGTCAGATCACCATATGCTACCCCTACACTTCAATGCAACCTCTGAAAACTCATAAATTTCCAACTTCAGCGTTTCTAAGCAACGACTTTAATATTTTCAACCACAAATTGGATGAAGGCCCCAGTGAAAGTAAAGGAAAGCACAAGGAAAATTCATGGAAATAACCCTAGGAAATGCCATGTGCACTCAGACACAAAAGAAGGGAAAGTGTGCCTCCTTAAAGGATGTCTGTCTGGTCTTCACAGTTAGTGAGTGTTGTCCTGCAATAGCAAATGCTTTAAATATCAACAATTTAAAAATGAAGCTTAATGATAAGATTTCCTCATACCCTGTTGGTGTATTTATTGTTTTAGTACATGTGACTTAAACATTTGGGTATAAAAGAATAATTTGACCCTTAGATCTGACTAATACTTTTCAGAGATGCAATTTTATATTTAAGCACTTAATATTGTTATTCATTTACTCACATGGTCAGCATGATGTAAAGATGTCTGAGTTTTACAAATAGGAAATTTACTATATAATAACATACAGAATATTCAACTTTTAATTTTGTCCAAGATTTATTAAACATACAGTCATGATTTCCTCTGAAAGATATTCAGCAAACCAGTGAAAATTTTGACATGAAGAAACACCAGTTTAATGACTGGTGTTGGGAATTAAACATGGAGGCAAAGAACATGACATCTAGATTTAGACTCATCTAGGTCTGAATTCTGATCCACCACCTATTAGCTGTGTGACACTAGTCCAGGCATGTAAACCCCACTCAGCTCTAAACTGGAGATTCTAATACCTATCTGGATTACTGTAATGATTAAATGAAAATATACATGAATTCTAAGCTAATATTAATTAAGACTATCATTATTATTTATTTATTATTGCCCTGTATCACCCTTCCCAATTAACTGTTCTTTAGGGAAAATAGTGTGAAAATATTTTATTCCTCCAAGAAATTAACTCTGTCTTTGTGAAATGCCAGTGTGAAATTCTTCAAGCAGCGGAAGAACTTGTCAGGGCATGTGCTAACCATTTATTCTTCCACACCCCTCAGACAATGGTTTATTTCCTGCTGTCATTTATTGTACTCTAATATATCAAAGATCTTTGGCTCATCTATTTTCTTTCTTTTTTTTTTTTTTTTTCAGAGACTGTCTGGCCACAGCAGTAATCAAACCTACCAAGTGGGCTTGTAATGAACAGAAATGTCACATATCCAGCAGGAATCTATACACAAATTAATCTCATCCTCTGCCAAAATCTTATTCCACTGTGGACTGCGTGCATTCCAGAGCAATACAATAATGCCTCTGGCCCTAAGTGCTTTGCCTCTGGCTCCTCTCTTCATGTCTACCGTTGTTTTATTAGAGGTGTCCTCTACTAGATGTTAGCTTTACTCTCTATTTATTATCACCCAGAAGCTAAGTTTATCCATTCAGGAACAAGGGAATACTTTTCTGGGCTTTTAATACAGTTTATATTTAGTTTGCAGCTTTGCTCTGAAAATCTCATAACTCCACTGAATATATTCTGTTAGTGACTAACACCTATGGCTTGTATAATACTTTTGACTTTTCAATATCTTTTCACACAAATTTCATTTGATTCTCAGAACCATCCTGCAAATTAGACTAGACAGGTACTATAATACCTCAAGAGAATGTGATTGAAAATTGAATAACTTACCTAAGGCTATAAAGTGTATTGATGTCTGACTCAGGTCTCCTCTGACGGTGTCTTTTCTTACATATTACTTTATATTTTTGTAATACAATAGCAAGTGATCAATAATGGGCAGAGATATTTCATAACATGGCTGGAACATTTGGTATATTGTGAGTTTTGTTTTATACATAGTTTTTAATAATCTGGTTTTCTTTGTAATCTCAAATTGTGTGTAAAGATAGTAAACAATTAGATTGCAGCCAGCAAATACTAATTTTGATTGTTGTCATGAGTACTATATATCATTGAAAACAATTGTGATGAATGACATAACCTTACATTTTGTGATATGCGATGTATAATAAGAAATATATAGTTGATCTTTTTCCCTGTTCCTGGCACAGAGTTCCTAAAACTCTTGGAATTTCCTAAGTGATAAGAACAATAAAAGTGTCTTGATATTCACAACAAGCTCCTTTCCACTACAACTGAGTTTATGTTAATGAAGTGACTTTGGGAAAGCACCTAAGAATGGGGGCTCACTGTCATGGCAGACCACCCCCAGACCTCCCAGGGAGGGGAGAGGGACTGGAGATTGGGTTCAATCACCAATAGCCAGTGATTTAATCAATCCTGCCTATGTAGTAAAGCCTCCTTAAAAACCCAGAAGGAGGGGTTTTCAAGTACTTCCTGGTTGTGAACACATGGTAATTTGGAGAGAGTGGCTACTCAGAGAACAAGGAAACTTGGTATCCTTTCCCCACACCTTGCCCTATGCATCTCTTCCATCCGGTTTATAAACCAGGAATCTAGTAAGTAAAATGTGTCTCTTGAGTTCTGTGAGCACTCTAGCAAATTAATTGAAACCAAGAAGCCAGTTGTTCAAACCTCTGATCTATAGAAGCAAATGTGACAACCTAAGCATGCAACTGGCATCTGAAAAGAGGGAGCAGTCTTGTAGAACTGAGTCCTTAACCTGTGAGATCTCCAAGTAGATGTGTCAGAACTGAGTTGAATTGTAGGACACCCAGCTGATGTCAGAAAATTGCTTGGTAGTGTAAAAACCACCCCTCCATACACATTGTAATTGGAGTCAAAATTTTACATCTATACATTTTAATAGTTGAAAAAAACTTTCATAATCATTATTTCATTTGGAAAATCACCATAATATTGTAAGAAAGATAGAGCAATTATTATTCCCATGATAAATGTTCAGGAAATCTGTATTAAATGAATGGTGAATGAGTCCATTTTTGATGAGGAAGCTGACTGTTATGCTCTGAACCTATTTCTTCTTGAGGCCAGTTCGTCTGACTTGGTGTGAAAGATTCTTTCCATTCATGCTCCATGTTAGTTTGAACATAGTCATAATTTCATTTAGGCATTTAACACTGACTTTATTTTATGACACTGTGGGAGCCATTGCACCAAGAAAACGAGGTAGATCTGGTTTCTGTAATCTAGAAACTTACATTCTAACCAGAATACATGGAGGCAAGCATATGAGTGCAAAAACACACAGAGGCATAAAGGATATCTACAACAATGAATTATTGAGACATATGGATGCCCAGTGGTTCTGTTTATGGCTAGAAATAAATATTATCATGTGGAATTCTGAAAAGTTAAAAGACCCATTATCTATGAATGTCCATCAATAGTCAACACAAAAAAGAAGCTGTGGGAAAGCTATGTTCTGACCTGGAATAGGGAAGCTGGCAGATCCCTATGTAATTTGGGAAGAGTTTGAAAGAGGTAAAAACTTGAGGTCACTTAAATAAAAGTAGGGAGGCTAGAGAGGGGGAAAAACAAAAAGAGAGAAGAAACCAGAGTAAAAGTAAACTACTCCTAAAAGAATGGAGCAAAGAACTTGGTGGATCTTCCCCCCAGAAAAAAGCTAAAAAACAAAGTGGTGAAAAATATTAAAAAAAAAAAAAACAATCGGGCGCCTGGGTGGCTCAGATGGTTAAGCGTCTGCCTTCGGCTCAGGTCATGATCTCAGGGTCCTGGGATCGAGTCCCGCATCGGGCTCCCTGCTCCTTGGGAGCCTGCTTCTCCCTCTGCCTTTCTCTCTCTCTCTCTCTCTCTGTCTCTCATGAATAAATAAATAAAATTAAAAAAAAAAAACCAACAATCATTTAAAGTCTCTGAAAATTGTCATAAGGGTACACAGAAAATGCATAAAAATTCATTCAAAAAATTACTAAATATTGGTAAGAACAAGGAGAGTCTGTACAATTTGGTTTCATTTCATCATTTCATTATCCACCTTTACTCCCTAGCTCCATATTATAAAAGCTCTACCCTAGGCACTTGTAGCCAAGAAGACAGGGTTCCCTCTTTCCCAGAATATATGATATCATCCCAGGAGGGGCAAGTGCTGGCATTTCTCATCCCTTCCCACTGTCCCCCTCCCCTGGCCCCTGTAGAAGCTCTATTCCAGGCAGGTGTTGCAAAGATGATCCTGGTCTCTCTTTTCTCATCTCACCCCAATTCTGCCCCAGGTGGAGGAGGTGGTGGATACTGGGGTCCATCACTTGGACAAGGTGCAGCTTGAAAGCATTCCCAAATGACACACAGTCCCATCAATACAGGGCAAAACTCAGAATGGCAACAGGGGCTGACAAGTTTGAATTTTACTGAGGTCCTCTGACTCATGGTTAAAGAAATTCTCCACCCTTTGTGTTCTGAAAATGGATTACTACAAAGAAATACACTTTCCTATAAGACACAGTTGTTTACTTATGACAAGACCAGACACAGACGCTCTAAATTTCCATTCTGTGCCTCATAAATATTTGCCAAACTATTTGTCCTCACTGATTAATCCAGAACAAAATATTTGTTAACCAACTTTAGTTAAATTTCTCTCCTTACCGCTTACTCCTGAACTTTGGCCTACCCTTGGGCTGAGCCAGCATACAAGGTCTCCTAAACATGCTGAAAATAGGCTGACATCAGGAAAATTCTCTGATCTGCCCTCTTATTGTTCTACCCTTTCATCCCACCTACCCACATTCACTTCTTTCTAGCCTTGTTCCCTCCTCCCTATAAAAGAAAAATTATTTTTGTCCAGTCCTGGTTGATATAGTTGTTGCATTCTCCCTATTGCAACAGTCCCTTTCCTCCCCTTTGCAATAATCCCATCAAAAAGTCTCTCCTTACCTATGTCTGATTTTTTTTTTTTGGCTGGGCTTAAATACAATTTCTCACCAAATACTGAGTGAACAATAATCTACTCTAACCCAGCCAAAATTTAAAATAATATCACAGTCATCCTGGGAGCATGGGGAAGATTAGGTGCATGCCCTAGTCCCAGACTAACAAGGGGACAAAGAGCATAAAAAGTCCCTGAACTGATATAGGAGCCTTTAAGCACACATGCATACCAACAGTAAAGAATAAAAATATAACTGACTAAGGGGGCTTAAGAATAACTTTAATCAATAAAATTTTATGCCAGTCCAGAAGCTTCTCCTAAGTAGCTCTGATAAAAGATAAATAAAGAGCAATGATCATCAACATCATCATCATTATCTTAGCAGGGATGTCAGAGGCTGCACATGGCAGGGGGAAAGGACTTTACAGAATTTGTTAAGTCAAGTCACTAAGTAAATAAACAAATGACCAACACCAAACAATAACACTTCTAGGGGATCAGTTGCTACAATATATTATCTAAAATGTCTAGCTTTCAACAAAATGTTAGGAGATACACAAGGAACCAGGAAAATGCGAACCATACTCAGGGGCGAAAAGCAGAAAATAGAAATTGCCTTTGAAAAAGTTCAGACGGTGAACTGAGCAGATGAAGATTTCAATCACTGATTATAAATATGTTCAGAGAACTAAAGGAAACCATGCATAAAGAGTCAAAAACATATATAATAACAATTTACCATCAAACAGAGAATATCAATGAAGAGGTATAAATTATTTAAAAAACAAAAGGCAATTCTAGACTTGAAAAGTACAATGACTGAAATGAACACTTTACTAGAGAGGCTCAAAAGCAGATTGGAACTGGCAGAAGAAAGAACCAACAAATGTTAAGAGAGGTCAAAGGACATTGGGCGCCTGGGTGGCTCAGTCGGTTGAGCGACTGCCTTCGGCTCAGGTCATGATCCTGGAGTCCCGGGATCGAGTCCCACATCGGGCTCCCTGCTCAGCAGGGAGTCTGCTTCTCCCTCTGACCCTCCCCCCTCTCATGTGCTCGCTCTCTCTCTCTCATTCTCTCTCTGAAATAAATAAATAAAATCTTTAAAAAAAAGAGAGAGATCAAAGGACATCATGCAATATGAAGAACAGAAAGCAGAAACAATGAAGAAAATTGAACAAAACCTAAAAGAAATGTAGGATACCATTACACATATCAACATACATGTAATGAGAATACCTAAACAATTTTTAAAAGGAGGAAAGAGAAAAAAATATTTGAAGAAATAATGTCTGAAAATTTCCTTAATTTGATGGAGAATGTTACTTAACAAACGTTAAGTATAATAAATTCATAGAGATCCATAGTTGAAGTGTTAAACGACAAAGAGAATATCTTGGAAGCAACAAGAAAAACAACACATCATGTACAAAGGATTGCAGTAAGATTTATATCTGACTTCTCATTAGAAACAATGGAGAACAGAGAGCAGTGGGATCACATTTTGAAAATGCAAAAAGTCAACCAAGTGTCTTACAGCTAATAAAATTATCATTCAAAAAAGAAGGTGAAATAAAGATGTTCTCAGATAATATCTGATTATAAGGTTGCTAGGAGATCTTCCTTACAAGAACTACTAAAAGAAGTTCTTCATGCTGGAAGCAGTTAGCATCAGCCAGTAATTGAAATAGACAGACATTAAAAAAATAAAAACGAGTGTTCATAAAGGTGATTATGTAGGTAATCACAAAAGACAGTATAAGTGAATATTTCTTCAACTAAAGAGTCATTTGGACTAATTTAAGAAGCTGCATAAATTAATGTGTGTAAAGTTGAATAGACTTTTGAAAGTGGGGTTGGCAAAATAATGTCCTCTCCCCAAGATGTCCACATCATGATCCCATGATCTCGGGAACCTGTAAATAGTTACCTTACATGAAAAAGGGGATTTTGCAAATGTGATTAAGATGAAGGATTTTGAGACAGGAAGACTATCTGGATTTAATCAAATGGGCCCAATCTAATTACATGAGTCTTCAAAAATAGAGACCCTCTCCCAGTTGAGGTTGATTAGAGGGAATGTGATTATGGAAGGAAGATCAAAGGGTTGCAGTGTAAAAATAACTTAATATGTCAAGGCTGGTTTCAAAGGTGAAAGAAGAGAACCATGAGCAAATGTGGACATTCTGTAGAATATGGAAAAGGCAAGGAAACTTATTCTCACCCAGAGCCTACAGAAAGGAACATAGCCCTGCCTATGCCTTGATTTCAGCTCAGTGAGACCTGTCTCAAACTTCTTATCTATAGAGCCATTTAAAATATAAATTTGTTTTGTTTTAAGCCACAATCTTTGTGGTAATAAGTTATGGCAGCACTAGATAACTATTATAAATGGTAAAATCTAGTGAGTAATTTTTAAATACCATGAAGAGTCAAATAGAACTCAGGTAGATTCAGATTGCTTCACTGGTGAATTCCATCAGACATCCAAAGAGAATTCGTATCAAGCCTTCTAAAATTCTTCCAAAAAATTGGGTAAAGGGAACACTTCTCAATTCATTCCATAAAGCTAGTATTATCTTAATACCAAAATCAGACAAAAATATCACAAGAATCTAAATATAGACCAATATCTCTTATGAATACAGATTGAAAAGTCTTCAACAAAATATGAGCAAATTAAATTCAGCAACATATAAGAATTATAAGACCAAGTGGGACTTGTCAGGAATGCAACGGTGGTTCAATACAAAATCATTCATATTAAAAGGAAAAAGGAAGGGGTGCCTGGGTGGCTCAGTTGGTTGAGTGTCTGCCTCTTTTTTTTTTTTTTAATTTTATTTATTTGAGAGAGAGAGAGCACATGAGAGGGGGGAGGGTCAGAGGGAGAAGCAGACTCCCTGCCGAGCAGGGAGCCCGATGCGGGACTCGATCCGGGGACTCCAGGTTCATGACCTGAGCTGAAGGCAGTCGCTTAACCAACTGAGCCACCCAGGCGCCCGAGTGTCTGACTCCTAATTTCATCTCAGGTCAGGAGATTGAGTCCCATGTCGGGCTCTATGCTCAGTGCGGAGTCTCTTCTCTCTCTTTTTCTCTCCCTCTGCCCCTGTCCCCCACTTGTGCTCTCTCTCTCTCTAAAATAAATCTTTAAAAAAAAATAAGGGTGCCTAGGTGGCTCCGTCAGTTAAGCGTCTGCCTTCAGCTCAGGTCATGATCCCAGGGTACTGGGATAGAGTCCCGCATGGGGCTGCCTGCTCAGCGGGAAGTCTGCTTCTCCCCCTCCCTCTGCCCCTCTCCCGGGCTTGTGCCCTCTCTCTCTCTCTCTCTCGTGCTCTCTCTCTTAAAAGAAGAAAAAAAAATTTTTTAAATAAAAATAGAATAAAAGGGAAAAGGAGAAAAACAAATATGATTATCTCAATGGAGGCAGAAGAAGCATATGACAAAATTCAACTCCCTTTCATGATAAAAACACTCGACAAACTTAGAAGAGAACTTCTTCAACCTGATAAAGGGCATCTATGTGAAACTCACAGCTAACATCATTCTTGGTGGTGAAAGACTAAATATTTTTCCCCTAAGACCAGGAACAGAACAAAGATATCTGTTCTTGTCATTTTGATTTAACACTGTAGTGTAGGTTCTAACAAGAGAGATTAAGCAGGAAAAATAATAATACACTGCGTCCATATTGCACTGGAAGAATTAAAGATAATTTTCTATTATTTTTTCTATTGTTTTTTTCTTTTTTCAAATTTCACACACACAGTAAGTCCATTAAAAAACTATAAGAGCTAATAAACAAATTCATCAAGATTCAGGATACAAAGTCAATATACAAAATTTAATTGTGTTTCTCTATACTAGCAAAGAACATCCTTAAAATGAAAGTAAGTAAACAATTTAAAATAGAATCAAAAAAAATAAAATACTTAGGTATAAATTTAACAAAACAAGTATAAAACTTGTATAAAGAAAACTATAAAACACTGCTGAAAAAAAGAGAATGCCTAAATAAATAGAAATACATTCCACGTTTATAGATCAGAAAACTGGTTGTTGTTAAGATGGCAATAGTCCCCCAATTAATCTACAGATTCAAAGCCATCCCTATTAAAATCCCAGCTGATCTTTTTGCAAATTTATGTGGAAATAAAAGGGACCCTGTGCAGAAAAAACAATACAGAAAAATAAGAATATAAGTAGGACTTAGACTTTCCATTTTCAGAACGTGCTGCAAATCTATGTTAATCAAATCAGCGTGGTATGGGCATAAAGATAGATGTAAAGATCAATGGAATAGAATGGAGCCCAGAAATAAACTCTTGACTTTATCATCAATTTTTGAAAAGTGTACCAAGACAATTCAATGGTGAAAGAACAGTCTTTGAACACATGGTACTGGAACAACATGATCATGGACCTAAATGCAAAAAGAAAGCAAAAATCTAAAAACTCTTAGAAAAAAAATTAGAGTAAATCTTTATGATCTTGGGTTAGACAAGGTTTCTTAGCTAGAATACCTAAAGCACAAGTGACAAAAGAAAAATATAGGTAAATAGAACTACATCAAAATTAAAATCCAAACTTTTGTGCTGCAAATGACACCATCAAGAAATAAAAAGACAATCCACAAAATGGGAGAAAATATTTGCATATCACATATTTGATGAGAGATTTACATACAGAACATATAGTTTATACAACTTAATAATAAAAAGACAAATAATCTAAATAAAAATGGGTGAAGGATTTCAATAGACATTTGTCCAAAGAAGGCATACAAATGGCCAATATAGGTATGAAAAGATGTTAAATGTCATTAATCACCCTAGAAATGCAAATCAAAACCACAACAAAATATTACTTCACACTCAATATTATGGCTGTAATAAAGACCGACAATAACAAGCATTGATAAAGAGCAGGAGAAATTGGAGCCTTTATCCATTGCTGGATGGGAATGTAAAATGGTGCAGCCACTGTGGAAAACAGTTTAGTGGTTCCTTTAAAAGTTAAACAGAGTTACCATATGACCCAGTTATTCCACTCCTAGGTATAGACCCAAGAGAAATGAAAACCTGTACATGAATGTTCACAATAGCATTATTTATAATAGCCAAAGTTTAAAAACAGCCCAAATATCTACCACCTGATGAATGGATAAATAAAAGGTATGTTATGACCATGTAATGGAATATTATTCAACAATGAAAAGGAATAGGAGACTGAAACATGCTACAACATGGATGAACCTTGAAAACATTAGGATAAGTGAAAGAAGTCTATCACAAAAGACCAAAAAGTATAAATTCCATTTATATCAAATGTCCAGAATATGCATATTTATATAGACAAAAGATTGGTAGTTACTTAGGGCTCGAGGTAGGGGCAGCATAACAAATTAACTGCTAATGGAGTTACTTTGGGGGAGACAAAATCTTTTAAGATTATATTGTGGTGATGGTTATACAACCCTGGCTAAAAAGCATTAAAGTGTACACTTTAAATGGGTGAATTGGGGGCACCTGGGTGGCTCAGTTGATTAAACATCTGACTCTTGATTTCAGCTCATGTCATGATCTCACGGTCATGAGATCGAGCCCTGGGTCAGACTCCACGCTGAGTGTGGAGCCTGCTTAAGACTCTCTCTCTCCCTCTGGCCTCCCCTTTACCTCTCTCTCTAAAAATAAATTAATATAAAATAAAAATTAAAAATAAATAAATAGGTGAATTGGATAGCATATGCATTATATCTCAATAAAGGTATCCTTAAAAAGAATAAGATGCTGCTCTGAGAAATGGTTAAGGGTCCTTCAACTAAAAAGAAACAAAGAGAGATCAACTCTGTCTAAATGAAACAAAAAAAAAAAAAAAAAAAAAGCTATTGACTGAAATTGACTGAAAAAAAAATGGGGGCATTTTAGTGATATGAATGGGGCATATAACCAAGGCTTAGGAAGGGAAGGGACAATCTCTCTGGGCTTTGGATGGACAAGTTTATAGACATTCTCCAGGTACTACCATTGTGTGCGTCAGATCTTAGCCAGACTCTGTGCCCCTTTGTTTACTGTGGGATGGGCCAGCT